>NW_027137613.1:309698-743516 GCF_001692895.1 Cenococcum geophilum 1.58
TNAAAANNACTAAACTNTATACTATATNNCTTTAATAGAAGCTATAAAGTNTATATAAAAGTCTAAATCCAAATTATTAAAATTTATTATTTAGTGGTTGTTAAGATATTAAGGTGTGGATTTTCTACTTTTTGGTGGGTTTTTGAGACTAACGGCTCGCTTAGACTGACGGCTTACTTATAAAACACGTTATACTAACGAGATACTATAAGTATAGTAAAAAGCTATTAGAGTATATAGTATAGAGCTATAAAATAGAATTAGAACTAGGAATAAGTTTAAAGTTTTTTCTAATCTATAAACTAACTAAATAAGAGTTAAGAGTACTTACAGAGTTTATTTAGGAAACCCTATTGAAAGGATATATTAGACCATTATAGTTATTAGCAGGATATCCAGTATTATTTATACTAAAGAAAAACAGAAAGCTTAGGCTGTGTATTAACTATAAATAGTTAAACAGCATTACTAGAAAGGATAGGTATCCTTTACCCTTAATTAGCAAAATCTAAGATAGGATAGGCAATATATAAATCTTTATAAACATAGATTTAAGATAGGCATACTATTAGATTATAATTAAAGAAGGCAATAAATAGAAGGCAGCCTTTAGGTTAAAGAAAGGACTATATAAGCTATTAGTTACGCAATTTAGACTTATAAATATACTAGCAATACTCTAGAAACGGATTAATAGCGTATTAGGAGAATACCTTGATAAATTTATTATAATATACCTTAATTATATTATTATCTACTTAATAAGTAAGGATAAATACGGAGAATATATTAAATAGGTTGTAAAGAGACTATAGGAAGAATAGATGTTAGTAATAATTAAGAAATATAAGTTCTTTACTAGAAATACTAATTTTGTTAAATTTATTATTAAACTAGGCCATATTAGTATAGACCTAAAAAAAATTAAAGCTATAGTAAGTTGGTAAGATCTAGAGATAACGCAGTTAAGGTTATTTTTAGGATTTTGTAACTACTATAGAAGGTTTATAGCTTAAAAGTTAAAGAATATTAAACCATTTATAAGACTTATAAAGAAAGAGGAACTATAGGTATAGGGAAATAAGTAAAAGAAGCTGTTTAAAGAACTTAAAGAATTGTTTACCTAGGAACCAATTTTTAAGATCTATTAACTAGAACTAAAAACGGTTATAAAGACGGATATATTAGACTTTATATTAGAAGTATGCCTACTATAGAAGTATAGGAATGCACAGTATCTAGTAGTATACTATAGTCAGAAGATAACACTATTAGAACTAAACTATAACATTTATAATAAGGAGTTATTAGGTATATTTATAGCACTTTAGAAATAGAGAGCATTCCTATAAGGTATAGAGAAACTATTTATAGTTAAAATAGATTATAAGAACCTAATAGGGTTCCTAATAATAAAAGAACTTAATTAAAGATAGGTTAGATGGGTAGAAATACTTATAGAATACCATTTTAAGATTTAGCGCACTAAGGGAACTATAAATGTAAGAGTAGACGCGCAAAGCAGAAAAGCTAAACTATAAAATAATAAGAAGCTATTAGGAGCAATACTACACAAAGATAAGGACAGATTAATTAGATATAATTATCCTAAAATTATAGTAACTTAAGAGTATAAGTTACCGGAAAGCAATTAGACTAAAAGAATCTAAAAAGCGGAAAACAAGGATATAGACTTAGAGTAGTACGAAAATTAAAAAGTAATATACGTGCTTAAATTAATTATAAAAGAGTTTATTAAAGAATTCTATAAGGGAATAATATAAGGATATAATAGAGCCTAAGGGCTAGTATTAAGACTTTAAGAGGAGTATATTATTAATGGAATTTAGGGCTTAGTAAGAAAAGTTATAAAGGAATATTTAAATTGCTAAAGGAATAAACCAATGAGGTATAAGCTATATGGAAAACTATAGCTAGTTAAAATATTAGAATGTCTATGGGAGATAATATTATAGGACTTTATTATAAAGTTGCTAATATTAAAAGATTCTATTACTAGATAGGAGTATAATATAAACTTAGTAATAGTAGATAAGTTAACTAAGTAGGGCTATTTTATAGTATATATAGAAGAAATCTTAGTAGAAGATATGGCTAAAATCTATATTAAAGAAGTATTTATAAGATATAGAGTACTAAATAAGATTATATTGGACAGAGATCTAAGATTTATAATAGTGTTTTAAAAGGTATTTTTAGCAGAATAGGGGGTTTAAGCAGCATCTTCTATTATATATTATCCGCAAATAGACAGATAAATAGAGAGATTAAATTAGACACTAGAGCAGTATCTAAGGTATTATATTAATTATATATAGAATAATTAGGTATTATTATTACTAGTTATATAATTTATATACAATATAGCACTATAGGAAGGCATAGAAATATTACTATTTTAGGTAAATTACAGATATAAACCTAAAATATCGTTATTACTAAAATAAAAAAATAAAAATAAGTAAAGTAGTAAAGTAGAGAATAGAAACTCTAATAAATTTTTATAAGGACCTCTATTTTATAGCAAAATTAGTATAAGAAAAGATAAAAAGGTATTATAATACTAGAAGATCCAAGGGACCAGATCTAAAGGAGGGAGATAAAGTGTAGCTATTATATAAAATTTTCACAAGTTAACAACTAAGTAAGAAATTAGATTATATTAGACTAGGACAATTTAAAATCATAGCTAAGATTTTAGAAGTTACGTATAGACTTAACTTACTAGTAAAAATAAGAATCTACCCTATATAGTATATCGCAATGCTAGAGCTAGTATATAGAGATATCAAGCTACTAGTTTATAAAGTAGATATATATAGACGATAAGAGGAAAATAAATAGTAGGTTTTAAAGGTTGTTAATTATAAAGATATTAACAATAAAATATTATATAAAGTAAAGTAGATAGGCTACAACAAGACTGCCTAGAAACTACTATAAAATCTAAAAAAACTCTATAGGAAAGGTATAGAAGTATTAAAAGAGAATAGGTTAGGTAATATTATAAAGGAGCTAAAGATAAAAGGATTAGTTAAAGGTAATAAACGAGCTGAATTATCTAAGGGATCTACTACTAGCGTATAAGTTGTTTCCGCCTTTCCTTAATTAGAATTATTTTTAGCCTCCTTGGCCTTAAGCTTAGAGAGACCTTACTTAATAAGATATAACTCTTTAGAGCGTACCTTTTTATAAACTTTTGCTAAATAAGATAACCAAGTATAAGTATTTAGTTAAGCTTTTAGGGCCTAAGACGCTTTATTAGAATAACATTAAACCTTAACAAGAGCTTTAGCTAGCTTACTCTTTAGTCTTTTAGCTACTACTAATACGCAAGACCTTAAGGCAAATTAAATAAGGAATAAAACGATTATATAGAATTATAAGACCTATATACTTAGTATTAGAGACGGATTAAACATTATAGGGTAACCGTATATTCGCTTACGTATACTTAGTATAGGAGGAAAGTTAGTAACTAGATAGAGCCGTAATCGTAATATATACTAACCTTTTCTCTATATACTAAAAATAGGATAATATAACTTTACTAAGTAAAAAAATTAACGTTACTAGCTAATTATAATAATTAAATATAGAGGATCTAATAAGAGGCATTAGAAATAATAAAGGTTATTAAATTAAAAATGGAAATGCTATACCTCTAATAAATATCTTAGAGATAGGAGATATCTTTAAAAATAAAAATAAAAAGGAGGGGGGCGGTATTACGGACCTAATATTGGTAGTAGTATAACTACTAAAAAAAGACATAAATGGGTTAATTAAGATAGTATAGAAGGTACTAAAACTAATTAAGCTATAGAATAAGGGGTAGCTAAGTTACGTAGTTAGTTACGTTATAAGTTTAGAATATAGGAACGTAGGAATATAGAAACGTACTAACGTACTAACGTACTTAGCACATTTCTTAGGCGTAGTATTATATATTTAAAGGACTATAGTCCCTACTTAGATAGTTCTCTTCTTTATAGTAAATCTTAGAATATAATTAGAGTTAATTTATTGGGTAACCACTCTACCAGTTATATTATTATTATTAACTATTCCTTAACCTATATACCTAGCCCATTAATAAGTCTACCTTAGTATTTCCTATAAGGGTTCGTTATATTTAGGCCTATATTATATTAAACATTATAATAGATATATAAGATATCTTATAAAAGATTCTAACGGTAAAATATAGTAATATTACCTAATTTTAGTAGATAATTATTAGAGCTACCTTACCTAGCAATTTGTTAAGTATACGCTCGCGTATAAAACTATCTTAATAGCTTTACTACCTTATTTAACTTATAAGCTTTAACCACTAAATATAGGTTATTTTAGGCCACTTTCTTACTACTATAGGGAGTAAGTAGATACCTTCTATTAATATAGCCACTTAGGCGTTAATAAAGAATTTTTTAAAGCTCTACCTAAAGGTGTATATATAGGTATTTACCCCTAATACGATCTATAGCGCCTGGAAAGCTATAGGCCTTCTATCTTATAATTATACTACTATCTTAGAGACTCTTACCCATATAAAGGTAAGCCTAATCCTAATTATACTTATTAGGGTTTAGAACGGCTCTATTTAATATAGCGACGTTAATCTCTAGTAGAGTCGTTAGTGTCTTTAGAGTGCGTAAAGTAGTAGATATATTTAATCTCTTAATATCTTGGCTTTAAAAGGCTCTATTATATATTTGGGTATAAGTAAATTAAAGGGTTGTTAATCCGGAAAGGGACATCGTAGGGATATAGTAGTCGTCCATGCAATTAGTTGGCGCGTAGGTCTATATCACTACTATAACGTAGTTAAATTAATTAAAGCGATATTAAGATTAAAAGAGTAATATAAAGGCTTTAATTTGGCCTATTTAAATTATATATAAACTTGTTGTTGATTTTATTATGAATTAATCAAATATTACCTATATATGGCTCGCTCCGTAAGGTGGCTCGCTTTCTAGTCAGCTACATTATTTTATAGATTAAGCGTAGTAGAATTTCAACCAGACTTAATTAGATTGGCACGTGCATGGCTATAGGGTAGGTGTAATAGAAATCGTTTATATCTGCTCCCTATATTTTAAATTCTAGTATAAAGCGTTAGAGAGCTTATTAACTAGGTTTACGATATTATAAAGGATATTATTACAGACACCTTCAAATGCCCTTAGGATAACCCCTAAACGCCCCTTAAATAGTTACCGGTTACGTACTAGAGGCATATACCTATAGTATATAGTCTCTACAATTCTAAAGGCCTTACCTCCTTAAGGATTTATCTTTTTTACCAATCTATTTTATTCCTACAATTATGCCTTATAGCCCCCTGTTTATAAAGCCCCCTTATATTTAAATCCTTCCTACTCCTTTTTAGAAGGGTAGTTAGCTTTAAGGACTAGATTATTTATTTATATCTTTTATTTATAACTACTATTCTTATAAGGGGACTTTATAGATAGGGGGCTATAAGGACACAATTGGAATAGGATAAATTAGTAAAAGAGATAAATCCTTAAGGAGGTAAGGCCTTAGGGATTGTAGAGACTATATACTACGGGTATATACCTCTAGTATATAACCGGCGACTATCTAAAGGGCGTTTAGAGGTTGTCCTAAGGGCAACCTAAGGTATCCACAATAATATCCCTTATATTACCCCCCCCCCTTCTTACAGTTAGCCCCTAATTATTATTACCTTACGGTAGGGAGGTTATAAGGGCTTGTCCTAGAAGGGGTTCGGAGAGATATTAGTATACTATTATATATTATCTATCTATCTAACCCCTGCTTTAAACTCCTGAAAAACCTTAATAAGAAAAAAATATAACTAGAGAAAAGATAAAATGATTACTAGAAGACCTATTAGAAGCCTATTAAAAGTATACTAGTAACTACCTAGGCTAATATAGAGATTTTTATATAATTCTACTTCTAAGCCTTTATGCCAGTCTATAATTAATTACGAGTATTATAACGTAGTTTGCGGGCTAATAGGTCATGCGGGCCTCCGGGTTACCACTAAAAATTAAAATTTTTATACTTTAATATCTTAATAACTACTTAATAATAAATTCTAATAATTTGGATTTGAATTTTTATACACGCTCTACAGCTTCTATTAAAGTTGCATAATAATTAATTCAGTGGTTTTTAAGATATAGTAATTTAGCTTTATTTCGGCCCCTAAACTATAATATCTCAAAAACTACTAAACTAATTATTATGTAACTTTACTAGAAGCTGCGGAGCGTGTATAAAAATCCAAATCCAAATTATTAGAATTTATTATTAAGTGGTTATTAAAATATTAAAGTATAAATTTTTTAATTTTTAGTAGTAACCCGGAGGCCCGTATAACCCATTGGCCCGCAGACTACGTTAGGCAATTTGGTGTTCTATTATAGTTCTATAGAACCTTTTAGTATAGGATTTAATATATAAAGCCTTAGCTTACCGTTATCTTTAACTATTAAGATATAATCTATAATCGTTTTATATAATCCTCTACGTTACTAACGTATTATTCCCGCATCTACCCTTAGGCTATTAAATGCAGTTAAGGTATTAATTAGTTAATTAAGGAGACTTATCTCCTATGATTTAGTGTATATGCTTTTAAATCTAATAGTCCTATACTATATATTTGGCGTAGCTTTACTACCTAGTAAATAGGAGGGACACTTCGCAATAGCACCTATGGCTATTATACAATTATTAAGAACGTCTATAACGTTACTCTTTAATACTATAGTATTGTTTTAGGTATAATTTAACCTATATACGTCTTTAATTAATGTCTTAATTGACTTCCCCTAGCCGCGTACTCAGTTTTTATAAGGAAGTAATGGTTAGATAATACATACTTATATTTCCTTTCTTCTAAATAACGCTATTATGGTAGTATAGATTAGACGTCGCCTACTATCTTAGCATTTCCCTATATTTATAGAGCCTTCGGCTTCCTTCCTTCCTTCTTCCCTCTATTATATATATATCACAACTCTACCAGTTACCGGAAATACACTCTTTTCTTTCTTTTTTACTAACTAACTAACTAACCGACCGACTAACCGACTGACCGACAGACAGATAGACTAACAGCACTATAACTTTCCCATCTTAGAGAGGTCGCATCCTTCCGTATATTTTATGGCATTCCATATAGGGACGACAGCAAGCTCTTTAGATTAGAAGTCTAGTGCTATATATACAGGAGATATATAAGAACATACTACAACTATAAAAGAACTGCCAGCTATAAAAGAACGACTAACTACAAAAGAACCGCCAGCTAAATAGACGAGATAGCAGAACTAGAGAACTAGAGAACCAGGTAGTATTAGATAGTAAGGGGAACCAGATAGTCCCAGAAAAGATAAAATAGCTAGACTTAATAAATAGGCTAAAGAGTGGTAATAAGAGGCAAAAGAGCATGGGTTAGATGGTCTTAAAAAGTTATATATAAGGACGTTAAGCGAACTAGCGAGCCAATTAGACAACTTTAACCGGCGGTTAAAGTTACTAAGATCTACTACCAAGTATAGCTAGACCTTTATTAAAGATATAAAGACAACAAGCTAAGGGCAAATTAATTAAATGGAAACGAGATCTAAGATATCTGGCGGTAAAGGAAGTTAGTACTGCCATTTACAAATAAAGGAGACAATACTAAGCACGGTTGTAAGCATATAAAATCAGATCTGTCCTTAAAAGCTTCCTATTCTAGCTTAGCTTTATCCTTTTTTAAGTCATCCAGATTATATCAGCAGCAGCTCTAGAGGTGTTCTATAAAGAAGTAGATATAAGTAAAAGCAAGAGGCTTAGTAGTACCCTACTACGCAAAACGACGATAGGCTAAAACAGATAGACGTACCGAGACCCGGTAGTAGTAGTAGATAGAGACTATATACACTCTTAGGGAGATCCCCCCTCAGGCGTTAAGAGGCAGGTGCCCTTTATAAGGGGTATAGTTATATAAGTAGACCAGCCGAAGCGTACGCCTATTAGGGTACCGCTAGGATAACTATTTGGGACACCCTCTGTTAAGACCGCGGCCATATAAGCAGACCTACAATAGCGCTTACCCGTAACCCCTAGGACCAATAACCCTTAGTAAACAAAGGATATAAGCCGTAAGGACCACCTATAAGCTCCTAAGAAAGCTTTAGATACATTACCCTATAACTAGCAGTTAATAACTTAAGATAGGATCTATATTATAACATAGCCTATACCGGCCCTAGGAACTCTATACTTTATAGGACAAGATATATTATAGTTTATTAAGCAGTACAAACAACTATGCGTCCAATATTACGTTATGAGCAAAAAGAAGCACCAGGGCCTTCTAGAGTACTACAATTACTAGATAGGAATGTAGGTGCGAAGCCTACCTAAATTTATAGCTGGCAATTAGATAGAGCTTATAAGAAAGCTTAGGACGAAATATTAAGCGGACGACTACTACTAACGCATGGAGATAAGAGACTTTATAAAAGCTTTTATTCGGAAGTTAGCAAAGTAGCTAGGAGATCTGCGTCACTATATATAAGATTTCACCAGTATCTTAGCTAAAGCGGTAACTATAGGAAACTTTACTAAGCAAAAGAAGGGGTAGTGGTTTATGCGAGGACTCTTAATTAAATACTATAGACATATAATAGAAAGGACAGGAGCTGTAGTAGATAAGCCTAGCACCTTTATATTCGAAAGACTAAAGGAGGCTATAGAGTTAAGGATAATGGCTGCAGAGAATGCTAAGCAGATAGCTATCCTTTTAGAAGAAGATGTCCTAAATATCTAGCTTATATAAGAGCTACGGCAGTAAAGGAATAAGCTTAACCACTAAAGGGAAAGAAGACTTTTTAACCTAGTTAAACCAGGTGTATACGGAGGAGCCCTAATACAGCAGCAGTCACCAACTATAGATTAGGCTATAGTTTAAAACCCAGCATAAGGATATAAAGACTAGCAGAATAGTACTCAACCTCTATAGAACTCCTAACCTCTATAAAACCCTTAATATCCATAGGATTATTAATATCCGCAAGATTCTACTGCCTTTAGACGGCCGCAGTAAGACATATAGGATTAGTAAGGTACGCGAAGACAAGGCTAGCAGACCTGTTCTAGATGTAGAGGAAGTTACCATTTTACTAAGCACGAGTGTTAAGGCTTAAAGGATCTTATTTAGTAAGGACTTATATATCTATCTAATTAAGGAAGACTAGTAGTAGGGATACGCAATTAACCTGGACTAGTACTTCCATGGCTTAGCAATAAAGGATAATTAAAGGGTATTAAAAACTGGCTCTATATATATTAAGGAATAGACCTAAATAGGCAGGTATATTAGAAAATAGAAGGATAAGGACAGATATAAAAACGGGCCCCTATAGTATAGACGGATTTTACTACTTTTTATAACGGAGTAGTGCTAAAGAATATTAACAAAATGCGTACAAACTGGGAGGACTACTATTAAGTACAGCCTATAGACTTAGTAGTAACGCCCAGCCAGTAACGTCCGTAGACTCGCCTAACCCTTAAAGATAGCCGTATAACTAGGATAATTATTAAGCCGTAGGCTCCGCAGCAGGCTCCGTAACATATTCCTCAGTAGGTTCCGCTATAGGAGAAGAATATACAATTAGGAGGTTACATCTAAATTAGGTTATAGCCTGCAGATAAAACGGCTAAAGCTTAGAAGAAGAATAAATCATTTAACCCTTAGAGACGATTTTAGAGACGGACGCTTAACCAGCAAGCTCCGTAGTAGGCTCCGCAGTAGGTATAAGATATTTAATTAGGGGACAGTTAAGTTCTAAGGTAGGGGAGGGGACGTAGGTAACGGCCGAATAAAAAGACTTCTATTTATCTGCTTAATTATAGTATTTCCTAAAACTCCTTTTTTTTGTTTATTTTCTTAATTATAACGTGTTAAAACGCGTTAATCGCGACGGTCTACTGTAACGATATTAGTTTAACTTACCGCCTACTACTAAGCTAATAGCGATTTTCTATTCCAGGGATAGAAAATCCTAATTAGTCTATTTAGCAATAGAGCTAGCAGAACTCTACACCGCCCCTAGAATTTAGTGCAGCTATATAATAAAAATGGATATTAAGAGCCTTAATTAATTGCACGGATATAGAGCTAATTATATAATATAGAGCCAGATATAGAGCTGCACGCAAAGCCTTAATTAATCAATAGCACAGAAGTCTTAATTAAATTGAATAACTGTATAGAAGCTATAACTGGTTAAGGAATCGAATTAAGCTAGAGCCTTAATACTAGCACGTTACATCACTAAGTCGAATTAGTTAAATGTTATTAAATTAGGGCCTTCAATTAGGCCGACCTTATTCCTTATGTAAACAATAACTAATTGCAGTACAACTACCACAACTGTTACTACTATTACTGCCATCCAAATACAGTACTGTGCTAGCTGCATAATAAGAACAAATATCGCGGTAAGAAAGGGACCTATATAAGGGCAGCAATATAATATTGGAAAACGGGTACCGCAGAACGGTAAAGCAGTATACAAAAGAGGCGCTGACAAAGATGCTCCGTAAAAGATCGTATATAGGACACAGCTAACCATATTAAGCCTAAACTATCCTTATACAACTAAAGACTGAACTAGGCCGTATCTAGCTAAGCTAGTAAAGGGCCTTATTAGGGATTATAAGGGGAACAGAAATTAGACATACAGAAGCTAGCGTTTTTCCTTAGAGGTTGTCTAATAAAGGACTATATTATAGATATAAGGCTAAGGAATATGCGATAAAGGTAGTTATAATAGCTAAGAAGCTACCACCGGATAACACTAAAGACGACTTAGGTAAAGCGTAGGACTAGTAAGATAATAATAAAGAAACTAAGAGCAAAAGACAACCCTAAGAAGGCTCTTAAGCTAGAAGAAGATTAAGGATACGTAAGTATACTGCCAACAGCGGGAATAAAGAAGCAGCCGTAAAAGCCTAAGGATATACTAAAGGACTCAAGAGCAAGGACGGTTTAAAAAAAAAAAAAAAAAGTAGCCATTAAGAACGTCTTATAAAAGCACTAGGCCTATTATAGTAGTTTAGAGGAAGCCACTATTAGTACTTGTAAAGGAGGAAGTCTTAAAATAGGTTTCTAGATTAAATGTCTAGAGGATACTAAGAGCCTTAATTATACAATGCGGAGCCTTAATCAATTACATAGATATAAAGCTTTAATAGAATAACTATATAGCTAGAGTCTTAATTAATTGTTTATAGATATAAAGCCTACTAATATAGAACCCAGGTTATATGTATAGTAGAAGATACCTTAAGTCAAGCTAAAGCCTTAGTTAAATCTTAATTAATTAGACACTGCCTATATGGGTTAAGTCGTTAAATTAAAGCCTTTAGTCGGGCCGACCTAATACCCTATTTAAACGTTAGTCGATTATACATTATTATAGTTAAATTAAATTAGTTACCGTAGCCGTCAGACGTCTTTAATCAGCAGTTAAAGATGCATTACTATAGGCACGCAGGCACTAGACCTAATTAGGAAACTAGTACACAGCTAAAAGAACGTTAAAAACATAGTTAATTAACGTTTTGGGGCCTCTGCAAGAGCCTCTTCCCTTAACTACCCACCTCCATATTAATTGACTGCCGCCTATCTTAACGCCTATAGACTAGTTAACTAGAATGACCTTTCTTACAGATATAGTTACGGAGCTTTACTTAAAGTCTTACACAGAGTTATATACGGAGTCTATAGATATAGGGCATACGGGTGCAAAGCCCTAATTAGACAATAGTATAATAGCTTAACTGGACGCCTATATACGCGAAGCCTTAATTAAATAATAGACGCGGAGCATTGACCGACCGTATATCTACACGGAAGTTTTAATCAATTGCCTATAGATATAGAGCCTTAGTTATATATACAGCAGAAGACACCTTAAGTTAAGCCAGGGCCTTATTAAATCTTAATTAGTTAAACTTTATATCTATATTTAAGTTAGGATAGTTAGAGCCTTTAACCGGGTCGACTTTTTACCTTAATTAAACGACCGAACGATTAGTTGCAGCACGTTGTCACCAACTAATTAGATAGTCTTTATCCAATAGTTAAAGTAGGTATATATGCACCCACATAGACACGGACGCAGACTATATAATATAGAGCTACTAATGTACAGCCAAATGTACAGTTAGCCGCATAGTTAGATACAAAGCTATATAGACGTAAAGTTTAGCGATATAGGGCCTAATACAACGCCACGGATAGAGTCTTAATTAAGAGCTATATACGATACAGACCGATACAGAGCTAGGTACAGAGCCTTAATATCAAACAACCAGCCAAACTGCCGAGTTGGGCCGTAGTCTCTGCCATTTTAATCGACTGGCCTACCGTCACTGCCGCTACTACCACTATTCCGCCCGGCCATTTTATCCCTACTATCTTAACCAACTACTCTGTCTCTACTATTCTAGATCTATATTATTACTAAATCTACTAGATCTACTATATCGTCTAGCTATTCCGACTGACCTGTTTTAGGCCTAATACTATTTTAACCTGTTCTACTGCCGCTCTCCTAACCGCCATACCCTACTATTTTAATTGCCCTGCCTCTAACTAACTGCTACTAACCACTGCCATTAACCGTTCTGTCACTGCTGCTACTGCTACTACTATATTAACCAACTGCTACTAACCAACTACTATCGACCGTCTGCCGCTACCGAGATTTTTACTACTAAAGGTTCTGCCGCTAAATATCCTACTACTTACTAACTGTTACCAAGTTCTTCTACTAAGTATTATACCGCGGACCGTTCTATTTTATTTTACCACGCTAACTATCTACTTTTATTATTGTTTATGCCACTATTACTATTATTGCTACCGTTATTGTTTCTAGTTTACTACTGTCCTAGTTGCTAGGTTAGATCTTAGCTATAGGTAATAGAAGGGCACTATAGAACAGTTTTATAGGGAAGCTAAGGATATAGTTACCTGCGTTCGTTTAGGGATATACTTTCCTTTATCTATTCTGCTTTTACTATACTCTTATTTTGCTATTCTTTTATATTATAGAACGTTAGGGGACAACGTTCTTAGTAGGGGAGGTATATAGTAGTGTAGATTAGGCGTCGCCTACTATCTTAGCATTTCCCTATATTTATAGAGCCTTCAGCTTCCTTTCTTCCTTCTTCCCTCTATTATATATATATTACAACTTTACTAGTTACCGGAAATACACTCTTTTCTTTCTTTCTTACTAACTAACTAATTAACTAACTAACCGACCGACCGACCGACCGACAGACAGACAGACTAATAGCACTATAACTTTCCCATCTTAGAGAGGTCGTACCCTCCCACACTATTATAACGGAGTTATATCGGCAAAGTTACGGCTATTTACTAAAAGGGTATTAGGCGGTAAAGTATAAGGATACCTTTGCTTATTAAGCTGCTCCTTTTCCTTAATACCTTACTTTCCTATTATTAACCTTCGTCCAATTTAGACGTATCTTTAATATATTATTAATATTTTCTTCTTTTTTATTATTAATTTAATAGACCTCTTTATTCTCCTACTAACTGCTTTTTTAAGCAAATTCTATAGCGTATCCTAGCCCTACCTTTATATATAAAACCCCAACCTTTACTAACCCGTAACTAGTGCTGGTCCTACCTAAATAATTTTGCCTATATATCTTTAAAAGAGTAGAAATCTAATAATAGGATTCTAGAGGCTTATAATAAGACGTACCACGTTAGATCTAATACCTTTAGTCCTTATAATTAATATATATGTATTAAGAGCGATAATTGCGTTAAGGTAAGCTTTTCTATTCTTAATAAATTTCTATTACTAACTTTAAGCTTTAATAGCCTAGGCCTAAATAGTAACGTTCCTTTAATGTCCTTAACTACTATATCGCCTAGGCTCTCTCTTATTCCAGTATAAATACTAAACAACTTAGCCAAATTTAAGACTATACTATAGGAGGGTACGACTTCTCTAAGATAGGAAAGTTACAGTGCTATCTATCTATCGGTCGGTCTGTCTGTCGGTTAATTGGTCAGTTAGTTAGTTGTAATTAATTAGTAGAACAGTCAGTAAGAAAGAAAGAAAAGAGTGTATTTCCGGTAACTAGTAGAGTTGTAATATATATATAATAAAGGGAAGAAGGAAAGAAGCCGAAAGCTCTATAAATATAGGAAAATGCTAAGATAGTAGGCGACGTCCAATCTATACCACTATATACCTCCCCCACTAAGAACGTTGTCCCCTAACGTTCTATAATATAAAAAAATAGCAAAATAAGAGTATAGCAAAAGCAGAATAGACAAAGGAAAGCATATCCCTAAACGAATATAGGTAACTATATCCTCAGCCTTTCTATAAAACTGTTCTATGGTGTCCCTCTATTACCTATAGCTAAGATCCGATCTTCCTACTAGTAGTAACTAGGACAGTAGTAAACCAGAAATAATAACGGTAGTAGTAAGAGCAGCAATAGCAGTAATAGTAATAGTGGTATAAGTAGTAATAAAAGCAGTAATAAAAGCAGACAGTTAGCGTAGTAAAATAAAATAGAACAGTCGGCGGTAGAATACTCGGTAGAAGAACTCGGTAATAGTTAGTAAGTAATAGAACTTTTAGTAGCAGAAATCTCGGTAATAGCAAACAGTTAATAGCAGTCGGTTGGTAGCAGTTAGTTAGTAGCAGTTAGTTAGAATAATAGCGGCAGAATAATCAGAATAGTGGTTGGAACGGTTAGAATAGTAGTAGTAGTAATAGCAGCAGTAACAGAACGGTTAATAGTAGTTGGTCGGAGGCGGTTAAAACGGTAGGGTATAGCGGTTGGGAGAGCAATAGTAGAACAGGTCAAAACAGCATTAGGCCCAGAATAGGTCGGTTAGTATAGCTAGACAATATAGCAGATCTAGTAAATATAGCAGTAAAATAGATCTAGCAACGGTATAGATCTAAAACAGCAGAGATAGAGTAGTCGATTAAGATAGCAGAGGCCTTGGCTTAATTTAATCGTTTAGTTAGTCGTTTAATATTAAGACTCTATATTAGTCTGCATCGTACGTAGCTCTTAATTAAGGCTCTATCTATGACTTTACACTAGGCCCTATATCTAGCTATATATCTAGCTGTGCATCTAGCTATACATTAGTAGCTCTGCATTATATATTCTGCGTACATATCTATATACCTACTTTAACTACTAGCTGAAGACTATCTAATCGGTCGATGACGACGTGCTACAACTAATTATTCGGTCGTTTAATTAAGGTAAAAAGTCGGCCTAGTTAAAGGCTCTAACTATCCTAATTTAAATGCGGAGATAGCGTTTAACTAATTGAAATTTAATAAGGCCCCGGCTTAACTTAAGGTATCTTCTACTGCATATATAACTAAGGCTTTGCATTTATAGACAATTAATTAAACTTCCGTGTAGATATACGATCGGTTAAGGCTCCTTATCTACCGTTTAATTAAAGCTTCGTATATATAGGCGTCCAGTTAAACTGCCGTACTATTATCTAATTAAGGCTCTATACCTATATACTTTATATCTATAGACTCCATATATAACTCTATATAAAACTCCATATAAAGCTCCGTATCTATATTTATAGAAAAGATCATTTTAGTTAACCAATCTATAGGTGTTAGGACGGGCGATTAATTAATAAGGGGGTGGGCAGTTAAGGGAAGAGACTCTCATAAAGGCTCTAAAACGTTCTTCCGGCTATATACTAATCTCCTAGTTAGGCCTAGTACCTGCATACTTACATATCTGCTATTATAGGATCTTTAACTACTAATTAAAGACGTCTAATGGCAACGGGTAACTAATTTAATTTAACTGTAACCGTACAATTAACTGTGACCGTATAATTAACTAACGTTTAAATAGGGTATTAGGTCGGCCCGACTAAAGGCTCTAATTTAACGACTTAACTTATATAGGCGGCGTTTAACTAATTAGGATTTAACTAAGGCTCTAGCTTAACTTAATGTGTCTTCTACTATATATATAACCTAGGTTTTACATCTATAGGCTTTATATCTACGGACAATTAATTAAAACTCTAGCTGTACAGTCGTTCTTGTTAAGGCTTTATATCTATATAGTCAATTAATTAGAGCTCTACATCTGTAGTTAATTAAGACTCTTAGTATCTACTAAACGTCCAATCTAGAGATCTGTCCTAAGACTTCCTCCTTTATAAGCACTAACGGCAGCTTCCTCTAAACCACTACCACAGGCCCGGCGTTTTTGTAGGACGTCTTCTATAGCTGCTTTTCTTCCCCTTATAGGCTACCTTTGTTCTTGGCTTCTTCGGCGCATCCTTAGGCTTTTACGGCTGCTGCTATAGGCCCTAATCTTCCTTAGAACTGCCTTCTGCTTTTAGTCCTTTATCGTTATCCTATTGGCTTCTGCGCTTTACCTAAGCCGTTATTTATATCTTTAAGGTTATCCAGTAACAGCTTCTTGGCTATTATAACTACTTTTATCGTATATCCCTTGCCCTTATATCTATAATATAGTCCTTTACTAAGACAACCTCTAAGGAAAAGCGCTAGCTCCTATACGTCCAATTTCTATTCCCCTTATAATCCTTAATAAGGTCCTTTACTAGCCTAGCCAGATACAGCTTAGTCCTATCTTTAGTCGCATAAGGATGGCTTAGGCTTAAGGTGGTCAGCTATACCCCACATACGATCTCTTGTAAAGTATCCCTATTAGTACCTCTTTGTATACTATTTTACCGTTCCACGGTACTTGTTTTCCAATATCATACTGCTGCCCTTATAGGTCCCTTCCTTGCCACAATATCTATTCTTGTTGTACAGCTAGCGTAGTACTAAATTTGGATAGCAGTGACAGCAGTGACAGTTATACTATAATTAGTCGTCGTTTAAATAAGGAATAAGGTCGGCCCGGCCAAAGGCTCTAATCTAATAACATTTAACTGATTTAACTTAGTAACGGCGACGTGCTAATATTGAGGCTCTGGCTTAATTCGATTCCTTAACTAGTTATAGCTTCTGTGCAGTCACTTAATTGATTAAGGTTTCCGTATAGTTGTTTAATTAAGGCTCTGTATATAGCTCTGCGTCTAGCTCTATACTATATAATTAGCTCTTTATCCGTGCAATTAATTAAGGCTCTTAGTATCCGTTCTTATCGTATAGCCATATTATCGAATTCTAGGGGCGGTGTAGAGTTCTGCTGGCTTTACTGCTAAATAGACCAATTAAGATTTTCTATCCCGGGGATGGAAAATTGCTATTAGCTCGGTAATAGGCGGTAAACTAAGCTAACATCTTTGCAGTAGGTTATCGCGACTAACGCGTCTTAACTAAGAAAGTAAATAAGAAAGGAGCTTTAGGAAATATAGTAAATAAGCAGACAAATAGAAATTTTTTATACGGCCGTTACCTACGTTTCCTCCCCCACCTTAGAACTTAACTATCCCCTAATTAAACATCCTATACCCGCTACGAAGCCTACTACGGGTTAATGGCTAACCTAGTTAAGCGTTTGTCTCTAAGACAGTCTCTAAAAATTAGACGATTTATTCTTCTTCCTAGCTTTAGCTGTTTTATTAATAGGCTATAACCCAATCTACATATAATCTCCTGGTCGTATATTCCTCTCCTACAGCTATACCTACTACTGCTTAACGGTTATCCTAGTTATACGGCTGTCTTTAAGGGTTAAGCAAGTCTGCGAACGTTGCTAGCTGGGCGTTACTAAGTCCGTGGGCCGTACTTAATAATAGTCCTCCTAGTTCGTCCATATTTCGTCACTATTCTATAGTACTACTCCGTTATAAAAAGCAGTAAAATCTATTCGTACCATTGGGGCCCGTTACTGCGTTTATTCTTATCCTTCCCTTTTCTAATTTATAGCTAGGTCTATTCCTTAGTATATATAAAGCCAGTTAATATTTTTTAACCATCCTTTATTGCCAAGCCACGGTAGTTTAGGTCTAGGTCGTTCTCATATCCTAGCTACTAGTCTTCCTTAATTAAACAGATATATAAGTCCTTACTAAATAAGATATTTAAGCCCTTAGCATTCATACTTAGTAAAATGGTAACTTTTTCTATATTTAGAACAGATCTACTAGCCTTATCCTTATATGCCCTGCTAACCCTACGCGTTCCGCTACGGCTATCCAAAAGCAGTAGAATCTTGCGGATATTAAAAGTCCTATAGATATTAAGGGTCTTACAGAGATTGAAAATCTTATAGAGATTAATAATCTTACAGGAGAAAGGGAGCTCGGGTATTACTCTGCCAGTCTTTATATCCTAGTACTAGGCTATATCCTTTAGCTAGGTTTTAAACTGCGGCCTAATTTATAGCAGGTAACTACTACTATATTAGGGCTCCTCTATATATACCCAGTCTAACTAGGTCCAGAAGTCTTCCTTAGTAGTTAAGCTTATTTCTTTACTGCCATAGCTCTTATATAAGCTAGACATTCTAAATATCTTCTAAAAGTGTATCTATTCGCTCCGCACCCTCTATAGCTATCACTCTTAACTCTACGGCCTCCTTTAGTCTTTCAAACACAAGGGTACTAGGCTCGTCTGCTATAGCCCCTATCTTCTCCATTATATGCCTATGGTATTCTATAAGGAGTCCTTACATAAACTACTACCCCCTCTCTTACTCAGTAAGGTTTCCTACGGCTACTACTTTAGCTAAGATACTGGTGAAATCTTATATATAGTGACGCAGATCTCCTAGCTGCCTCACTAACTTTCGAATAAAAACTTCTATAAAGTCTCTTGTCTCTATATATTAATAGTAGTCGTCCGCTTAATATTTAGTCCTAAGCTTTTTAATAAGCTCCGTCCAGTTACTAATTACAAACTTAGGCAGGCTTTAGATCCATATCCCTATTTAGTAATCGCAGTACTCTAGAAGGCCTTAGTGCTTTTTCTTGCTTATAATATAATATCGGGCGTATAGTTGTTTGTACTACTCAATAAACTATAATACGTTTTGTCCTATAAAGTACGGAGTTCTAATAGTTCCTAGAGCCGGCATAGGCTGGGTCACAACATAAATCCTATTTTAAGTCGTTAACTATTAGTTACAGGGTAATACATCTAAAGCTTCCTCGGGAGCTTATAGGTGGTCCTTATAGCTTATATCTTTTGTTTACTAAGGGTTATCGGTCCTAGGTGCTACAGGTAAACGCTATAGTAGGTCTGCTTATATAGCTATAGTCTTAACAAAGGGTGTCCCAGATAGCTATCCTAGCGGTACCTTAATAGGCGCACGCTTCGGCTAGTTTACTTATATAGCTACGTCTCTAATAAAGGGCACCTACTTCTTAACGCCTGAGGGGGCGTCTCCCTAAGAGAGCAAAGAGTTCTTATTATCTACTACTACCGGGTCTTAATACGTCCGTCCGTTTTAGCCTGCCGTTATCCCATATAGTAGGGTACTGCTAAGCCTCTTACTTCTACTTATATCTACTTCTTTATAGAACGCCTCTAGAGCTACTACTAATATAATCCAAACGACTTAAAAGAGGATAAAGCTAAGCTAGAATAGGAAGCTGTTAAGGATAGATCTAATCTCATATGCTTGCAATCTTACTTAGTATTATATCCTTTATTTATAAAGGGCAGTACTAACTTCCTTTGCCGCTAGATATCTTAGATCTCATTTCCATCTAAATAATTAGCTTTTAGCTACTTGTCTCTGCGTCTTTAACAAAGGTCTGGCCATACTTAGTAGCAACTCTCGGTAATTCTAACCGCCGGTTAAAGTTATCTAATTAGCTCGCTAGTTCGCTTAACGTCCTTATACATAACTTTCTAAGACCATCTAACCTATGCTTTTTTGCCTCTTATTGCTACTCTTTAGCCTATACGTTAAGTCTAGCCGTTCTATCTTTTTTCGGTACCGCCTAATTCCCCCTACTATTTAATATTACCTAGTTTTCTTTTACTATCTCGTCTATCTAGCTGGCGGTTTTTCCACAGCTAATTGTTCTTCTATAGTCGTAGTATATTCCTATATATCTCCTATATATATCGCACTAGACTTCTAATCTAAAGAGCTTGCTGTTATCCCTACGTGGAATGCCATAAAATATATAGGAGGGTACGACCTCTCTAAGAGAGGAAAGTTACATTGCTGTCTGTCTGTCGGTCAGTCTGTCAGTTAGTTAGTCAGTTAGTTATAATCAGTTAGTAGAACAGCCAGTAAGAAAGAAAGAAAAGAGTATATTTCCGGTAACTGGTAAAGTCGTAATATATATATAATAAAGGGAAGAAGGAAGGAAGCCAAAGGCTCTATAAATATAGGAAAATTCTAAGACAGTAGGCGACGTCTAATCTACACCACTACAATACTACGGCTATTTATACTACCTATAATTCCTAGTAAGCTAGCTAGTAATACCTAATATAAGAGTAAGGTTGGTATACTAAGGATAGGGTAAGAGATAGGGGTAATAAGAAGAAGGTTGCTATTTACTATAGAAAGGAGTTTATATATACGCGTTAAGTTTTAAAAGAGCATAATATAATACGTTATTAGGTAGATTACCATTTAGATACCTAGTGGATAGGTAACTAATAGTTGCTGTAGTAAGGTCTTAGTAGTTCTAGACTATACCAGCTAGTTAACGTCTCTATTTATTCTAAGCTTAAGCGTGTCTTTATTAACTATAAGCTTACGCTATAAGAGCTTTATTAGTATTAGTTTGGACCTAATATTAGTGTTAAATATTTAAAAGTCTCTGCTCTAGCTACATCTTATTGTCCTACCCCTGTTTTTATACCTACATATACCCCTACTAAGGGGTCTAGATCTTATTCTCGTTAGCCATCTCTTAAAGGGCCGATAGATACTAATCCTACTCCTAAAGATAAGGCATAGTGGCTTTTTAAATTAGGTATTTAGGATTTATTCTAATATATAGTAGTAATTAAGGACCTTAATTAGGTGCTTAGAAAGGCCTTAAAAGGCTTTTAGGAAGGGCCTAGGAGCCTTAATAATATTCCTAATATAAATAAATAAATAGGAATGCAATTCTAGCAAAATGCTCTATTAACTCTATACTATATACGTAAAAAGGCTAAGAACCTATCCTGCCTTAGGCCGTAGCCCTATCCCTATAGTTTCCGGAGCCTATTTATTCTATATCTAATTTAATATATTTACTCTTTTTGTAAGCTTTCTTTATAGGCCATAATAACACTATAATATTAGAGCGCTTTCTATAATTTATAAATTATAGATCTTGGTCTCAATATTCTTTTAAAATATCTTTATAATAATTAAGGTAATTCTCTGGTTCCTATATAGAGTCCTTAATAGGCTAGCCTAGCCATTTAACTTTAAATTAAAGCTTGTTCTTAACAGACTTATAGTAGGGTATAGCTTTAACCTCATACCGCTCGCCTACTACCTTAAGGTGTTTAATTAGGCCTAGACAGAAGTTCTTTTCTAGTAGTAGTCTATACTATAGCTCTAGTAGGTTTATATAAAATACTAAATATATATAGGCTATAGATAGGGGTAGCTAGAGACAGTAGACTAATTTACTAATTTATTTCTTAATTTAGAAGGGACCTAGGTATCTTATATTAAGCTTTTTTAATAGTTAATAGGTCTTAATATTTATTAAACATAATAGAACTTCATCGCCTACTCCGAAATGCTTATTTTAGTACTTATAGTTATACTAAAGTCTCTACTACTCTTGGGTATCCTATAAGCTCTACTTTATATACTTCTATTACTCCTCCTATTCCTAGAGGTATCTTTATACTCTCTAGTAGATATCCTTAAACTTCTTAGTAGGATTCTATAGCTAATTATATAGCCTTAGCTAGTAATTCTTGGGTATACTATTAAACCTAAATAGTTAGACGCCATAGGTAATCCAGATAGGTGCATACTTATATAATATGTGTTGCTTTAAATTATAAGCGTACTCCGCATATAGAAGTAGCTTATACTAATTATGTTACTAGTAGTTAAATATATTTATAGGTAAGACTCTAGTTTCTAGTTCTAGCGTTCTATTTACCTATCCGTTTATAAATAAAAAGCATAGATCCGACCAGTACTAGCTTATAAAGACGCTACCCCTATTAATAATAATAGAGTGCGGCTAATCTACTCTAAGAAAGTATTTCTCCTTAATTAAGCTAGTAAGCGCTTATATATTAATTGTCTTATTAACGGGAAGGTATTAAACATACTTTAAAAACCTATTAATAAGTATAAGGACCAAATCGTATATTTATTCTTAGCCATCTTTAAATAGCGGGAGATCCGTAATAAAGTCTATAGCGTAATATTACTATAGCTTACTATCGAGGGGAACTAATTTAAGTAGACTCTATAGCTTATGCCTATAGATCTTATATACTTAACACTTCTTATAATAGCTAGTGTACTTCTTTACTTCCTACTTAAGCCTTAGCTAATAGTATTTATGCTAAAGTAATTCTACTATTTTTACTTAACTATAGTGGCCGCCTAGAGGATTATCGTAATTCTTTATAAGAATCTTCTGTTGTAGATTTGCTTCTTATAGCACCTAAACCTTACTACCTTTATAAAGTAGGCCTATTAGGTCTGGTTCCTAATAGTAACGCCTAATAGCTTCCTTTCCGTTACGTTTCTAGTCTACTTCTATATTAAAGATAGTATAAAAAGCGTCCCTCTATTATATCTTATAGATAAGATCTATTAACCTTTTAGATAGTTTCTAAGTAAAAGCTATTTTATCCTATACTACTTTAAGTATAAAACTAGATAGTAATATAGATCTTATAACTCTTTAATACGTATATATTAGGAAGGCCGCTATAAGGTTAAAGTCCTTTAGTTATTATAGGGCTCTAAGTTCTAATTACTCTATAGCTTCGCTATTAGTTTAAGGGGATAGATTAGTAATTAGAGATGGTATATTACTAGGTTTTAAGAATATATTAGGGACGTCCTATTTAGGTATATTTAGAACCTTATTAGTAACGGACTAAGTACTAGCTAGAATATTAATAGAAACTAATAGGGTTTATACTACTCAAGACTTAGTATATAGAGTTATGGGTACTTAAGTATTCTATACCTAGAGCTTATTCTATAATATAGGGAGTAAGATATCTATTATCTATTTTTCTTCTCCCGTTTTAAAGTCTTTAGTATAGTCTAGTCACTATAATAGGCCATTAGTAGGGTTATTTTCCCCTAGCTTATATTTAATCTTAAAATTAAATTATATAAACTCCTTTACCTATTTAGCTTATTAAGGTATAAGCTCCTTTATAGTTATAAAGTAGCGTAGATTATAATAATCTAAGAGTATATAAGTAGTATAGCTCGCGTGCTTAAGGCAATATCGCTACTATTTAAAGTAGTTAACTATAGCTAGTAGTTCCTTATTATGGGTATAATACCTAACTTTAGGCCCCTGGAATTTTCTACTATAGAATACTACTAGTCTTTAGTGGAGCTGGGTAGCGTCTAAATGCCTATTAAGTTGCAGTAGGATACTAGTAAGGGCAAAATTTAATATATTAGTAATTATTATTAATAGCTAATCTAGGTTAAAATGCTGTAGTAATAGAGCTTCTATAAACTTTATATAAAGTTTCTAAAAGGCCTTCTAAACCTTTCTAGGCCATAACTATAGCTTATACTATTTAGTTGGTCCCTTTTTAGTTTTCTTCCTTACCGCCTTTAAGCTTTTTGCTCCTTAGGTTAGGTCTTAAAAAGCTTCTATAATATAGTTAAATAGGTATTAGATATTATCTAAGTAGTTATAAATAAAGCGCCTATAGAAATTGGCAAAGCCTAGGAACACTTAAATATCCTAGTAGCTCTCTAGCTCTAGCTACTCCTAGATTATCTATACCCGTATTAGGTCTATAACTATACCTATAGGCGTTATAATATAACTTAGGAACTTAACCTACTTAGTATTAAAGATATACTTTAACGCCTTAGTATAGAGGCCCTAATTATCTAAACGTTCCAGCACTTTACGGACGTATTGCTTATATTAATTCTCGTCTTTTAAGTAGATTAAAATATTATTTAGATAAATAATATATATACGGTTAACTAGTCTCTCTAAGGCTCTATAAATATATAATTAGAATATTATAGGCGTATTAGCTAGCCTAAAAGGTATTACTAAATACTTAAAGTAGCCGTATTAGGTTTTAAAAGCGGTTTTCTATTTATCCCCTTCTTTAATACGGAGCCTATAATAGGCGTCTTATAAATTTAGCTTTATAAAGATCTTCGCCCTAAATAGTTAATCTAGTATTTTACTAACTAGTAGTAGTAGGTAATGGTTCTTAATTATAATCTTATTAAGACCGTAATAGTTTATATATAGCCTTATGGTTCTATCTAGTTTTAGAATAAAGAGGATTAGCGCGCCTACTGGCGACTTATTAGGCCGGATCCACCCCTTTTCTAGTAACCTATTAAGGTACTCCTATATAATCTTAAGCTCTTTACATAAGAGGTTATAGATAGGAAAGTTTAGTGGTTATTTACCTTTTTCTAAATTAATTATATAACCGTACTCCAAGTTCTATAGTAGGACTTTAGCTCTCTTACCTAAAAATACCCTTAATAAGTCCCTTAGGCCTACTAGAATATTTAATAAATTAGGGTTATATTTATCCTCTATATTATTATTAGGTAGGTCTCGGAGCTCCCTTAGGATACTTATAGGCAGCGTTATACGCTATAGTAGTTGCTTATATATAGTTACTACTATATATTATACCGTTTTATACAGTAGCTAGTAGAGGGTAAGGAAATCCTTAATATAGCGCTTAAGATACTGTAATATACTCTCTATATATTACTTAAGCCAGAGTAACCTATAATAGTTAAAGTATCTTATAAAATCCTTAAGATCGCCACCTCCTTATAATATCTCCGCGACCTATCTAGTAGTTCCCTATAGGGTCTTTATTATAAAGGGGTTATTACCTATACTAGGCTTTATACCTATCTTATTATTAAATAGGGGTTAGATTTGATACTCCTTTAGGTATAAAGGGTATACTATTTTACCTAGGGCTATATTCTCTAGGATGTCTTTTAGGCTTATTAGTAATATACGCCCTTCTAAATCTTTATTATTCCACTATTTAAAGGCTTTAGTCTTAAAGCGTATTTTAGGATTTACTTCTATAAGCTAAGGGTATCTAAGGATAAAGTTATAACCTATAAAGTTAGCCGCCTAGAAGCGTTGCGGGCTAACTACTTTAGTGCGGTTATATATATCGGCTACTAATACTATAAGCTTATAGGCACTATATAGTTTAATCTAATACTTATCTAGGAAGCCTATAATAGGTTTTCGCTACCTTTATAATAGGATAAGTTTATACTCTTTTACTAAATTATATTATATAAGATTAATTTCAGCGCCGCTATTATATAGTGCTTAAAACTAATATACTTTACCTATAGGGAGTATTATTTCTAGCTTAACAGTAATACGGAGAGTCTCTTTTTTTAATATCTTACCCTAGTTATAGCCAAGAGAGGTCTATAACTAAGGCTTTTCTTTTTTTAAATTGTTAATGTAGTTATTACCCTACTTATTTTTCTAATAGAATCTACCTTTAGAGTTTTCTCTTAACTTTTTAAAGTATTCCCGTAAAGGTGCCAGATAGGTATTAGGTTAGCCCTAGGAGTCTTTCCTATTATTTAAGGCTCCTAACTTTAACCCTTTTAAAGTTTTCTTTAAGAACGGCTTCTTTAAAGGTTAGGTCTGCCCTATATTACTATTAAAGTACCTACGCTTTTAGTAACCCCCTAGCTTTCTACTAAAAGAGGTCTAGTTCCTTACCGTATCTTTAGTATTTAAAACTGCTGGTTTAAAATCTATATATATAGTAATCCGCAATAGGGCTCCTACGCACTTTATTTTATTATAGATTACTAGCTTAATTCTAGCCTAGATAAACCTAATTTTCTCCTTTTTATAAATGCTACCGTCCTTATTTTTAAAGGGCTTTAAATTTATCTATTAAGTATAGGTTTCTATAAAGTTTATAAACTGGCGGAAGTTATAGTAGTTAAGCTATATCCTATTCTAGAATAGCTCTATATTATTATATTATATAATATATAGATCTTAAATCCATTTCTTTAGAAAGGTTTACAGCTATAGCTATATAGTAATTTACTCTTTATTAAGCTAATTAAGTATAATCTAGTTTAGTAATCGGTCTTTAATCTTACTAATAATCTAGNNTATACGCTCTTTNGTATTATCTTATATTATTAGTATCTTAAAGAAGTTATCTACTTTATAAACCTAATCGTCTAACTATTAGGCGTTAGGTCTATAGCGGAGTTCTAAACTATTAAAGGCCTTAGCTAGTTAGTCTATATCCTTTTTCTATTTATAGTGTAAATAACTCTCTAGGTCTTCTATACCTTTTTAGGTAAATACTAAGTAGCTTTTAAAAAGCCCTTAGCCTTAGCTAGGTTATAAAAGATTTTATCTAGCCTAGATTAAGCTCTACTAAATTTAAACCTACCCCTAAAGGTTTCTAATATATTTATTAGTAGCTCCTTCCCTAAGAGCCTTATAGTAGCTTCCTAATATCTATTTTAAAGAATATTGGTTTAGGGTTCTTAACTTTCTAACTTTAGCTTTAGGGAAGCTCTAGCTATAAAGGTAGTATTAGTACTAGTAGCTAATATAGATTTCCCTATAAGGCTTAAGTTTTAAGTTAGTAGTTAGTTTAAATTACCTAAAGGGGTAGGCCTATTTAGCTTATAAGCAGTTTATATACCGCTACTATACTAATTATAGGCCGGTAGTCTTTTAAAAGGGTTTTAGTTAGTTTCCTAGTTAAATATATTAGTGTATTTCTTTAGTATTTCTAGCTTAGGGAAAGATCTTAGAGTTACCTCTAGCGCTTAATCTTTTAATTAGCTTAAGTAGGGCCGGAGGGGTTCTAGTTACTTTATAGTAGCGTTATAACTATTATAAAGGGTATTTATATTTTCCTTGGCGTTGCTAGTAACTATAGGTATATAGAAGTCTTTAAGCTTCTAAAGCATCTAGGTATTAGGGCTTATTCAGCTATCTTACCTAAAGGGTTATTTTATTATAATCTCTTACTATTAAAGGGACCTTCCTACCTTTATGTAATGGCTTTCTATAAGGTATCTATAAAGTTTCTATTTAGGTTATTATAAAAAATTAAAGGACAATAGTAGTTATAAATAAATAATCTAGTCCTTAAAGCTAACTACCCTTCTAAAAAGAAGCAGGAAAAATTTAAATATAAGGGGACTTTGTAAATAGGGGGCTATAAGAACATAATTAGAATAGGATAGATTAGTAAGAGAGATAAATCCTTAAGGAGGTAAGGCCTTAGGGATTATGGAGACTATATACTACGGGTACGTACCTTTAGTATATAACCGGCGATTATCTAAGGGATGTCTGGGGGTTGTCCTAAGGGCAACCTAAAGTGTCCGTAATAATATCCCTTATAATCCTTTTCTAAAATCTTATAATAACCTAAACGGAAACTCTATGGATATTTTATAGAAAGCTATCGCTAAGGTAAAAAGGTCCCTTTAATAGTAAGAGATTGTAATAATATAACCCTCTAGGTAAAATAGCTAAATAAGCCCTAATACCTAGATACTTTAGAAGCTTAAAGACTTTTATATACCTATAGTTACTGCTAAGAAAAATGTAAACACCCTCTATAACGGTTATAACGCTACTAAAAAGTAACTAAAACCCCTCTAGCCCTATTTAGGCTAATTAGAAAATTAAGCGCTAGAGGTAACTTTAAAATCTTCCCTTAAGCTAAAAATACTAAAGGAATATACTAATATATTTAACTAGGGAACTAACTAAAACCCTCTCAGAAGACTACCGGCCTATAATTAGTATAATAGTAGTATATAGACTGCTTATAAGCTAAGCAGGCCTACCCCTTTAGGTAATTTAAACTAACTACTAACTTAAGACTTAAGCCTTATAGGGAAATCTATACTAGCTACTAGTACTAATACTACCTTTATAGCTAGAGCTTCCCTAAAGCTAAGGTTAAAAAGTTAAAAGCCCTAAACTAATATTCTTTAAGATAGATATTAGGAAGCTATTATAAGGCTCTTAAAAGCTATATAGGAAGAAGCCACTAATAAATATATTAGAAACCTTTAGGGGTAGGTCTAAATCTAATAGAGCTTAATCTAGGCTAGATAAAATCTTTTATAACCTAGCTAAGGATAAGGGCTTTTTAAAAGTTATTTAGTACCTACCTAAAAAAAGGTATAGAAGACTTAGAGAGGTATTTATGCTATAAATAAAAAAAGGATATAAACTAACTAGCTAAGGCCTCTAGTAGTTTAAAACTTCGCTATAGACTTAACGCCTAGTAGTTAAATAATTGGGTTTATAAGGTAGATAACTTCTTTAAAATACTAAGAATATAAAATAATACTAAAGAGCGTATACGCTAGATTGTTAGTAAAATTAAAAACTAATTACTAAATTAGATTATACTTAATTAGCTTAAAGAGTAAATTACTATAGAGCTATAGCTGTAACCCTTCCTAAAGAAATAGACTTAAGATCCGTATATTATATAATATAATAATATAGAGCTATTCTAGAATAGGATATAGCTTTATTAATATAACTTTTGCTAGTTTATAAACTTTATAAAAACTTATACTTAATAGATAAATCTAAAGCCCTTTAAAAATAAAGATAGTAGCATTTATAAAAAGGAGAAAATTAGGTTTATTTAGGCTAGAATTAAGCCAATACTTTAGGATAAAATAAAGCCCGTAGGTGCCCTATCGCGGATTATTATATATATAAATTTTAAACGAGCGGTCCTAAATGTTAGCGACTTAGTTAATTGAGGCACGAGTACGGCAAAAGGGTCGCGTAAGCCTATACAATTGGATTGTCTATAAACAAGGATCTAAAGCTAGAGAAATGAAAGGAGACGGAGGGTGGCGCCGCTTAACGTTATATACAATCCTCTAGTTACGTAACAGCAACTATCTAAAACTGTGTGAAACTGTCTGCGACTATCTGCGACTGTCTGCGACTATCTGCTATAATCTACTAATATTTATTAGCCATAATCTACCAGTTTTCACCAGCGCCGTAATATTACCCCCCCCCCTCTAAAAAAGCCTGCCCTTAGGCTTTATACGTCCGTATTATATCTATAGGGTATTCTTATCTTTATGCTTAATAAACAGCTTATCGTCTTCGCTATTCTAGCACTCTATTTACTTATTAAGGTACTTTAGGGGTCTAGGTTTATTAGGGTAACAACTATAAAACTTCTAAAGCTTATAGGGACTACCTATAAAGTTCTATATAGGGTACTAAGTGGGGTTTAGGTTGTACCCTTTCCAACTAATATAATATTTTAACGTTCCCCTTATAAGCTTATAGGCCAGTATTTCTTTAACTTCCTATTTATTATCGCTATTAACTTAAATTAGTAGGGGAGGTTAATTCTTTTATCTAGATAATAGGTTATTTATAGCTTTCTATAGTTTATCTAGAGAGAAAATAGGGTAAACTTTAATTAAATCTAAGAGCTTTACTTTATACGCGTTGCCTATCTTCTTAAGAATCTCATATGGTCCTACTATCTAATAGTCTAGCTTACGGCTAGGTCGTTCCGTCTTTTAGTTTTTTATTATAACCTAGACTATATCTCCTATAGCAAAGTTAGGCTCTCGCCTATACTTATTCGCCTATTATTATATTAATTTCTAGGCCTTTTCTAGATTTATATAGGCTACCGTTTAAGCTTCTTTTAAGCGCTTAGCGTACTACTATACTTCCTTATAAGATAGTTTTATATATATAGTTTACGGTTCTTTTAGTCTTTTCTAGTTAAAGCTTATATAGGGTAAGTAACCCATTTCTAGTTAAATAGGGGCAAGTTATAGGTTAGTGGGGGTTAGGGTTTTATATACAAAGGTAAGGCTAGGATACGCTGTAAAATTTACTTAAAAGAGTAGTTAGTAGGAGAATAAAGAAGTATATTAAATTAATAATATATTAAAAATATGTCCAAATTAGACAAAGGTTAATAATGGGAAGTAAGGTATTTGTAACGGAACCTTATAGCAGGAACTACGATGGGCTCATTATTAGGCTAGGTATATAGGTAATGCAAATTAAGTCAACAACGTAATAATAACTGGTGGAGTGGTTGCCTAATAGATTAACTCTAATTATATTCTAAGAATCACTATAAGGAAGGAACTATCTAGGTAGGGACTAAGGGTCCTTAAATACACAACCGTACTCCTATAAAATCCTTCTTATACATAATATACGTGTGCTCTATCTACTCTATTATAGATCCTATAGATTATATAGATTATATAGATTACCCTACGTAACCTTAGTTATTATTCCTTATTATATAGTTCTACTAGCTCTATTTTGGACTGTGCCTAAATTAACTAACTAGCTTCTTCTAACTCCTTTCCTAGTAGTTATAATATCGTACTTAAAGCGTCCGTAATACTATTTCCCTCCTCTTTATCTTTGTCCTTAAAGATTTAAAATATCTCTAAGTTATTTACTAAAGGTATAATATCCGTCTAATTAATTTAGTTAATATTATTACTTATTATACCTAAAGCAATTTCTCGTTCCTTAACCGCTCGTCATATTCGCACTATCGCTGCGATATTATCTCTAGGTAAGATTATACCGTCTCCGTATTCTCGTTGTTTAAAAAAGGGGTTAGTTTATATTATGTTAGCGAACCTATCTTCGCAATAAACGTCCTCTTATTTAGGGTGCACTAAAGCAAATATTTATTCGTCCTATAACGTTCGCTCTATTTCTAATGCTAAATATACGCAACCTATTACTCTTAATAGTTGTCTAGTTCCCTAATTAATTTGTCTTAGGGTCTCGTATTTAATTTACTACTACGCAGCTAGATAATAAACTGTCTGTTACTTTAGCGGAACTGCGCCGTTCTTATAATGCTAAATAAGAAGCTGCCGATGCTTAATAACGGGCTCTTAAATCTCGTCTTGTGGCGTCCGCTTAGTTAATCCATCTTAAGAAGGTCCGTAAGAAGGTTTATTTTAAGGAGTGGAAACTTATAAAATAAGGTTTATAAGAACTTAGTAATAAAAGAACGGATTCTCTTCCTATAGAGAAGGAAACAAATTTAAGTAGTTTGGCAACTGCTCTTCCTAGGTCCCCCTTAGGTAACTTATTTTTTTATAATCCTTTTTTTTTAATACTGCCTAACCTAATCTCTTCTAATACTCCTATACCTTTCCTATAACGTTCTTTAAATTTTTTAATAGCTTCTAGGTAGTCTTATTATAGCCTATCCACTTAACCTTATACTATATTTTATCGTTAATATCCTTATAACTAATAATCCTTAAAACTTACTATTTATCTTCTTCCTATCCTCTGTATATGTCTGCCTCGTAAACTAGTAGCTTAATATTCCTATATACTGGCTCTAGCATTATAATATACTATATAGGGTAGATCCTTATTTTAGCTAGTAGGTTTAACTTAAATATAACTAGTAAAATCCTTTACGCGATTTTAAAAGGTCCTAGTCTAATATAGTCCAATTTCTTACTTAGTTGTTGACTCTTGAAATTTTTATATAGTAGCCACACTTTATCTCCCTCCTTAAGATCTAGTCCCTTAGATCTCTTAGCATTATAGTACTTTTTTATTCTCTCTTATACTTTCTTTACTAATTTTATAAGGTCTGTATAAAGATTTATTAACGTCTTTATCCTTTCTTTAACTGTACTACTTGTTTTCTTCGCTTGCTATAGTAATAGCGATATTCTTAGTTTATATCCATAATTTGCCTTAAATAGTAATATGCCTATTCCCTCTTAAGGTGTTGCATTATATATAAACTATATAATTAGTAATAGCAATACCTAATTATTCTATACGTGATTAATATAATACCTTAGATACTATTCTAGCGTCTAGTTTAGTCTTTCCGTTTAACCGTCTGTCTGTAGATAATATACGGTAAAAGTTACTACTTAAATTCCCTGCTCCGCTAAGAATACCTCCTAGAATACTACTATAAATCTTAAATCTCTATCTAATATAATCTTACTTAGTACTTTATATCTTGCGAATACTTTCTTAATATAAATTCTAGCGACATCTTCTACTAAGATTTCTTCCGTATATGCTATAAAGTATCCCCACTTTATAAGCTTATCTACTATTACTAAGATCGCGTTATAATCTTATCCGGTAATAGGATCTTTTAACTTTAGCAATTTAATAATAAAGTCCTACGATATAACCTCCTATGGTCTCTTTAGTATTTTAATAGGTTATAGCCCTCCATACGGCTTATGCCTTATTACTTTATTCCTTTAGTAATCTAGACACTCTCTAGTAACCCTTCTAGCTATCCTCTAGATTCCGTTAATAATGTATTCTTCCTAGAGTCTTAATACTAAGCCCGTAGCTCTATTATATCCCTAAGTTAGTCCCTTATAGAAGTCTTCTATAAATTACTCTACTATGCTTCTTAGGATATACTTTACCTCTCGATTTTTGTATATATCCGCCTATAAATCCTCTAGTTATACTTTTAGAATTCTTTATACCTAAAAGCTTTCTAGTATCTTGTAAACCTTATCTAGTTCTTTTTAAGTTGCTATAATTTTTAGATAATTATACCTAATTAATCCGTCTATATCTTTTCGTAGTAAAGCCCCTAATGGCTTTTCATTGTTCTATAGTTTAGCTTTATAACTTAGAGCATCTGCTTATATATTGTCTGTACCCTTAGTATACTAAATCTTAAAATAGTATTCTATAAGTATCTTTGCCTATCTAACCTATCTTTAGTTAAGTTCCTTTATTATTAGGAATCCTATTAGGTTCTTATAATCCATCTTAACTATAAATAGTTTCTCCGTGCCTTATAAGAATGCTCTCTATTCCTTTAACGCTGTAACTATACCTAGTAACTCCTTATTATAGATATTATAGTTTAACTCTAGTGGTGTTATCTTCCTACTATAGTATGCCACTGGGTGCCATCCGTCTTAATGCCTTTATATAAAGTATACCCCTAGTATATAGTCTAATGCATCTATTTCTACAACCGTTTTTAATCCTAGTTAATAAATCTTAAGAACTGGCTCCTGGGTGAATAACTCTTTAACTTTCTTAAAGAGTTCCCTTTGTTCCTCTCCCTATGCCTATAGTTCTTCTTTCTTTATTAATCGCGTAAACAGCTTAATGTCCTTTAACTATTATGCTATAAACCTTCTATAGTAATTACAAAACCCTAAGAATAATCTTAACTGCGTAACGTTCTCTAGTTCTTACTAATTTACTATAGCCTCGATCTTCTTTAGATCTATACTAAGTTAGCCTAATTTAATAATAAATCTAATATAATTGGTCTTTCTAGTAAAGAACTCGTATTTCTTAATTGCTACTAGTATCTGTTCTTCTTATAGTCTCTTTAAAACCCATTTAACGTGTTCTTTGTATTCTTCCTTAGTTATTAAGTAGATAATAATATTGTTAAGGTATACTATAATAAACTTATCTAAGTGTTCTCCTAATACGTTATTAATGCGCTTCTAGAACGTTACTAGTGCGTTTATAAGCCCAAATTGCATAACTAATGGTTTATATAGTCCTTCCTTTAACCTAAAGGCTGCCTTTTATTTATCGCCTTCCTTAATTCTAATCTAATGGTGCGCCTATCTTAGATCTATCTTTGTGAAGATTTACGTATTGCCTATCCTGTCTTAGATTTCGCTAATTAAGGGTAAAGGATACCTATCCTTTCTAGTAATGCTGTTTAACTATCTATAGTTAATACATAGCCTTAGTTTGCTATTCTTTTTTAGTATAAATAGTACTAGATATCCTGCTAATAACTATAATGGTCTAATATATCCCTTTTATAGGTTTTCCTAAATAAACTCTTTTAGTGCTTTACCTTCTTCTTTAGTAAGCTTATAGATTGGAAAGAACCTTAGACTTATTCCTAGTTCTAATTCTATCTTATAGTTTTATACTATATACTCTAACAGCTTTTTACTTTTTAGTAACTATAGTTTCTTACCATACTTATAGTATCTCTTTAGTATATAACTTAGTCCTTTCTCTATTTCTTTATAGGTCGCCCCTACTTAGTACTATACTAACTTAGCTTATTATTATATCTAGTGGTGTTAAGTATCTCTAATATTAACCTAACTTATAATCCAATTGATTTTTAAATTATATTCCTATAACTAAGGTATGCCTAATACTGCCTTATCCCGTCCTAATGGTAGGATATTAAAAGACATCTTAATTTATCTCCCTTTAATAGTTATCTAAATAGGTCCTGTTTTAAGATTAATGATCCCTTCTCCATAGGCTATTGGATCTCCTAAAATTATAACTAATAGGTAAGGTTGCTCCTTCTATCTATAAGGTAGTCTTATTCTTTTAACTGCTACTAGTAAGATATGGTTCCTTATTGCTTTACTATCTATTAGCGCTTTAAACTACTAATCTTACTATCTAACTTATAAATTTAGGTATTATTTTTAAATTCCTTTAAGGGTCTAAGGCTCTACTACTGGCTCCCTTTGGTTCTATGGGCCTCTACTTTTCCTAACTATTAGCTGCTTAATTCTTATATACTTGGCTTACTCTTTAGCCAATGCCTAGTTTGCTTTTTATCTTTAATATACTATAGACACGTGTTCTCTGGGTATTTCTACTACTGTTATCCATCTAAGTATTTTTCTATAAGGAATCTTCCTGGTTAAAGTATTAAACTTCCTTCCTCTTAAACCTCTGCTGGATGCTATTTATATATATACTTAGCATTCCTATACTATTGCTCGTCTATTATCTAGTATATTCTTATAGGGTATTTCTAATTCTTTTCCTTTGGATTCTTATATATCTCGTATATATCATCCACGCATGCAATTTATAATAGCGTATAGTATGCTAGGTGCTTTAGATTAACTCTTAACTTATTTTTATCTTTAAGTTTAAACCTCTATTATACTAATCTAAATATTATAACTTTATTCGTAGGTACTAAGATGCGTCTCTTACTTCTTTAGTCCTCTAATCGTTCCTTAAAATCCTTTAACGTTATTATTAAGGCTCCTTTAATGTACGTTATAGCCTTTTCTGTAATTAGGTGGTCCTAGATAACTTATTTATCTAACTATATATAGAAATCTTCCTACTTATTATTATGCCTTTGCCTATACCACTTTTAGTATAGCTGCTAGAGTATATACGACTTGTCCGTAAGGAAGTATCTTCTTATTACTACGTTGTAATAGCCCTTTATATGTCGTTTTTTAAACCTAGTAGGAATTCCTAAATCTTCTTTATTTTCTAGTTTGGTAAGCCACTTAGCTCTTAATATACCTACCTTAGGCCTATTAATAATTCTTTTTACTAGTGCTCTATCCTTTATACGTCCTAATGTGCTAGATCTCTTATCTAGTTTCTATTCTTACTATGCGATAATTCTTTACCTAAATTCTTCTATAGTTTTTTTTAGTTTGCGTCTCGCGCTCTAATCCTTAAAGTTCTCTTACTTTTTAATCTTGGTATTAACTTTTTAATCTTTAGTCCGAATACTATATTCTACTAATAAGTCCTCTAAGTCCGTGTATTCGTCTCCTAATCTAATTGCTATTTATACTATAGATTCTCTAATCTATAAGAAAGCTCCTTACTTCTTACTTATAGGTGTCCTAATTTGTACTCCGAATTCTTAATCCCTTAGATTCTTTAATTCTAAGCTTGCTTCTAACTTAAGCTTAGCTCTAGCCTTAGTCCAACTAGGCTTACTTAGTGTTCTTATCTTGTCTTAAGAATCTTAAATCTTACTTATCTCGTCTTAAGAGTCTTATGCCTGTAGGAAACTTCGTCCTAAGCTTATTCGTATATTACTAAACTAAGCCGTTGCTCTGCTCCATCGGTTATCGTCTATTGTAGGTCCTTAAGCTTGCCTCATCTCGTCTTAAGAATCTTAGTCGTCTCGCATCTCACTATAAGAATCTTAAGCCTATGGCCTTTTGCCTTTATTAAGTGCCGAAGTAGTTTACTATTCTACTTCTCTTACGTCTTATGAAGTAATAGACATTATATCTAGTAGGGTCTTGATCCCTACTAATATTCCCTATTCTATAGTGGAATTATCCTTTACTCCTAGTATAACATTTTTAATAGCTGTATGTTCCTAGTAAACCGCTCTTATTACCTCATTGTTACGAAATATTTCGCCTATATTAAATTCATCGTCCTTAATATCTAATCTATAAACTGGTTTATTAGTTCCTCTGTATCCTATAAGTACTGGCTCTTATAGTTAATAGCTTACGCCATACTTAGCATCCTTATAAATTTGGTATATATTATTATAACAAAACGCAAAACTTTTAATTAAATACTCTTTTGTTCCTTATAGCACATTATTATCCCTCTATACATATATATTGTCTACTAGTCTTATACCCTTTACTACGTAGTAACTCTGCCTACTTCTATAATCTCTAATATAATAACCCTGTTTTCTGTAATTTATATAAGCTCCTTCTTTAAACCATTTTTCTTACTATAGAGTCTGCCTAAACGTCTTTTGCTGCTAAGATCCCTAATTTAGCCTCTGCTCCTTAGACCTTTAATTACTTAATCCTTATCCTTTAGGTTTCTATAATTTCTTACTCCATCTCTTATAGGCTTCTTTAGTACCACTTAGGTCTATTAGCTTTGCGCTATACTATAGTTTCTAACTTAGCTTTAGTTATTACGTACTCTGCGCCTTATATAACTATAAAACTCTATCCTAGCCTTTCTTAGCCTGTTCCCTTTAGTAGATCTAATTATTAATCTTAATTACCTAATCTATTAGTTCCCTTAGGGTGTCCACATCTTCTATTAGGATAATTATATCCTAGACTTTAGCCTTAAGTCCTTATTTATACTGTGCTATAAACGCCCTATTATTTTACTCTACTTACGTTGCTAACGTCTAGAACTACGTTATATACTTAATTGCTAAGGTTTATTATATAATATCTTAGAGTTTCCTTTCCGCTATAGTTGTTGCCTCTAGGTCTCCAAATATTTATGTAAGTTGTTCTATAAATTTATTCCAGCTTAAGAATATAAACCGCACCTCTTAGTTAGTGGTCGTTATGCCGTTCGCTTATATCTCTATAAAGTAAGGCTTAAACTATTCGAGTGCTCTTCCTATTAAGAATAGTCCTACATAGGCTATTTAATCTATAGGTGTTGCCAGCTTTACTCCTTTCTATACTACCTTAAAGTGTATTTACATAAGGAATCCTTTAAGCTTTAATTTCTCTTCTAAGTATCTTTTAATTAATGGTAACTTAACCTTTACTGCGCCTATTCCGTTAATCCTGTTTTCTAATATCGCATTATTTTCTATTAGCTGGTCGACTATCTCTTATAGTTGTCCGACCGTTACAGGTTGCTATAAGTTAGTGTTTGCTATATTAGTGTCATTACCTAACCTTAAAGTAGTTGCCGCCGTTAATGGCGTCGTGGTGGCTGCTTTTGGTGGTATATTATTTAACTTTTTGTATTTAATACCGTAACTAGGTAGTGATTGTATAATAAAACCTTGTAGTAGGAACTACGGTGGGCTCGTTATTAGGCTAGGTGTATAGGTAATGTAAATTAAGTTAACAACGTAATAATAACTGGTGGAGTGGTTGCCTAATAGATTAACTCTAATTATATTCTAAGAATTACTATAAGGAAGGAACTATCTAGGTAGGGACTAAGGGTCCTTAAATACACAACTATACTCCTATAAAATCCTTCTTGTACGTAATATACGTATACTCTATCTACTCTATTATAGATCCCGCAGATTATATAGATTATATAGATTACCCTACGTGACCTCGGTTACTATTCCTCGTCATATAGTTCTACCGGCTCCATTCTGGACCGTGCCTAAATTAACTAACTAGCTTCTTCTAACTCCTCTCCTAGTAGTTGTAATATTGTACTTAAAGCGTCCGTAACAGTATTAAGGAAAAGGATTAAGCTTAATAAGCAAAGTGTCTTTATACTTTACCATCCAATACCCTTTTAGTAAATAGCTATAACCTTGCCAATATAACTCCGTTATAATAGCGTTATTTAGAAGAAAGGAAATACGAGTATATGTTATCTAATTACTACTTCCTTATAAAAACTAAGTACGCGGCTAAGGGAAGGCAATTAAGACGTTAATTAAAGGCGTATATAGGTTAAATTATACCTAAACAATACTATAGTATTAAAAGATTAACGTTATAGACGTTCTTAATAATCGTATAATGGCTAAAATTACTATTACAGAGTATCCCTATTTGCTAGGCAGTAGAGCTACGCTAAATATATAGCATAGGACTATTAGATTTAAAAGTATATATACTAAATCTTAGGAGATAAGTCTCCTTAATTAACTAATTAATACCTTAACTACATTTAATAGCCTAAGGGTAGATATAGGAACAATATATTAGTGACGTAGAGGATTATATAAAATAATTATAGATTATAAATTATAAATTAACAGTTAAAGATAATGGTAAGCTAAGGCTCTATATATTAAATCCTATACTAAAAGGTTCTACGGAACTATACTAGAACACTAAATTACCTATAATACTTATAATTAATTATAGACTAGTATAAATGCTTAAAATTAGAGTTATATAAAAATCCCTATATTGGCCTAGGTAGTTACTAGTATACATTTAATAGGCTTCTAATAGGTCTTCTAGTAATACTTACATTTTTTCTCCAGTTATATTTTTTTCTTATTAAGGTTTTTTAGGAATTTAAAGCAGGGGTTAGATAGATAGATAATATATAATAGTATACCAATATCTCTCTAAACCCCTTCCAGGACGAGCCCTTATAATCTCCCTACTGTAAAGTAATAGCAATTAGGGGCTAACCGTAAGAAGGGGGGAGGGGGGTATTATAAGGGATATTATTGCGGACACCTTAAAATACCCTTAGAACAACCCCTAGACGCCCCTTAAATAGTCGCTAGTTATATACTAGAGGTACATACCCATAGTATATAGTCTCTACAATCCCAGAGGCCTTACCTCCTTAAGGATTCGTCTCTCTTACTAATCTATCCTGTTTCTATAGTTGTGCCTTATAGCCCCCTATCTACAAAGCCCCCTTATAGATATCTATACTTACAGATCTTAGATTTTAGACTTTGCTAAACCTGCTTCTAATTGGTTTAAAAAAATTTGCGCGCGGTAAGCCGTGGCGGAAATTACGTAACGAACCTTAAAACACAGAGCTCTACTAAAGCCCTGTAAAAGATCCGTACAAAGCTCCGTATAAAGCCCTATAAAAGCTCTACCAAAAGCTCTACCGAAGGCTTTGCAATACCTCTGCCCACCTAATATATGGCCACGTAGTGAAATGGAGTGCGTAGTGCGCAAGGGGGTTTAAAAGGGTCTCCCCTTAAAGCTCTGCTTAAGGCTCTGCATAAGGTTCTACATAAAAAGACCCGCAGTGCGGTTAAAGACGTTGCGGATATTTATTCGGAGCTGTCGCTCCTGCTCCATCCTATAACTTCTTTAATTTTAAGTACCTAATACCTAATATAGTAGCAGCTGTTCTAGTATCTTATCTAACCTTCTACCTCTCCATATAATAAGTTTCTATAGCGGTATACTATAGCTTAGCTTAAATACCTATAACTTAGTAGTTGGTATATAATGAGGTCTATTAAAATAAACGACTAAGGGGAGTTAAAAGTATAATAGAACGTTAAATTATTGATACTTAATAGGGCAAGAAGCTCGTACAGTGCTTTTATCCATATTTAGTATTAATTAACAATTATTAAATATTGAATATTGACGGTCAATATGCAATATCAATACGATATATTTAATACTAAAAGTTATTAAATATTGACAATTTTTGGGGTTAAGGTAGTAAAAAATGATATAGATGCCTTGGTAGATGACTCTGGCCCCTAAACAATATATGCGTATTTTAAATTTATTAGGTAAACCTATACAAAATTAAAATGCATAAACATTAAATGTTAGTTTACAGAATATTGTTACGGACGCTTTAAGTACAATATTACGACTACTTGGAGAAGAGTTAGAAGAAGCTAGTTAGTTAATCTAAGCACGGTCCAGGATGGAGCCGATAGAGCTATATAATAAGGAATAGTAACTAAGGTCACGTGGGGTAATCTATATAATCTGTAGGATCTATATAATCTATAGCAGAGTAGATAGAGTATACGTATATTATATATAAGACGGATTTTATAGGAGTACGGTCGTGTATTTAAAGGACCATAGTCCCTACCTAGATAGTTCCTTCCTTATAGTAATTCTCAGAATATAACTGGAGTTAATCTATTAGGTAACCACTCCACCCGTTATTATTACGTTGTTGACTTCTATCCCTTAGCACGTTAGGGTCCAACGAGTAAGTGGTCTGTGCGGGAACACCGTTTTCAAAACAACGCACATCTATATAGATTTTAGCAATCAAATACCTACCGCAATGCCTTCTAATCGTGCTAGAATTTCTGCAAAAAGGATAAGTGCTAGCAACCTCATATTGAGCGACTCAACTTCAAAGAATAAGCTTATATATTAAAATACTATAAAGTTTGGCCTCTATCAAAAGCTTCGTATTCCTGAGTACGGGCGTTAAATGCAGGTCAATTGATTGGCTGGATCTTATCGATAACAGTTGGACCCGAATTGACGTGCTAAGAGATACTTACATTACCTATATACCTAGCCTAATAACGAGCCTATCGTAGTTCTTACTACAAGGTTCCGTTATATAATTACTACCTAGTTACAGTATTAAATATAGAAAGTCGAATAACATACCACCAAAAGCAGCCACTATAACGCTATTGACGGCGGCAACTACTTTAAGGTTAGGTAATACTAGTATAGCAGATACTAACTTATAGCAACCTGTGACGGCCGGATAACTATAAGAGGTAATTGACTAGTTAATAGCTAATAATGCAGCGTTGGAAGAAAGGGTTAATGGGATTAAAGCGGCAAAGGTTAAGTTACTATTAATTAAAAGATTCTTAGGAGAAAGATCGAAGCTTAAAGGATTCCTTATATAAATGCACTTTAAAGTTATATAAGAAGGGGCAAAGCTACTAATACCTATAGATTGAATAGCCTATGCGGGACTATTCCTATTAGGAAGAGCACTTAAGTGGTTTAAGCCTTACCTTATAGAAATATAGATAAATGGAATAACGACCACTAATTAGGAGGTGCGATTTATATTCTTAAGCTAGGAAGGGTTTATAGAATAACTTATACAAATGTTTAGAGACCTAAAGGTAGTAACTATAGTGGAAAGAAAACTCTAAGATATTATATAACGAACCTTAGTAATTAAGTATATAATATAGTTTTAGACGCTAGCAATATAAGTTAAGTAGAATAATAAGGCGCTTATAGCACAGTATAAGCAAGGACTTAAGGCTAAAGTCTAGAATATAATTATCCTAATAGAAGATGCGGATACCCTAAGGGAATTAATAGATTAAGCGATTAAGATTAATAATTGGATTTACTAGAGGGAATAGACTAAGAGAGGTTAGGATAGAGTTTTATAGTTATATAAGACGCAGAGTACGTAATAACTAAAGCTAAGTTAAAAACTATAGTATAGCGCAGAGCTAATAGACCTAAGTAGTACTAAAGAAGCCTATAAGAGATGGAGTAAGAAACTATAGAAACCTAAAGGTTAAGGATTTAGTAATTATAGGACTAAGTAGTAGAGGCTAAACTAGGGATCTTAGTAGTAGAAGGCGTTTAGGCGGACTCTATAGTAAAGTTAATAGTTTAAAGATAGAGCTTATATAAATTGCGGAAAACAGGGTTACTTTATAAGGGATTATAAAGATGGTTAGAGTTACTATATAATAAAGGGAACTAGACTAATAGTAGAAGATATATACGTATAGAGGGATAATAGTGTACTGCGAGGAACAAAAGAATATTTAATTAGAAGTTTTGCGTTTTGTTATAATAACGTATACCAAATTTATAAAGACGCTAAGTATGGCGTAAGCTATTGGCTATAGGAGCTAAAATTTATAAAGTGTAGAGGAACTAATAAACTAGTTCGCAGATTGGATATTAAGGACGATAAATTTAATATAGGCGAAACATTCCGTAACAATAAGGCGATAAAGGTAGCTTACTAGGAGTATATAGACCTTAGAGATGTTATAAAAAAAGTAAAGGATAATTCCACTATAGAATAGGGAACATTAGTAGGGATTAAGACCCCACTAGATATAATGTCTATCGCTTTATAAGATATAAGAGAAGTAGGACAGTAAACCACTTCGGTACTTAATAAAGGCAAGAAGCTAAAGGCTTAAGATTCTTAAGATGAGATAAGAGATAACTAAGATTTTTAAAATAAGATAAGGCAGACCTAAGGATCTACGATAAATAGCAATCGATAGAGTAGGGTAGTAGCTTAGTTTAAAGATATACAAATGAGCTTGGGATAGAGTTTCCTACAGGCATAAGACTCTTAAGACGAGATAAGAACACTAAGTAAGCCTAGTTAGGCTAAGGTAGGAGTAAAGCTTAAGTTAGAAGCAAGCTTAGGATCGAGAATCCTATAGGACTAAGATTTTAAGATATAAATAAGGACTACTAACTAGATTAGAGAATTAGTAATATAAATAGTAACTAGACTGGGAGACAAGTATATAGACCTAGAGGACTTACTAGGGGAATATAGTGTTTAGCCTAAAGATCGAAAAGTTAATACTAAGATTAAGAAGTAAGAAGACTTTAAGGATCTACTTATAAGACGCGAAAAGAAAGAAACTATAGAGAAATTTAGAGCAATAATTACCTTATAGTAAGAGCAGAAACTAGATAAGGGATCTAGCGTATTAGGACGTATAAGGGACAGAGCACCTATACGAAAAATCACTAATAGGCCTAGGGTAGGCATACTAAGAGCTAAGTGGCTTACTAAACTGGAATAAGAAGAGGATTTAGGGATTTTAATTAGGTTTGAGGAACAATATATAAAGGGCTGTTATAATGCAGTAATAAGAAGATACTTCCTTATGGACAAACCGTATACACTTCTATAGCTGTACTAAAAGTAGTATAGGTAAAGGCATAATAATAAGTAGGAAGATTTCTATATATAGTTAGATAAGAAAGTTATTTAAGACCACCTAATTATAGAAAAAGCAATAAGTTATATTAAGGGAGCCTTAATTATAATATTAAAAGATCTAGAGGAGTGTTTAGAGGACTAGAGAAGTAAAAGACGTATCTTAGTACCTGCAAATAAAGTCGTAACGTTTAGATTAACACGATAAAGGTTTAAACTTAAGGATAAAGATAAACTAAGAGTTAACCTAAGATACTAAGCATATTATATATTGGCGTAGATTATATATATAGATAATGCGTATAATATATACAGAGCACTAAAGAATAAGCATTAGAAATATCCTATAAGAATATATTAGTTAATAGAAGAATAAAAGTATTAAAACGCTAAGTATATATATGGCTGGCATCTAGTAGAAGTTTAGGAGTTAGGAGACTTAATATTTTAGCTAGGAAGATTCCTTACGGAAGAATGCCTAGATAGATAATAGTGGTAGGAATGCCTAGAGAATACGTGTCTATAGTATATAGAAGATAAAAAGCGAACTAAGTATTAGCCTAAGTTAGATTAAGTATAAATAGGATTAAGCAGCTAATAGTTAGGAAAAGTAGAGGCCTACGGGACTAGAGGGAGCTAGTAGTAGAGCCTTAGACCCTTAAAGGAATTTAAGGATAATACCTAAATTTACGAGTAAAGTGGTAAGATTAATAGTTTAAAGCATTAATAGATAGTGGAGCAATAAGGAACTATATCTTACTAGCAGCAGTTAAGAGAATGGGGCTACCGCATAGGAAAAAGGAGTATCCTTACCTATTAGTAACNATTTTAGNAGATCNNATAGCNTANNGAGGAGGCATTATTAATCTTAAAATAGGACCTATTTAGTTAACTATTAAAGGGANATAAATTAAGATGTCTTTTGATATATTACTATTAGGGAATAATAAGGCAGTACTAGGAATGCCTTAGTTATAGAAATACAATCTAAAGATCGATTAGGTTATAGGTTAGGTCAATATTAGGAATACTTAACGCCGTAAGATATAATAATAAGCTAAGTTAGTATAGTACTAGGTTAGAGCGATATATAAGGAGACTAAGCGAGGCTTAAGTCACGTACTAAAAAGATACTATAAGTACGGCAAGAAACTATAGTTACCAGAAAGTAAAAAGCTATTAGAGTATGCAGTATGGGACTATAAGATAGAATTGGAACCAGGAATAAGTCTAAAGTTTTTTCTAATCTATAAGCTTACTAAAGAAGAAGGTAGAGTATTAAAAGAGTTTATTTAGGAAAACTTATAAAAGGGATATATTAGACCATCGCAATTATTAGCAAGTTATCTAGTACTATTTATACCAAAGAAGAATGGTAAACTAAGACTGTGTATTGACTATAGATAGTTAAATAGCATTACTAGGAAGGATAGGTATCCTTTACCCTTAATTAGCGAAATTTAAGATAGAATAGGTAACGCGTAAATCTTTATAAAGATAGATCTAAGATAGGTGTACTATTAAATTAGGATTAAGAAAGGCGATAAATAAAAGGTAGCCTTTAGGTTAAAGGAAGGACTATATAAACTATTAGTTATATAATTTGGGCTTATAAACGCACTAGCAATGTTCTAAAAGCGTATTAACAATTAGATAAATTTATTATAGTATACCTTGATAATATTATTATCTACTTAATAACTAAGGAAGAATATGGGGAATACGTTAAATAGGTCTTAAGGAGACTATAGGAAGAGTAAATACTAGTAGCAATTAAGAAATGCGAGTTCTTTACTAAGAAGACCGATTTTGTTAGATTTATTATTAAACTAGGCTAACTTAGTATAGATCTAAAGAAGATTAAGGCTATAGTGAATTGGTAAGAACTAGAGAACGTTACGCAATTAAGATTGTTCCTAGGGTTTTGCAATTACTGTAAAAGGTTTATAATATAATAGTTAAAGGATATTAAACCATTTACACGGTTAATAAAGAAAGAAGAACTATAGGTATAGGGAGAGGAATAGAGGGAACTCTTTAAGAAAGTTAAAGAGTTATTTACCTAGGAGCTAGTTTTTAAGATCTATTAACTAGGACTAAAGACGGTTGTAAAAATAGATATATTAGACTATATACTAGGGGTATACTTTATATAGAAATATTAAGATAGATGGCACCTAGTAGCATACTATAGTTGGAAAATAATACTACTAGAGTTAAACTATGACATCTATAATAAGGAGTTATTAGGTATAATTATAGTACTTAAGAAGAAATAGAGAGCATTCTTATAAGGTATAAAGAAACTATTTATAGTTAAAACAGATTATAAGAACCTTATAGGATTCCTAATAATAAAGGAACTTAACTAAAAATAGGTTAAATAGGCAGAGATGCTTATAGAATACTATTTTAAGATTTAGTATACTAAGGGTACAGACAATATAAGGGCAAACGCTTTAAGCCGAAAAGCTAAACTATAAAATGATGAAAAGCCATTAGAGGCTTTACTGCGAAAAGATATAGACGGGTTAATTAGGTATAATTATCTAAAAATCGCAGTAACCTAAGAAGATAATAAGCCAGAAAGAGTCTACGAGATACTAGAGAACTTTTAGGTATAAAGAATTCTAGAGGTATAGCTAGAAGATCTATAGACGGATATATACAAAAACTAAGAAGCTAAGTATATCCTAAGAAGTATAGCGGAGCATTTTATAGAGGATTTTTATAGGGGAATGACTTAAGGGCATAATGGAGCTAAAGGCTTAGTATTAAGACTCCAGGAGGAGTACATTATTAATAGAATCTAGGGCTTAGCGCGAAAAGTTATAAAAGAATGCCTAGATTGCTAAAGAAATAAACTAATAAGGCATAAGCTATATAGAGGGCTATAACCTATTAAAATACTAGAGAGACTATGGGAGGTTATATTATGGGACTTTATTATTAAGTTACTAAAGTTAAAAGACCCTATTACCGGATAGGATTACGACGTAATCTTAGTAATAGTAGATAAGCTTATAAAGTAGGGATACTTTATAGCATATACAAAAGAGATCTTAGCGGAAGATATCGCTAGAATCTATGTTAAAGAAGTGTTTATAAGATATAGAGCATTAAGTAAAATTATATCGGATAGAGATTTAAGATTCGTAGCAGTATTCTAGAAGGTATTTTTAGCAGAATAAGGAGTTAGAGTAGCAACTTCCACTATATATTATCTATAGATAGACGGTTAAATAGAAAGATTAAATTAGACACTAAAACAGTATCTAAGGCACTATATTAATTATATATAGAACAATTGGGTATTACTATTACTAGTTATATAGTTTATATATAATATAACACCTTAAGAAGGAATAGGTATATTACCATTTAAGGCAAATTACGGGTATTGTTACGGCACCGACAGAACTACGCACCGGCAAGTTGCCATAGATTGCCGTATATTGCGGTTACGTAACGCGAAGATCTTATAAAATATCAAACGGCGCTACTCTTCTTCTCCTTTCCTTTCCCTAGCTTTAGATTCTCGTTTATAGACAATCTAATTATATAGGCTTACGCGACCCTTTTGCCGTGCTTATATCTTAATTAACTAAGTTACTAACATTATCTAAAGCTCTCTCTACTCTTTCTTCCTAAGAAGGAACTTAAATATATCTATAAGACTATAAATAGGATAAGAATATAGAATAGGACCTTAAGACATTACTAGGACTATAAGGACAAGACCTAAAAGAAAAGAATAGAACCCTAAGGAAAGGACCTATAAGACACGCATAGACTAGAACCCCTAAAGAAATTACCTAGAATTACCTAATACCCCTACTATTATGCCACGAACTATAGTAGTAGGTAAAGCAGCTATAGGACTCTTAAATACTTTAGATAAAGAAATCATTAACGTTTTAACCCCCTAGGCGGAGCTTGCGGCTGCTAATACCGAAATTAAACGACTGCGAGAGCTGCTCGAAGCTAGAGATACCCCTATATCTAATAATAAGTCATTATTAGACAACTAAAGACTTGCTATAGTCCTTTAGGCCTTATCCTAGCGCCTTAGTGGATCTACCGAGGCCTATATAGCACTAAAGCGGTCGGTAAAGGTCGCGGACCCCCTGCTACTTATAGACGGAACTAACCCTATATTTAATAATTAGAAGCTTTAATTATAAAATAAGCTTAAAGTTAATATAGACTACTTCCCTAGCGCCCGAGCCAGAATGGCCTATATCTTTAGCCGTATTGGCGGAGACGCCTAGATATATTTACGCCCGCGATATACTAAAGACTTAGTAGACCCCTTTATCTCTAAAGAAGAAATAATTAAATACTTGTCTTCTATTTATAAAGACCCTTTTAAAGTATAAAACGCCCGCCTTAGCTATAAAAGCCTAAATATAAAAATAATGGAGACCTTTTCGGCCTTCTAAACCCGCTTTTTATACCTAGTAGGATAGGCCTAGATTCCCCAGGAAGACCTACTGCCAGACCTCTTTAATAAGCTTACCCTAGACCTATAGCGGGCCGTATTACTAGCTTATACTACGGCATAGACGTTAAAGGAACTTATAGACTATTGCTTAGCTATTAACTAAGGCCTCTATTAAATTAAGGCACGCGCTAATTAGCTAAAAACTAGAAACCTTATAAACTAGGCCATAAGTACTGCAAGTACAGCCCGTAGTGCCCTAGTATAATTAGTAACCCCTACAGTTAACCTAGCAGCTAGCCGCGTAGCTACCCCTACTACGGGCCTAGTGTATACCTAGCCTATATACAGCGACCCCTATATATAGGCCCTTAGCGATTAAGGAGCTTGCTTCTCGTGCGGTTAAATAGGCTACCCTATAAGGAACTGCCTAATAAAGGTAAAGATAAATAAGGTCCCATTAATTTAGAAGGATAGTATAAAGCTAGAAAAAGAGGAACCTTAGAGGAAGACTCTTCTCTAGGGTTAAAAGGGATTAATATGTTATATATTAATCTAGGTTAGCTAGTTAGTGGAAAAAGCTGCACTATCCCTTATACTTTATTTCGCAATAGATAATAAGTTTTAACCTCTGCTTTAGCTAACTTAGGAGTAAATGCCTTTACCTTAATTAATATAAAGTGCGNTATAAAACTAGCTGACTTTTTAAATGCACCCCTTAAAGAACTGCCTAAACTAGTCCCTATTTGCGGTTATAACGGACGGATAGGGCCACCTATTATAACTATCTTGCGGATTTACCTCCGCGTTAATGGACGAAGGTAGTATAATATCCCCTTTCTTATTACGGACTTAGGAAGCCATAATATAATCTTAGGAAGAAAATAGCTAGCCTATTTAGGCTTACAGCTCAAAGTACGGAGTAGATAGCTTATCTAGCCCGAAACTCTACCCCTAACCCCTTCCTTTATAAAAGAAATCAGCATTATAATGGAAAACCTCGTACGGCCCTAGATTAATACCATTTACTAGGCCGATGCTATGCGTAGAGATTAGGCCTTTAAGAAGGATATACAGCTTAACCCGCAACGGATCTGTATACTACGCCGCCCTTAAACTACCTATATTACGCCACCCGCATTAAAGACCTAGGAAGTTGGTAGTGACCTAGCTAAGTCCCCTATAGAGAACCCTATAAAGCTATAAAGGAAAGCCAGGGATATTGGACGCCACACTAAACTAATAGATAGGAAGGACAACTTACGGAAAATGAAACGTAAGCTAAGGAAGACTATAAACCCTATACCGCAAACCACGGCCTAATAGACGCTAAAGAAACCTATAGACCTCCTACCAGTTAATGTCTGCTATATTGGCGTTATAGGATTCTACCAGAACCTGGTTTAGCCTGATACTATTGCCTTTATAACTAGCCTATATAAAATTAACCGAATAATTAAGGAAAAGGAAAGCGAGCTTAGCGGATAGGAAAGTAGGCTTATAGATAAAGAACTAGTGGAATAAAAACTACCTGATTGCCACCGGAAATTTAAAAACGTATTCTCTAAGGTAGTGTCTAATATGCTTCCACCCTACTAACTATATAACTATAAGATCGAGATTAAGCAAGATAAGGGAAGCACCCTTAGCTTTAGCCCTCTCTACCTATAGTNTATTNCNNAATTATAGGCNATAAAGNAGTACCTTATTNATAANCTAAATAAGGGCTTNATNNAGCCTAGCTAAGCCCCTTTTAACTTACCTATTCTCTTTATTAAAAAGCTAAATAGAGGACTGCGCTTCTGTATTAACTACCATAAGCTAAATAATATAACCCGTAAGGACCGCTACCCGCTACCCTTACTTAATAAGACTTTTACCTAAATAAGTAGAGCTAAGGTTTTTATAAAGCTTAATATCTGCTAGGCCTTTTATTAAATTAGGATAGACCCCGGGTCTAAGAATTTTACTATATTTTAGACCCGTTACGGGACGTATAAATATAAGGTACTTCCTTTTGGACTAACTAATAGACTAGCTATATACTAGCGGTATATAAACGATATACTCTTTAACTACCTTAACGACTTCTATACGGCCTATCTAGATAATATTATAATTTACTTAGAGAACGAACTGGAATATAAGGAGCACGTCTATAAAGTTTTATAACGGCTCCGTAAAGCTAGCCTCTAGGCTAATATCTAGAAGTTAGAATTTAGTATTAAGCGTATAAAATACCTAGGTTTTATTATTAGTATGAACGGAATTAAGGCCGACCTAGAGAAAACGGCTATAATTAACTAGTGGACGCCCCTACGGACCGTAAAGGGGGTGCAATTGTTTTTAGATTTCTGTAACTTCTACTGACGCTTTATTAAGAACTATAGTAGGATTGCCCGGCCTCTTAACCGCCTTACTAGGAAAGACTAGCCCTTCTACTTTAACGCCATGTATATGCAGGCCTTTAATAAGCTTAAAAAACAGCTAGTGTTGGCCCCCCTACTTGCCTACTTTAACCTAGAATGGCCCTTAATGCTAGAAACTAATGCCTTAAACGGCGTAATAGCTGGTATTTTTTCCTAGAAGTAACCGGACGGAGAATAGCATCCTATTATATACTATTTAAAGACTATAATAGATGCTGAACTAAACTACTATATCTATAATAAAGAAATGCTGGCTATTATCTCTAGCTTTTAGCACTGGCGTGTATAGCTAGAGGGGACCCCTAAACCTATTAAGGTAGTGTTAGATTATAAGGCCCTAGAATACTTTATAATAACTAAGGCCCTTATAGCCCGGCAGGCACGCTAGGCGGATATTCTATCTTAGTTTAACTTCTTAATTATATACAGACTAGGCGCTATAAACCGTGCGGATGCTCTTACTAGGCGTGAATAAGACCTAGGTAACTATACGGCTGTAAAGATCTTATTACGGACCTAGATACTACTATAACCAGAGTACCTTAACTTCTAGATACGGGCAGAACTAAATATAGACTTTTTGGATGCTAAGATATGCCCTATTAACTCTATGGAACTGGACCTTATTAATAAACTGCTGCAGGTAAACCGTACGGCCCCTTTTCTTTAGGAGTACTATAAAAAGGTAAAGAATGTTTCTAGCCTATGGTCCCTCAAAAGTGGACTACTTAAGCACCGCGAATAGCTAGTAGTAGCAGAGGAACAGAACTTACGGACTTAACTTATTACCGAAGTATATGCCTAAGTCTCTATGGCCTACCCTAGAAAAAATAAGACCTGCAGGATTATAGGCGACCGCTATTACTAGCCCGGAATAATTATAAATATTAACCGCTATATATAGAACTGCAACGACTGCCGTAGGTCTATAATTCTATAAAATAAGACCTTAGGACTATTAAAACCCCTCCTAATACCCGACCGCCTCTAGTAATATATCTCTATAGACTTTTATAAGCTACCTCTAGACCGTAATAGATATAATATAGTTATAATCCTAGTTAACTACTTCGGCAAGCGCCCGTTCTTAATTCCCTGTTATAAGAATATTAATGCTAAAGAGGCAGCCTAACTGTATATCTACTACGTCTACTAAATTTATAGACTACCAGATACTATTATATCCGACCGCGGCCCGTAGTTTATATTAGCCTTTTGGAATAAGTTTACCCAGATCCTAGGTATTAAGCTAAAGCTTTTTATAGTATATTACCCCCAGACAGACGGTTAAACGGAGATTATAAATTAATATTTAGACTAGAGACTCCGGCCTTTTATTAACTACTTCTAGGATAACTGGGCCGAACTATTACCCTTAATAGACTACGCCTAAGCCACCTTACCCCATAACTCTACCGGATTTGCCCCTATTTAACTAGAAATGGGTTACCTACCCCGTATAAGCTTTAACTGGGAAAGACTAGAAGGGCCCCAGACTATACGCGAAAAACTATCTTATAAGGAAGCCTAGTAGTATGCTAAGCGCTTAGAAGAAGCCTAGAAAGTAGCCCGTATAAACCTAAAAAAGGCCTAGAAATTAATAGAATAGTAGGCAAATAAGTATAGGCGCGAGCCTAACTTTACTATAGGCGATATAGTCTAGGTTATAACAAAAAACTAGAAGATAGAACGGCCTAGCAGTAAGCTAGACTATAAGATAGTAGGACCGTATAAGATTTTTAATAAAGTAGGCAACTTATATAAGGTTAAGCTCCTAGACTTAATTAAAGTCCATCCTATTTTCTTACTGGATAAGCTACGGAAAGCTATAAATAACCTACTGCCTAGATAAAAGAATGAACCTCCCCTACTAATTTAAGTTAACGACGATAATAAATAGAAAATTAAAGAAATACTGGCCTATAAACTTGTAAAGGGAACGTTAAAGTATTATATTAGTTGGAAAGGATATAACCTAGACCCTACTTGGTACCCTATATAGAACTTTATAGGTAGCCCCTATAAGCTTTAGAAGTTTTATAGCCGTTACCTTAATAAACCCAGACCGCTAAAGTACCTAGATAAGTAGATAGAATACTAGTATAACGAAGACGATAAGCTACTAGAAGAATATAAGGATAAAAACGCCCTAGAAATTTCTTAGTTACGTAAGGTATTAAGATATCCAGGAACTTCAACCGGCGGTTAAAGTTGTCTAATTAGTCAGATTCTCTTGCTAAGACTTTTAGCGGCAAAGCCTAAGGGCAGGCTTTTTTGGAGGGGGGGGTAATATTACGGTACTAACAGAACTACGCACCAGCAAGTTGCCATAGATTGCCGTATATTGCGGTTATGTGACGCGAAGATCTTATAAAACATTAAACGGCGCTGCTTTTCTTCTCCTTTCCTTTCCCTAGCTTTAGATTCTCGTTTATAGACAATCCAATCGTATAGGCTTGCGCGACCCTTTTGCTGTGCTTATGTCTTAATTAACTGAGTCGCTAATAGGTATAAGCTAAGAACATCGTTGTTACTATAGTAAGTAAAGAAAATAAGTAGTACAGCCAAAGAAAGAATAAAGATGTTAATAAATCTTTATATAGACCTTATAGAATTAGCAAAAGGAGTATAAGAAAGAATGAAAAAGTACTATAACGCTAAGAGATCTAAGGGACTAGATCTTAAGGAGGGAGATAAAGTATAGCTACTATATAAAAATTTTAAGAGTTAACGGCTAAGTAAGAAGTTAGACTACGTTAGACTAGGACCTTTTAAAATTATATAAAGGATTTTACCGATCACGTTTAAGTTAGACCTACTAGCTAAGATAAAGATTTACTCTATATACTATATCGTAATGCTAGAGCCAGTATATAGAAATGTTAAGCTACTAGTCTATAAAGTAGATACGTATAGAGGATAGGAAGAAGATAAATAGTAAGTTTTACAGGTCGTTAGTTATAAGGATATTAATAATAAAATATAGTATAAGGTTAAGTAGATAGGCTATACTAAGACTACCTAGGAACTACTAGAAAGTTTAAAGAACGCTATAGGAAAGGTATAGAAGTATTAGAAGAAATTAGGTTAGGTAGTATTAATAAAAAAGGATTGCTAAAGAATAAGTCACCTAAGGGGGACCTAAGAAGAGTAGTTACTAAATTACTTAGATTTATTTCCTTCTTAACCAGAAAAGAGTCCGTTCTCTTATTACTAAGTTCCTATAAACCCTATTTTATAAGTTTTTACTCCTTAGAATAAACCTTCTTACGCACCTTCTTAAGATGGATTAACTAAGTAGACGCTGCAAGATGAGACTTAAGGGCCCGTTACTAAGTATTGGCAGCCTCCCGTTTAGCGTCCCAAGAACGGCATAACTCTGCTAAAGTAATAGATAGTTTATTATCCAGCTATATAGTAGTAGATTAAATATAAAACCCTAAGATAAATTAATTAGGGAACTAGATGACTATTAAGAGTAATAGGTCGCGTATATTTAGTATTAGAGACGGAGTAAACGTTATAGGACGAATAAATATTCGCTTTAGTGCACTCTAAGCAAGAGGACGGTTATTGTAAAAAAGGGTTTGCTAACGCAATATAAACTAATCCCTTTTTTAAATAGTAAGAATATAGAGACGGTATAATCTCACTAAGAGATAATATTGCAGTAATAATACGAGTATAACGAGCAGTTAAGGAAGAAGAAATTGCTTTAGGTATAATAAGCAATAATATTAACCAAATTAATTAGACGGATATTATACCTCTAGTAAATAACCTGGAGATATTTAGGATCTTTAAGGATAAAGATAGAGAGGAGGGAGATAGTGTTATAAACGCTTTAAGTACAATGTTATAACTACTTAGAGAAGAGTCGGAAGAAGCTAGTTAGTTAATTTAAGCACGGCCTAGGATGGAGCTAATAGAGCTATATAACAAGGAATGGTAACCAAGGTCATGTAGGGTAATCTATATAATCTGTGGGATCTGTATAATCTATAGCAGAGTAGATAAAGTATATATATATTACATACAAGACGGATTTTATAGGAGTACGGCCGTGTATTTAAAGGACCACAGTCCCTACCTAGATAGTTCCTTCCTTATAGTGATTCTCAGAATATAACTAGAGTTAATCTATTGGGCAACTACTCCACCCGTTATTATTACGTTGTTAACTTTTATACTTGCATCACCTATATACCTAGCCTAAAAACGAGCCTATTATAGTTCTTGCTATAAGGTTCCGTTACAAATATTACATACTATATTGTTAGTTTTTACGCGCCCTATATACACCTAATCTTTAACTACCTTATCGTTAACTAACGCCATGCCTTCCTTATCTACTAATATAATAGACGACGATAATATATCTACCTCTGCTATTTCGGAGCTTAATTCAGATCAGTTTACCTACTTTAGCGATGGCGACGCGTTAAGCAACTCTGCACTAAGTACACTAGGTGAGTTGGTTACTTAGTAATATTACGGCTGGGGGAGGGCTTATAGCAACGAGCGTAATAGAAGAAGCTTTTAAGGTCTTGGCAATTTAAGAAGGAGAGCCTAAGAAGCTACTGCTAACTATACTAAGCTAAGGATCGTGAAGTTGACGATAGTAGTAAGAGTAGGGGTAAGAGGGTAGCTGTATTTTGGAGTTCTACTAAGGCCTAGAGTAGTACGGAGCTTAACTATAACTATATTACTATACCGAGACTTTATATAAGTAATTTGGATTTAATATTTAGTAAAATTTTAATATAAAATTTGGTTTTAATATCAATTTCAATACAGTCTTATATTGATATTAAATATTAATAAAAGGCCTAAGCTCGTATATATATAATAATAATTAAGTAGCTAATAATAGCTACCCTATATTAGGCCTAGCCACCTAATTTTTAATAAGGTTTAAAGGGAGATTATCTAGTAAAAAGTAGATATTATATATCCACCTCGCTATAGTAAGTGCCTTAAGGTACCTATTATAGATCTATATATAGTTTATATATATTAGCTAGCGTTTGCTAGCGTTTAATAAAATTATATAAAGGTGTTATAATAACGATATATTATACTCGAACGCTAAATAGATAGGCATTAGATTTAAATAAGAACTCTATTTATAAAATATAGCTTTAAGGCCTCTATATATATATATATACAACTAAGATAGGTAGGAAGACTTATAAGGGTAAGTAGCTAAGTGGTAAGATATATAAGAGTAAGCAGCTAAAAATAGTAAGTACGGCCTTATTAGCAAAATGTTTGTGCCTCCTAACAGTACTAACAGCTCCTAATAGCTCCTATTAGGGCTGTCAGGAGCTTTAGAAGACACTTATACTTGGCATCCTATTAGGAACCTATTAGGAGGTTGCCCGGACCACTAGGACCTCTAGGACCTCTAGGACCATTAGGACTATTAGGACTATTAGGACCATCAGGATAACAATAAAAATTCTAGATTTAAAAATAAGGTATATTAACACTCCAGTATTTACAGCTAGTCAAAAAATACAAAATTAATTTAATTATATATAATCTAAATAATCTAAATTAATCTCTCCTGTCTACCGCCTGTGTTTGTCATGGAGCTCTACAATCGCTCGGGCGTCGGGCGATCGACTGAGGAGCCTCTCGCGGAGGCTCCAAATCGTCGATCGGCGGTGTTCCCGATGATCCGCTGGCCGTGTGCTGATTTCCTAACTAGGCCTAGTGCCTGCCTGTGCCTGTCGTGCCTACCTGTCTATGCCTACCTGTCTGTATCTATAATTTGGGGGAGAGGTCGGCCCGATCGAAGGCTCTGCTTGATTCGATTGCGATTAATTGTATTGATTCGAATCGTTCTCCATAGGCGTTCGTTGGCTGTACGTTTGAACGGTGGTCGTCTGGGGTGCCTCCCTAGGAGGCCTTGATTCGATTTGATTCGGTAATAGGCTGATATCGAGGCTCTGGTTCGATTCGATCGATCGATCGAATCGATCGTGGTGTTCGCTGGCTGGTCGTTCNAACGATTATCGTCTGGTTCTGACGACGGTCCTCTCCTACTTGCCTGCCTACCTGCCTGCCTACCTACCTACTTACCTACCTACCTACCTACCTGCCTGCCTGCCTGACTGTGTCAGTATCTGATTTAATTCGGGGGAGAGGTCGGCCCGATCGAAGGCTCTAATTGATCCAGGTCGTTCTCTATGGCCGTTCGCTAGCTGTACATTCGAACGGTAGTCGTCTAGGTGCCTCCCTAGGAGCCTTGATACGATTCGGTAATGGGCCAATATCAAATTCGATTAATCGATCAATTGAATCGTTCGTGGTCTTCGCTAGCTGGTTGTTCGAAAGGTTGTCGTCTAGTTCTTGTAACGGTCGTCTGGTTCTGGCGACGGTCGTCTGGTTCTGGCGACGGTCGTCTGGTTCTGGCGACGGTCGTCTGGTTCTGGCGACGGTCGTCTGGTTCTGGCGACGGTCGTCTAGTTTTGGGCGACGGTCCTCTGCTAGCTGCCGTCTAGTGCCTCCTAAGGGAGGATGTAAGGAAGGGTAAAGAATGGGGTGACTGCAAAGGGGGTAACTTGGCAGAGGCACGTGTAGGCTATCGGGAATATAGCGGGGACCCGATAGCACTGTGTGTCGCGCGCACGCGCACATAGGGTCGTGTCGCATTAGGGGGAGGTATCCCATTAGGGGGGGTATCACAGTGGGGGAGGTGTCGCATTGGGGGGTGTCTTGAGGGGTGTGCATAGGAGGTGTCGCTTTGGGGGGGGAAGGGGTTGGAGGGGTGTCGCTTAGGGGTATCCTGTCAGGAACCTGACAGGACGATCAGGAAAATTAAGATCTGCCAGGAGCCTGTCAGGAACGATCAGGAAATACTAGTTTCCTGTCAGGACCCTGACAGGACCGTAAGAGGACGATCAGGAAATCAAAGATCCTGCCAGGAGCCTGTCAGGACGACCAGGACGATCAGGAAAATCAAAATCCTGCCAGGAGCCTGCCAGGAGCCTACCAGGACGATTAGGACCTCCAGGAAAGTCAAAATCCTGTCAGGAGGCCTCCAGGATCTTGGCACCCCAACAAAATGCTGATGCTATTTAGGTTAATATACCCCCCTAGCTATATAGAGCCTCCTAAGCTGCTGTAGACTACAAAAAATTATAATAGCAATTTAGTGTTAAGTTTAAAGAAATCTTCTATATAGTTACTTTCCTAGATATTATCTAAATCAACTTTAATTAGATCTTTAATATTAATGAGGTAAAGCCTTTATTAAGCCGTCTGCTATTATACCCTCTTAGCTTCCTACTATAATAGGTTTAATCTCTTACTATATTCTTAGCGTTTAAAACCACTTATTTAAAATCCGTATATATAGTAATCCATGGTAAGGCTCTTATACACTTTATTTTATTAAAAATTACTAGCTTAATTTTAGCCTAAATATATCTAATTTTCTTCTTCTTATAGACGCTGCCGTTTATATTTCTAAGGGACTTTAAATCTATCTATTAAGTATAAGTTTTTATAAAGTTTATAAACTGGTAGAAGTCTTAACAGTCTAGCTATATACTATTTTAGAATTATTCTATATTATCGTATTATATAATATATAGACCTTAGGCCTAACCCTTTAGGAAGGTCTACAGCAATAGCTATATAGTAATTTATTCTTTATTAAGTTAATTAAGCGCGATCTAGTTTAGCGATTGGTTTTCAATATTGCTAATAATCTACCATATATGTTCTTTAGTATTAAACAGGTTTTTGTTCATTTTTAGCATATGCTGGCACAAAACCTTCTTAATAGGAAGACGGCCAACAGGCGCTTCAGAGTTGAGTTTCCAGGCTATCAAATTGACGAGCTGAAATACCGCAAGGAGGCTATCCATATGGAATACGACGTAGCTGGCGTATTCCCCGGACATTGTGCAAAGTCTGGTTTCTCTTGCATGTCGAGACATAATGCATATGAGCTCATCCATTGGAGCATGTAACATCGGATAGTCACTTGTTTATCAAATGACGAAGAGAATGCAGCCAGTAAATCTTACGCTGGGTTATTTCTAGATGATGTTTAAGGTCTCTAACTTGTCCTCAATGCCTTTGACGGCTTCGCCATGCATGATGCCGTGCACATATGCCTCACCAATAAGTTGGTGACTGCTGAAAATCTTGTTGTTGAAATTAAGCGGGACGGAGCGTCGTACAGCCCTCGGAAGTGTGCTACGAAGAATATACGGAACGCTCGTGCCTGGTATGATGAAAATCAGGTCGCCGACTTTGGTTCGCTCTGGTCCCGTTCCCAGGAAGTTCTTCTTCGTTCTGAATAACCGCCTTGACGTGTCTTTGTTTCGAATAATGTTTCCAAATGTCTCGGCGCTGCTGAGAAAATTGCAATACCAGCTTGCCCAATCTGAATGGCCATCATACAGCTTCTGGAAAAATTCTTGTTCCTTAGAACTAAACGGAGTCCCTAATGACTCAAGGCTGTACCCTATACCCCTCAGGACCACTAAATAATCCTGGCGCGAGTGATTGGCCGGCATGGTGGCCTTAGTAAACTTCTTCGACAACTCAGGACTGTAGCGGGATAACTCAACTATAGAAATAAATTTGAGCCATCCAGTAAACTCTTTACTCAGACCTCTGGCAGGATGAGATCCAAGGGCCTCGTCGCCGATGAAGGTCCTCCACAAAGCATCTAGTTTTGCAGGCACGCTACCATTAATGTTATTCAGTAGACTGGCCCATCGAATCAATCCAGAGGCGGCATTTCCAACCCTGTTCAGGCCCGGTTGTGCAGTTTCCATGACGATGTCCCATTTGATTCCTTTCAAGACAAGACAGTCATTGGGCGAAATGTGGGTCGACTGGCCTTGCAAGCTATTTCCTGCAGCATTGTATCTTGTTCCAATGTCTCCGCTGGTGGACGTTTCGGTGGAAGGTGAGGTATGCATGCCAAGTGGCTGGAAGTACATTGGTGTACTGAGGTCCGGTATCCAGGAAGGAAGTCCGCCAACTCTCGAGTTTTTAACGTCCCCAGTCAAAGACAGGATAGATGGGCCGTGAGCTTCCATCAAGCATTTACCGACCGTAACGAACAGCTGTTTTGGCGAGTTTACGTAATTAGGATGCACTATTTCCTTGCCCTTTGAAGTCGTATGTTGCATCGGTAAAGAGAATGATAGTACGGCGAATACATGGTCTCTTGGATCCGTAGCAGAAGAATTCCGGCCGACGGAAAGGGCGGACATGGAAGGAAGCCGTCCTTCTCGTCTAAATGCTCGTCTCTTGCGCTCTAATGTGACTGCTGGAATCTCATCTTCTTTATTGATTCTGGTCAATAAGGTCTCTCCGCGACTTATGGCAAGACTGAACCCAAAGCTATTTGTCCACGGTAGACCGCCCTTCTTTAACGTATTACGGATCGTTTCCACCACGCATGACATGAGCATGAAAATATCCCAAGGGAGAACAAACTGCCCACAAACAACGGTGACCTCATCTGCCATCAATACCTCTTGGATAATCCAGGCTCTTTCAAACCACCTTCTTCTGTAAAAGGGTACCCCATTCAACCAATCTTCAATCTTGTCTTGTTCAAACGTGCGGAGCCAATCAGTAGCCACATTTCTCAAGGTATGTGGGAGAGCTGGTGACAGATATCCGTCCGGATCATGCAGCAATACATTCATGGTGTCATCCTCGAGCTTCCTATTTTTGGTAGCTAGCTCCAGCAGCCAAACAGCTCGTAGAAGCTCACTCGCCGCCGCATCTTGGACGTTCTGGCGTTCTTTACCGAGCCAAATCACAACTGATTGGGCACGTTTGTAGATGTGGCCCATTATCCCAACCTGCATTGCTTTCTCGGCATCATCGCTCTGATTAATGCATATAGCATCAATCCAGATGTACCCGTTGCTCAATACCCTGTTACGGAGACAGGTATTTGTCCGGCTGTGTGGTCTTTCCGGCTGGACACGTTCATTCAGAAACTGTATGACCTGAGCGGAAAGGCCACGCTGCCGCATGCGTGCGCAATCTACAGGCTTACGCCCTTTAAAGTCAAGTGCATTGATGTCGCTACCAGCCACAACAAGAACTTTTACAGATTCGATGTCACCCCTTCCAGCAGCGTAATGAAGAGCCGTCTCACCGAATGCATCGCGACTTGTCACGTCTGCCCCCTGGCTCAATAAGCTATACACACGGCCAAAGTTGCCTTGTTCAGCGGCCCGAATGAGAGGAGTTTTGTTGTATGGCTTGTTGCGTTCTTCAGTAATATCGGGTTGGCGAAGTCGTCGTAGAGCATCGTAGAGGTTCTGTTTCACTAGAATACGACGACCGTTGCAGCAGATTGCTGTGTTTCTCTGGTAGTGTGACTCGAGCTGCAAATACTTATGTTCAGCTCACATTACGCAAAATTCGGTCAGTCAAACACTATTGACATTGGAAAGATATAGACGGGTTCTCAAAAGTATCTCAAATTATTTCCGACCAGATTGATGGCATAGTTTAATTTTCTTCTGTTAGGGAGGCATATACTGGCCCTCACAGCTCCTTGCTCGTATATGAAAGAAAAATTCAACAAAAAAAATAAAGGGGCTCAAGTAATAAAATAATTGATCCCTCTTATCTGTTAGAAGTGAACGACGAAGAAATCATACTTACTTGAGATTCCAATGTCGGGAAAGGATTGCCCCAAGTGTATGACAAAGCGTCATATACCGGCCCATCTGCTAAATCTACTACGGTTAGGGAGCAGTGAACCATGTCTTGTACGCCACAACTTGGTTCGATCTTAAGAAGTCTGATTGACGTTGGCGTTGGTAACGGAGAATACTCAAACGCATCTCGATGACTGAGTAAATACTCGGCTTCGCTCCTTCGAGCCTCAATCTCTCGAGCGTCTTGTATTTCATTCCTCTGCCTTTCGGCCTCGTCAAACACCATCCCTCTTGTGACGACATTGCAACGTCCCTCAGCGTCTGGCTGAGCATCACGCAGCTTTCCAAACGCTTCTGGTAGGCGAGCATGCAGGACCGTTCCCTCGAGCCGAATATCTTCGGCACCTTTGTCGAAATCCGAGCCTAACCACGCAAATTCCCCATTCGCATTTCCTAGAATTTGATTCAGATGGAGCTTGGAAGGTTTCCATTGCCGATCCATTGTCATGCACTCCGCGTGAAGAGTGGGGCCTTCCAGGAAGATGTTTCGGCTAGAATCTCGGAACGCCATCCTGTTGACACGAATGTATGATTTCTGGGAGAAAGCATAATAGTCAAAATTGAGGACCACGAGGTGCCTGAGTGACAAGCAGCATAGAATCTGCCGAGAGCGGGAGAGGATGTGAATAATATCTATGCGAGAAGATCGAGAGTCTGGTACAAATCGTCCGCTTCGCCAGCCCAAAGGTCAAGTTCGGAGGTATCGCACGGGAGCCAAGTGGAAGCTCAGCACGCCTGAACAAGGCTGAAGGAAAAGGATGGGTCTCGGCGGTGCTGACCAGCAATTTCCGGCTCCGTCTTAGCCAAGCCTGCCGCCTGAACTTGGCCACCAGGCCACCCCCGCCCAGATCCTTTCATCACCGACCGCCGTACTGTCAGCACGAGCCGCTTTAGAAAAGGAGAACCTTGGAATTAGATATCCCAAATGAGCCATTATACAAGAAACAACCAGCTTTACCGATGCCGTCTAGGATTGATTGCTTTCGGTGGCGGCAAACGGCCGTGGGTTGAGTTCCTCGGCCAAGCCCTGGCGGAGTCGCCTAATCACGTGACATTGGAGATGAATGCCATGAAAACAATATGGTATTAGAACAGTCATAGGCAAAAAGGCCATGTGTATATTTACATATCCACAATTCCCCCTGGAATACCAACGGCTAAGTTAAACCACCGCAGTCTGATTATAGTAGAAATCACAAGCATGCGGATGCTGAAGACAATACTTTGGCATCAGTGGCGCGGCCTGTACGCCCAAAGCCACGAGATACTCCCTGAAATTCAAGATCCTCTGCGTGAGCTCAGTCGTTCGCTTCTGGCCATTCGCATCTCTATTCCCTGACCACACAAGCTCCGCAAGCGCCGCAGCGCGCGGCCACATCTTGGTTGAGATGACGGTGTCATCGCTTTGCTCGGACCAGAGTGGAGAAACTGCACCGATGACGTGCTTAGCTTCAGCGTCGGTAAGACCCTCAGTGAAGTCGTAGTCGTAGATGCGCTGCCAGGTCTTGTACGGTGCGCACCAGGAGCCGCCACCGCCGCCATAGTTGAAGGTAAGAATGGAGGTGTTGGGGTTCGCCATCACGTCGTACCGGGGGTCATTGGAGATCCAACCGCCGAAGCCGCAGTCAAGGTACATGAAGTCAGCGGAGGAGACAATGACGTCATAGCCGTCACGGGTGAGGTTCTTGATGTTACCGATGCCATTGTTCCAGCTTTGCAGGATGATGTCTTTGGGAACGTTGTGAGCACCCTCGGCGGAAATATAGACATCTTCCCACATGACAAGAGTGCGGTTTGCGATGTTCTTCAAGGTGGGCACGGCATGATCAACCCAGTATTGGACCAGGTCATTGTAGGTCCTTGAAGAGTTTGCGGCGAACCAGTCAGTGATCAAGGTGCTGAAGTTATAACAACCCGGTTGGATCTCGTCGGCACCGACGTGGAAGAAGGAATCAGTGAAGAGGCCGGAGAGTTCCTTGTAAACCTTCCCGATAACCTCATAGGTCTTGTTGTTGAGAATGTCCAGTTGACCCGGGTTAGGCTCCACTGCGGTGTGCAACGGCCAGTTGTCATTTGACCACCACGAGTCAATGCAAGCCAGAATAGACTTGTCCACCTGCTTCCAGCCAGAAGACGCGTGACCTGGCATCTCGATCTCTGGAATAACTCTAACACCGCGAGCCTTGGCGTAGGCGATGATGCTTCGAATATCATCGTGGCTGTAAATTTCGCGTGCCGAATACGCGTCTTTAGTCATATCCGGGTAAGTGGTCATCTGAACCGGCCAAGACTGCGCGTCTTCCAAGTGCCAGTGCAATACGTTCATTTTTGAAAGGGCCAGTCCGTCAATCTGCTCGAAGATCTTCTTGGGGCTAATGAAATTGCGCCCGCTGTCAATCATGACTCCACGATAAGGATAGAGGGGATAATCCTTGATAGATACAGGCTGCTCTACCATAAGACCACCTTTACCGTCAGAGATGACAAGTTGCTGCACGGTCGTGAAAGCGTGGAGAGCGCCCCATACTGTTTTGGCGGTGATGTCGATAGATTGGGAGTTCTGGGTGATGTCCAGAGTGTACGACTCGTCAACTCCATGTTGGAGGTCGGCGTTGTAATCATCGATTTTGACGTTGACTTCAATGAGCAGGGAAGATCCCCGTTTCGCCGCCGCCGTCGCAGTAGGAAACGGTGCAAAGGACGAAATCGGAGCTTCAGTAGCTGCTGGTATCCATTTGAGGGTGGTGATGGCGTCGAAGGCGCGTTGCCATGCTGGATACGCGACGTTGTCCTGTTGAGCTTTGTAGACGAGCCCTCCTGAAACTTGTTTGGGGCCAGAAGTACCCCAGGTGATCGACTGTGGGGCCGGCAGGGGGTTGACGGCAACGGCTGCGCTCGGTGCGACAAACAAGCACGCGGCCGTAGCCAGGACGGATATTAAGGTATTTGGCATGTTGTTGATGCGTGCAAGTCGAGGAATGCAGCCGTGTTAATAAGTCGGGCCAGTGGTACAGTACAATTATAGATTGCCCCGTGGGCTAAAGAGGAGCTGACGGTTAAGCCACGCGCACGGTTGACTAGCCATTTCGCTAGTAAGATGAAGCGATCCTACACAGCGATCCAACCAGATCCTCCCCAGCCCTGCCCCACTGTAACCCTGACGGAAGTTATGCAAATTAAGACCACAGTTACGGTTGCAAATACGACCGAAGTGGCGCTCCGGAGCTACATCCGCTAATCGCTGCATTTGTATGTTGCTCCCTATTCACCTACTGCGGCAGTGTTGGAATTCGACGAATTCACGTGTATCTTGGCGTCCTACAGCGCACCTTTCGTGCCGGGGCTCGGATAGAAAAGCTGAATACATCGTTCAGCTCCTTTATATTCTCTCCCCCTGCGAACTTAATCCACGACCTCGATGCCCTCCATGTTTGAGGTAGATACTGCGTGCACCCGTAGGAAAGGCAAAGCCTTTAATTTTTTAAGCTTTAATTATAAGAGTTAAACTTGAAATTCTCTAGTGCGTACAAAGCGAAATTGCCGTGTGTTGTGCGCGCACATAGGGGGGAACACTTGGAGCTGGTACAGGCTGTACAAACACGAGAATGCACTGCACTGGAACCCTAAATAGACTCTTGGCTTAGAATCGACGTGTATCGTGGCGGAATCTAGCCAAACGCCGCAGAAGACTAAGCCAAACACGGCATCAACTTGTGAGAAGCTATTATTTTTGCCATACACGCACGCTTCCATTTAATTATCAAAGAGGGTGACATTATAATCGAATGGGGGATATTGCTCCATTGCGTGTCATTTGAAGCAAATATTGAGATCAATACAATTGCTGCGACAGTGCATTGTCGGCAGATCGTGACAGCCTCACTAATTTAGTGCGTCTATATTAGGTATAGACCAGGGGTGTCTTGGCCATTTGACTTGGCTGTATATATAGAGGCCCAAGAGCCTACATTAATTCGATAGAGTTCCCATTCCTGACCTGTCCGTCCGACACGCATGCAGTCAGCCACCAGTAAGAAGTGACGAAAATGGCACATATCCTAATTTTTTGTTCCGCAGGTCTAGCAGAACTCCTTGCGACTAGTCTACTCCTTTTAAAGTCTTCGAACTTATACATCGAATGTGCAAGACATTTTTCTTTAGCTTCCTAACAACTACTACATTTATGATAGGATGAGACGATAAAATTAGTATAACTCATATTAAAAATGATCTGCCTGCCCTACACATCAGCTACTCTTTGGACTCCTTTACCATATCCGATGATCAGCCTCTGCCTATTTTTTTTGGCGCTCTGCTCTAAAGCCTCAACTCTGCTTACAGGGTGCTATGGTATAATCCGTACCTTCCACGCTAGTAAGGACAGTTAAAGCGGTATTGTAAGAGTATGTTACAAAAAAGGTGCAAAGAGGCGAAAAAATTGCTTATTTTAATTTTGCGGTAAAACTAATCATGCCTGCGTACTGTGTATACCGCCACCTGCGACCGCCTGAAAAATATCCAAAATATTACCACCGCGTTCACTCCTTTAAGCTTTAACACGCGACAATGAGCTCCCCGGCCCGTGGGCCGGCTCTAAGGAGCCATTTTAAGACTCCTACGCGTGTATGGGTCCGATTATACAGCAAAACGGGCCTTTTACAACCTTAAATCGTTAAAAAGATAAATACAAAGCACGGCGTATTAATATCTCAATTACTAGTTAGTTATATCGTTATATCTAAACGTAACCGCCACTATAAGCACCTAGACGTAATTATAAGCTCTTTAAATAAGCTATTCGTTACGTAACATGACTAATTTAATAGGGCTAGTATAGCAGACGCATAACTTATGCACGATTAATTAAATAACTAAATCTTAAAGTCTTACGGTATACCCTTAGCCGCGTACTCTAAAGGCATGGCTACCACCACTATATGGCCTATTAACGTCCCTAGGCCTAATATTACATTAATTGGACAATTAGCGCGTAGGTAATAGTAATATAATTAGATAAATATAGCTTTATTACTAGTAAGCGAGGAAGGCTAATCTTATAAAAAGGACCGGTAAGAAGACTTATCCTTAATTATATATAATTAGTATTTTGCTTAGGGAGGACATGTTTTATAGTATAGGGAGCGATTAGTTAGAGGTAGAAGTCTAAGCTTATATTCTTAGAAAGACAATATAATAAGAAAGGGATTAATAGTAAAGATTACGTAGAGTAGGTTCTTAAAGTAAGTATCTATTCTCTACTGTTTTAAACCTCTACTAACCTAAAAAAAATTAGTAGTTAGCCTATTTCTTAAAGATATAAAACTTAATACTATGTTTATAAAAGATGGCGTATTATAGACCTTATATTACCAGTAGTACAGCTACTAAGAAGAGATATAAATAAGTTAGTTAAGATAATACGTAAGGCATTAGAACCGATTAAGCTATAGAATTAAAGGTAGCTAAGTTACATAGCTAGTTACGTTATAAGTTTAAAATATAGAAATGTGGAAATATAGGGACGTAAGGAACGTGCTAATGTATTTAATACTGTCACAGAGTAAGTATAAGCGACGATAATATATAGCAAGGTAGATATTATTAAGCTATATACATAAACTGTATAAGGAGGTTAAGACGTTATATAAGGAAAGAAGGTAGGAAAACGGGAAGAAAGGGCATATATTGTTAATTTGGTTACTTAGTTAATACGTACATAGGCAGAATAGGGTTTAGGTTATAGTCCTAGCAGAACTTAGCAGAATTTAGTAGAACTTAGCAGAATATAGCAGAATGCCGTAGATTGCCGTTAGATTGCCATTTTGCGGTTAGTCTTTAATTGCTAAGTTGGTAGAAATAGGTGGATGTGTGCAAGGTATTACGGAGGTGTTAGGTAAAACCTAAGTAGATAGTTATATAGCCGTAAGGTATGGGCGACCCTAGGGCAACCTAGGGGTGACTCGCCTGTAAGGCACGTGCTCTATACATGCCTAGGGAAAACCCTTTCTACCTCGCACACAGACTCCTCCTTTTTCCCTTAAGGATTTGTCTCTATCTATATAATATACCTATTGTTCTATTATTGGACTCCCTATCTACATTCTTACCTTACATTCGAATCCTTACCAATCCCCTTAGGAGGATAGCCGGTTTAATTTTTCTATAATGCCTCCGAAAAGAAAACCGACGCCTACACCTAATTGTGAGGTGATAAGCTCCGCACCACTCAGCCACACAAACCTACAAAAGGTAAGCGAGTGACTGGCTTAATGCCAGACACGGCTGTGCGGAACAATACATATAGGCGAGGTGACTTCGTCACCTAACACTAATAGTAATACGCTAGTAATATAACCGCAGAATACCTTAGGATTTAGTGCAGACGAAACCGCTAGAAGTACACTAGTAGTATCTAAGCTATTTTCCAAATCTTAAAACGATTAGATATTTATAAACGCTAGAGACTAGTTTAACTTATACACCTAGGCTTAATAGAAGCTTAGTAAGGTTACTAGCGTCCTACTTAATACCGCTAATATAAAGGAGCTAGATAAGCTAGCTAAGAAAATAGCTAACTTATAGAGCATTATTAATTTAGTAAAGCCCTTCCGTTGCCTCTTTAGTAAAGAGTATAAGTTACGTAGCGAATATATACGCCGAATAAATCTTAACGCCCTAGTTAAGAAGTTACTACCTAATATTAGCAGTACTACTTAACAGTATTTTAACCGATGGATCGCCGTAGTTAAAAACTAATTTGAGGTTAATAACGCTAACTATAACTATAAGCAACGCACGCGCTAGGCCATTAAAGGTCTTATAAAAGAGAAGATAATCGCCCAACTAGTTTATTGCCGGTTAGGTATTAAGGATAAGGGTCCTTTACTATAGGATAAATTTAAGACTATAGTCTAAGACTAGATTAGGAACCCTATAGTAAGACGCTTTAATAACGCTATAATATACTATACGGCTATTATAAAGGAGAACTAAAGGTTTAACGTCTTCCTAGCCCGTATATATAGCTTAGAGGACCTCTTTTTATATACCCCTTTTATTAATCCTAAACAATAGGTAGACTTTTAGTTCTTATATCTCCTAGCCTACCTATAAGTAGAGCTCTTCTGCCAGAACTTCGCCTAACGGGTAAAAACCGCTAAAGACCTCTTTAACGAAATCCGCTATATAGAGTAATTGCTTAATACTATAAAGCTTATAAAAGATCGCGTAAGTAGTAGCGGCAAATTATTATATACGAAGCGCGGTCGCAGTATAGGCTTAGGAAATAGAACCTAAAAAGGGCGACGCTTTTCTAAGTAAACTCCTAGGGAGACCACCTAAAAACTAGATGGCTTAGGGGACCCCCTGGACGCTAGTGCTACGTAGGCGAGTTAAAGGACTGCAGGCGGCCACCGTAAGGAATACTAGAAGTAAACTAATAAAGAGAAGTTAGCTTAGGCTTTGGAAAACCCAAAGCCCTAATAGCGTATCTCTCTTAACTATAACTAGGGCCTAATATAGAGGGAGAGAAGAAACGTATTGTGGTATATATTGCAATAGATACGCACTAGGGCGAAGTCCGCCTATATACTTTATATAATAATAGGTGCCAAATTAACCTTATTAATTAAGATATTGTCTATAGGTTTAACCTACCTGTATACTATACGCTACGTTTACGTAAACCTATTGTATATTTCCTTAATAGCAACCAAATAATAATCTAGAATGCTTATAATCTAATAGTTACCACTAGCGACTTCTAGGGTACCTCTCGCACTATTAGCCCGCAGACCTTTTAGGGCGGCTTATTTAATAGTTATAATATAGTTTTTAGATAGGATTGGCTCGCGAAAGTAGATCTATTAATTAGCTTCTATTCTAGATAGTTTATTTAGGGTACTTTAGACCCTAGACGCCTCTAAATAGTTACCCTTAACGCTCTCCTAGCAGACATTAAGGCTGGCGAAATAGTCTATTTACTATAGCTAGAAGACTCCTTCTTTACGCCGGTTATAAATATAATAGAGAACCTGTCGTTACTAGTAGCGAGTACCCGTGTAAACCCTTTAGACGTAAAGACACCGGTTATAAATATAGTAGAGGACCTACCGTTACTGGCAGCGAGTACCTGTAGAGACCCTCTGATGCTAGCGCAGATTACCTATATATAAGGGGGAGGTAATTAAAACTCTAAAACTATTAAGTATACTACAGCAGAGCTATATATACTGTAAGCTTTGCAGTGTAAAGAATTGCATAAGCGACTTGATTCTAAATCTATGGAAATCGAGTAGACTATATACAAGAAATAGGTGGCTAAGGTTATCGGAGATACCGACAATGATTTATAACTGTTACCTAATTGGCCACCAGGTCGCCATTGCCACTCAGTTAGTAATAGGTAATGAATAGGTAATAGAAATAATTGATAGGTAGATATCAAAGACAGGGGTAATACAGTAATGAGACATATAATGGCAAAAGACATATAAGTTAAGAAACAGGTGGTGAGTTACAAGGTAATGCGAACCTCGGTAGTCGGTTATATATACTCTCTATATAAGCACACCTACGAAACGCATATTGGCTATACCCTTCTCTTTACTAGCTTCTGGAAGCACACTACTATATAATAGTCGCTTTAACCTTTATGGCCCCTGGCCTGCCAGATATATATAAAAAGGAAATTAATATCTTCTTTAATAAGCTAGTAAGTATGCTACCGCAGAACTCTAAGTATAACTATATAATTAACTTAGAAGAAGGCAAGACGCTACCGTAAATGCCCCTCTATAACCTCTTATAGAAAGAGTTATAGATCTTATAAGAGTACCTAGACAGTGCTCTTAAGAAGGGCTAGATTAGGCCCAGTAAGTCGCCTACTAGAGCGCCTATCCTCTTTATACCGAAAGCAGACGGTATAATATGGCTATGCGTTAACTATAGACGCCTAAATAAGATTACGATCAAAAATCGGTATCCCCTACTGCTGGTCGGCGAACTCTTTAATAGGCTTAGCTATACGAAGATATTTATAAAGCTAGATCTTTATAATACGTACTATAGAATTTATATTAAAAAGGGAGACGAATAGAAGACTGTATTTAAGACACGCTATAGTTACTTTAAGTACCTAGTAATACCCTTTAGTCTTACTAACGCCCCTATAACGTTCTAGAGCTATATTTATAAAGCTCTAAAAACCCTAGTAGATACTATCTATGTAGTCTACCTAGATAATATTCTTATCTACTTAAATAATAAGGATAAGCACGTCGAGCACATTAAGTAGGTACTGCGATAGCTCCGCGCTTGGGGCCTATACGCCAAACTATTAAAATATATCTTTTATACTAAGAACGTTAAGTTCCTAGGCTTTATTATTACCCCTAGGGGTATTATAATGGACCCTAACCGCGTAAAAGCTATTAAGGAATGGCCTAAGCCTAAGTCCTATAGGGATATCTAGGTCTTCCTTAGCTTTGCTAACTTCTATAAGCGATTTATCTAGAACTACTCGGATACCGCATACCCCCTACACGTATATCTTATATAGGCACATTATAACCCGACGTTAGATAGGGAGAAGAAGAAGAAGCGTAAGTTAAAAGGGCCTACTAAATGGTATTAACCCTAGTCCTAGCCCGACGACGCGTAGTAGGCGTTCCGTAAGCTACGCGCTACGTTTATATAGGCTCCTCTACTTCGCCACTTCGACCCTAATTTACCCCTAATGGTAATTACTAACGCTTTTAATTATACCTATAGCGGTATACTTCTGCAGCCTTTAGGGTAAGGAGATTAACTCCACTAGCACCTAATCGCTTATTACAGTTAGAAGCTTACTAGCCTAGAAGTATAGTATAATATATATAATTAAAGAACTACTCGCTATAGTGCAATGCTTTAAGACGTGGCGCCATTACCTTAAATACGCCGCGTATGTGACGTACGTGCTCTGCGATTATAACAATCTTAGGTACTTTATAACCACTAAAAGCTTATCTACTTACTAGGCCCGGTACGCCAAGGAATTAGCTAAGTTTAATTTTAAGATTAAATATAAGCTAGGTAAGATAAATCCTACTAATATACTATTTTAGTGCCTGGATTATGCCAAAGGCTTTAAAAATAATAGTAAGAAGATAATCCTTAATGCTATACTGCCTATATTGTAGCAAAAGTTGCGGGTTATAGGCCTTATAGGCGGCCCTAGTACTACTATACTAAACTAGTAAGTAGCATACGTATAGTATATAAGCGACCCTTGTGAACTTAGCGCTGGCGGACCAAAGCGTCCTACTATTTTCTTTAAGATTACTCCAACTAACCTAATAGCGTTTAACCTTAGGGAAGACCCCTTAGCCTAGGCTATGGTCCCCTATAATAACCTAGCGAGTTACCTACGTATTATATATTACTTTACTAGTACTAACTTTACGCAGAGTCTCGTGCTATAGTAAGAAGTAGTAGTAGCTGCTTTAGCCAAAACGGCGTTTATGGAATAACCCCCTAAGTCACTAGTTAATTTTATTTATAGAGTATAAAAAAAGGACGCCTTTATACGCTTTATATATAATCAGTTAACCTAGGAAGAAGTTCCTGCTAGTAATAATAACTACACCCTTAATAATTAAGAACTCCTAAGGCAAAATAATAAGGTCTGGGTGCTGAATTATATATTACTATAATAGGAGATCCTTAAGCGGAATTATAACAATCCTATAGGCGGCCACTATGGTTTTAACTATACCTTTAAGGTAATTGCGCGAAAGTATACTTAGAACGGCCTTACCTAGGACCTCCGTAAATACCTAGATAATTATAATGCCTACTAACGCTCTAAATCGCGCCGCTATAAACCCTATAGNNAGCTNCAGCCTCTNTAGGNCCCNACNNAAGCCTAGCNGNATTATTTACTTAANTTTATTATAGATCTCCTAGAGTCTAAGACTCCTAATAGCGTAGAGTATAACTCCGTCCTTATCCTTATAGACCGTTTTATAAAGCTAGTGCGCTACTATTTAGTGCGTAAGATAATTAATACTACGTAACTCGCAGAACTCTTATTTAGAGTCTTTGTATAAATAGGGCCTCTAGATAATATTATCTCTAATAGGGGTAGTATATTTATAAGTAAGTACTAGAGCACTATATGCTACCATCTCCGCGTTTAACGTAAACTTAGTACTACATTCCACCCGTAGATAGATAGTTAGATAGAGTATTAGAACTAGGAGCTTAAGGTATACCTACGTATATTTACAAACTAGGAACAGTCTAATTAGGCCTCCCTACTTAAAGAAGTAGCCTTTGCCTATAACTCTAAGGTCCATACTATAACAAAGCGTTCCCCTATTAAGCTTGCCTATAGCTAGCTGCCAAACGTCCTAAATAGAGTCCTAGATGGCATCTAAGACGCCTAATAAGGTGGGGAGGGGCCTAAGTTAACAAATGTTAAACTTATAGAGACGCATCTATAACGCCTACGCCTTATATATAAGGCAGCGACGGCGTCGATAATGCACGCCTAATAGCTTTAGATAAAATACTATAATCGTCACTATCTAGCTAAGCATTTCGCCGTTGGTAAACGAGTCCTGCTTTCCTCTAAGAATATCTACACAAAACGTCCCTATAAAAAGCTTAACTATAAGTTTATGGGACCGTTTTAGATCCTAGAGTGTGTAGGGCAGTAAGTATATAAGCTAGAGCTTCTACCTACTATAGCATAGCTTTACCTAGTCTTCTATATTTCCTTACTAGAGCCTTATAGGTTACGCCCTAGGTTTTAACCCCTAGCAGTAAAAGAGCTTAAGAAAGGCAGCTAGGAAGTAAAAGTAATTATTGCCTACTAGGATCGTACTAGATAACTATAGTACCTTATTAAATAGCTAGGATGGCTAAATAAGTATAATAAATGGAAATATAAGATAGAACTTAAGAATTATTAATAACTGCTAGATAAGTACCGTAAGCGGGACACCTTAGCCTTATAGCCAAAGCGCAGGCGAAAAGTAAGCGCCGCTATTAAAATATAACCTATATTAAAGCGGAGTAGAGGACGTCCCAAGGGATTAAAGAATAAGTAACGATTACTATAAGAACTGCGGCGTATATACGGGGTGAAGTTTTAATTCATTAATATCCTATATAAGCCACACTCTAACGCAACCTGGCGATGCTGGCGACTTATAGGCGAGGCTACGGCGTATACCGGCAACGAAGCTTAATTTAGAAAACACCCTTCCTAGACCTAGTCCGTTACTCTATGCTAGCTAAGCAGATTACTTATATATTAGAGAATAGGCCTGTTTATAACTAGGGTTTATTTAACCGGGGTCTATAACCTACTGGTAACCCGCTAGTAGTAACCTATACTAACAACTTATACTATTCCATATATATACTATATAGATAACGCGTAAGGCTAAAGCATAAGTTAGCGGCGGATTTAATAGGTATATAGCCTTACTATCCTAAACCTGGCCGTATATAAGTAACCTATAACCTACCTGCGAGGTACTAGCGACCTACCTACGTAAGTAAGCTTTTAAAATATTTCTAGTCTACCAAATTTAGGTAATAGTATTAAGCTCCACTGGCTCTACCTATTAAATGGACCAATTAGGATTTTCTATACTAGGCATATAAAATTGCTACTAGCTCGGTTAAATGCGAAGGAGTCTTAGTAAGGCAAATCTAACTAATTAGATAACTTTAACCGCCGGTTAAAGTTCCTTAATATCTTTGCGCCGCGCACGTGTACTACCCGTCTCTCTATACGCAAAATTAAGACGCTCTTTCCCCTCTAAATTTTTTCCTTACTAAGGTTTTTTATGGGGTTTTATTAAGGCTTAAGTATATAAAGGATTGGGGACGACCCTTTTAAAGGGGGGGGCATTGTTAGGTAAAACCTAAGTAGATAGTTATATAGCCGTAAGGTACGGGCGACCCTAGGGCAACCTAGGGGTGACTCACCCGTGAGGCACGTGCTCTGTACATACCTAGGGAAAACCCTTCCTACCTCGCACACAGACTCCTCCTTTTTCCCTTAAGGATTTGTCTCTGTCTATACAATATACCTATTGTTCTATTATTAGACTTCCTATCTACATCCTTACCTTATAGGGGGTGTCCCGTAACAGTACCCCCCCTTTAAACTTAAGCTTCTGCGAGATAGGGCTGTAGTAGTTCTAGGTGGAGTTTGTAAAAGTCTTTTATAGCTTATATAAGTCCTATAGAGTTAACGGGTTCCTATAAGGACTTAGTAAAGCCTCTCCATTTTATAAGATATATATATTAGCGTTTCCGTTTATTATACTTAATATTATTAATTCTTTTAATAAAGTACTTGTTCTTACCATCTACTTTAACTAGTAGGGGAGGGTCTTATATCTATTTAGGCAGGGCGTTTAATATAGGGGTAGTAGGGTAAAGGACTAACGTATGGAATACGGGGTAGATTTTAACTATATTAGGGAGTTTTAGTTAGTAGGCATAAGGAGAGATAACCTTTTCAACCTTATAAGGGCCGGCGTTCTTTTAATTAAGTTTTTTAGTAGGTTATTTTATGTTTAGATTTCTTATATCTAGCCAGATAAAATTATTAATTTAGTAAGCTGGTGCTAGGGTTTATTTCTTATTCGCTGCGGCTTTATAGACAGATTAAGCCTATATTATCTTATTAGTAAGGAACTGTTATAGTTCCTCTATCTTCTCTATAAATTTATTTGCTTTTATAACTTATAAGGCGTAATAAGCGGGGTAAGGAATATTACTAAAGGGTTTAAAACCTATTTGTAGGTACTAGCCGTAATTGGCTAGGAATAAGAAGACTTTTGTAGTTTCCAAGACGGAATTATTTGCAGTAAACTTGGCGAATATGAGCTAGTTAATCTAGTTATCCTATAAATATAACATATATATCCGAATATACTATTCTATTATAGCATTTATATATTCCATTTAGCTATCCGTTTTTAAGTAATAAGTAGTAGATAATAGTGCTTTAATGCGAAGTTAAGTAGTTAGTTCTTTTTAGAATACTAAGATAAACTAGCTGCCTTTATTAGAGATAATTGTTTTAGGGAGTCTATAGAGTTTCTATATGTAATCTAGGAATAGTCGGGCAATAGTAGGCGTTAATATATTAGGGCAGGCGATTAAGTATCTTATCTTAGATAGTTAGTCTATAACTACTATAATATTCGTACAGCCTCTACTTTTAGGAAGGTTAATAATAAAGTTAATTAAGATATCCTTCTATCTTCGGTCCGGAATAGGTAGTGGCTTTAAAAGACCGTTATACGTCTTATGCGAGGCTTTAGCTCGTCGGTAGGTGTGGTAGCTAGAGACGTACCTTTATATTATATTATACATATTTAGCTAATAATACTCCCGTTGGAGTAGTTCTAGGGTCTTTTCTTAGCCTAGGTGGCCGGCGATAGGTAGATTATATACGTATTTAAGGAGTTTAAGCTTAAGCTTATCGCGATTAGGGATAACTAGACGGTTCTGGTAATATAAGCGGTTTCTATAAGCTTTGCATTTACTTAAAGAAATCTTTTTAGAGCGTCTAATGCTATCTTATATTAGCTTAAGCGTCTCTTAAATAAACTTGTTATTTGGGTATTTATTAACTATAATCTGTTTAATTAATTAATTAGTTATTTCAAGGACGTATACCATAAGATCTTTAGTAGGAGGGTTAAATAGTTTAGGGCAAAGTAGGGTCTGATTTTAGTAAGAGCGCGCTTCTTTTAGGGCTGGCGCGTCTTGTAAGCGTTAGGTTAGGGTATTAGGCTTTTAGCCTTAGACGCCTAAGCGGTATATAATTAAGAATTAGAAATAAGATAGATATTTTAACTAGCGGGCCTAATAATGACTTAGCTGTTTCGTAGTTGTAAAGTATTATAGGTTCTTATGGTTGCTAAGGACCTTAATTAAAAATTTAGCGCCTTCTAGTTTGGGTTGCTATTATTTAAAATATCTAATAATAGCTAATAATTCTTTATTGTAGATCTTATAGTTATATTCGGCTAGGCTTAGTCGTTTTAAGAAGTATACTATAGGGTGTAATACTCTATCCTTATTATATTAAGATAGGATGCCTCTAGTAATATAGTTAGATGAGTCGGCTTCTATAACACTTACTTAGTTTAGGTTAAAGTATTAGAGTATAGGCACAGTAGTAAACATAACCTTTAGATAGGTAAAGGCCTTCTTACATTCCTTATTAAAGATAAAGACTTTATCCTTTTAGGTTAGAGCTATAAGGGGTAAAACTAGGGCGGAGAAGTTATTAATAAACTGTTAGTAGAAATTAGCAAATCCTATAAAGGCTCTTATATCCTTAACATTCTCGGGTTCTTGCTAGTTTACAATTGCTTTAACTTTCTTTAGGTCTATTTATATAGTATTTATAGAAATAAGGAGTCTAAGGTATAGGACTTCCGTTTTATAGAACTCGCATTTATCTATATCTAATTATAGACTAGCTTCGTGCAGGGCTTATAAGATAAGGTTAATATGTTTCTAATATTTAATTAGGTTATTACTATATATTAGGATATCGTTAATATAAGTAGTATAGAAGATATCTAGGTAGGGGCGTAGGGTGTTATTTATATAATGTTGAAACGAGCTTAGAGTATTTATAAGGCTAAAGGGCGTTACTAAGTACTTAAATAGTCCATATCGGGTACGAAATATAGTAAGCTATTTATCCCCTTTTATAATGCGGAGACGGTTAAATATAAAGATAATATTAAGCTTTATATAGTAACGAGCCTTACTTAGTTAGTTTAGCGTCTCTTATATTAACGGGATCGGATATTAGTTCTTAACGGTAACAGCGTTAAGAGCTTAGTAGTCTATATAGAAGTATAGACTGCTGCTAGGTTTCTTAATAAAGATTACTAGTACGGCTATAGGCAACGAGCTTGCTCTAATAAATCCTTTACTTAGGTTCTTGTCTAAATACTTTTATAGTACTTAAAGTTTATTTTAGAATATCCCGTATAAGGGTCTAAATCCGGGCTGCTTTCCTTCTTTAAGTATAATCTTATAGTTATATAGTTGGTGTTTTAGTAGCTTATCGGCTTCCTTTTATAAGAATGCATTTAGGCGATAATAATACTCTATTGATACCTTTATGGCAGGGTTAGTGTGCTTCTTTAGTGCTAAGGCCTTTTTAATATCGGCTATTGTAATAGTAAAGATTGTATGCTTGGGTTTCTTAGCAAGTTACGCTAGTAGGGTAGCTCTAATTATGTAGATATTTAGGGTGCCGAGCTCGCTTAGATTGTCTATAGTTTCTTATTTAGGTTTAGTATTAGGTATAGAGTTAGTATTAGATTTGGGTTCGGGTTCTTTAAGAATCCTTTTTATGGTAGAATACTAGTTCTTTTAGTATTTTTGTATATGGAGCTTAAGCTTTTGCTTGGCTTGGGACGGTGTAGTACTTAGTAATGACTTATGGAATTCAGTAGAGTTTTCAGATTGTTAGTGGAATTTAGTAGAGTTCCTAGGTTGGTGGAATTTAGTGGATTCCTTAGGTACGGGGTAGATAGTCGTGGAAATTTTAGACTGGTGGATTATAGTAGATTTTTTAGATTTTAGTTCTAGGTCTAAGCAGCGAGTTATAAGGCACTTCTGCTTATAACGGGAGGTAGTAAATAGAAGCTTAAGGTTGTTTTAATTAATAGTTACCTTATATAGCTTTATTTAGTGTTGTTTAAGGATTACTAAGTGACCTAGGGTGGTAATAAAAAGTTTAATTAATTCTTTATGGTTTAGGTATTGGAGTCTTAGGAATACTACATAAGTAATACGGCCTAAGATGGTGCGTTTACTATTAAATCCAAATACGTTAATATGCTGGTTAAGGGGGGTTAGGGTAAAACTATTATCTTACGTAAAGATCTTGTTAATAAATCCTATACCGCTAGCTCCTGTATTAATTAGGATTCGAGCGTTAGCCTATTAATTATTCTGCTAAAGACGGTAGTTAATGGTTATACTACGGTCCTAAGAGTTAGAGTTTCTGACGTTAAATGCGTTTAATAAGATCCTATAGTAGAGCTGTCCTGGAGAGCGACTTAGCTCCAAAACCTTCCTTTTGGAGGTAATTAGGGTAGGTCCTAGGTAGATATTAATCTAGTATAATTATAGGGTATCCTATACGTTCCTAGCTAATATATTCTTTAAGAAACGTGCGGCTTAAAAGGAGGTTAAGAAGTTAATAACTTAGAGTACTAGCTTACTACTAAAATATATAATGTTAATAATAATATAGAAGTTAAAGTTATAATTATCTTTAAGGGTAAACTTAAATTGGCTAGGGGACTTCTGGTTTATTTAGTAGTAATAATAGTACTTTATAAGATGCTTAATTGCATTAACCTTAACTTTATAGCCTACTCGCTAAAGAACCCTAAGTAATTAATAAACNNATAGGTNGCNAAAANNATNGTNTAGTTNNNNTAANTCNAACTTAGTTANGTAGCTTTAAGTAATACTCTTTTCTAGTTAATAAAAGAGCAACTAATAGTAACCCTACTTGCGTATAATAGGTACCCAACTATCTCCTTATATAAGTATATTCTTAAAGTTATTAAGCTTAATGCCTAATTTATTTATATTTTTAATGCAAAATAGAAATAGAGTATCTATAGGAATAATATAGAAAGTAATATACCCTAAGGGGGTTTAGACCCTAATTATGCTAAGAGAGATTATAGTACCCTTACTAAAACGAATTATATATTAGCCTGCTGTTAAATAGTTAATCTAAACAGAGTTATTAAACTGCTAAAGGGCTTAAACTTAAGGTTCTCCTACTATAGATACTTCTACGGCTCTAGTATCTAGTATAATACCATAGAAGACATTTACTAAGTATCTGTTATTAAAGGAGAACGCGGAGCTCTCCTTTAGCTTATTAAAGATATTTAACTTTATAATAGAATAGAGCGTAGATTATTTATTAAGAATAGTAACGGATTATATACTATCTACCTCACTATACTTAGTAAAGTATTGGTTAGGTAAGTAGTCCTTAATTTCTATATCTATAAGGAGCTGTTCGGCCTTATTAACTTTACCTTTAAGATTTTTTACGCCTTTATATTAAACCAGAAAGCTTTAAAAGTAGGCTATAATAGCCTTATAATTTCTAACATTTCTTATACTCTAGTAAAACTTATTATATACCTCCTTTCGTTTATTAAGAGAATGCCTAGTTAACTAGTAATTTAGTGTTTTATAAACGTAACACTTCTTTTGGCGATTACTTTAAAATAAACCTCTATAAGGACCTTTACCTTTACTATATAGTTATTAATTATACCCTCTACTGTATTACCTACTACGGCTACTATATATTTAATTAGTTTAGTTATAATTATATTAGTTAGGCGGGTTAATTAAAGTAGGTTAGAGTTAGGCGTTAAATTACTATACTTCTTAAAAGCGTAGAGCGGTGCTAATAGAAGATCTTAATTAAGTATATATACCTTTATAAGTATTTATAGGATTAAAGAAAGTAAGGTTGTATTCTTTAACACCTTAGCATATGCTAATAACTTAATTACGTAGGCTAAAATCCTCTTAATATGATTTGGATAAACCACGCTAAATTATCTAAAGTTAATTAAAGAGCTTTTAAAGATAATCAAGCCGAGGGACACCTAGGTTTATAGCAATAATCCTTAAAAAGGTAATCTCTTTCTATTCTAATATATACTACTATTTATTCTCTTCTATTTTAAAGTGGTATCTTAACTTATATATTATACGGTTAAAATTATATCCTTTTCCTACTAAATAATTATAATAGAAGGTACTAGCTCGGCCCTTAAGCATAACAGAATAGGCGTTGTGGTATTAATTAGACTCTATTTCTACTTTTTAGCAATAGTTATAGAAGATACGTAGTTTCAAATTAAGAACATTATATAATTCCCCGCTAAACTTCTTCTTTTAATCTAAATAAAGCATTGCAAGCTCTATAAGCAATTTTAAACTACCTCTAATTTAAGATTAAGATAGAGGACGTAGGAGTTATATTATAGGCTATAGTAGGGACGTAGGTCTAATTAGTAGAGTCTAAAGGTTAGTAAATTATAAAGCAATAGGATCTTATGCCTACTTTTATTAGGGTATAGTATCTAAAGTTAAAGTTACGAGTTAAATTGGATATAGAGGAGTTAAAGGCGGAGGTAGATTCGTCTCTTAAGGTATATTACTTAGATTCCATCGTAAGTTAAGCTTCTTTATAGTATATAGTTAGTGCTTAATCTCTTATAGAGTCCATTTATGCTTCTTTTACATTAATAACCTACTCCTAAATGTTATCCCTAATAGTAACCCCGTCTATAGGTATAAACACTCTATACTCCTATAAGAAGTTATAAAAGTTTTATATAATGTCCTTCTTTATAGAAGTTTATATTCCCTTTATCTATCTAATAAAATTCTCCCTTACACAGTACTATAGTATAGTATTATTATATTCGCTATCTTTATAGTATACCATATAGTGTAATAAGAATCCATTTAAATCTTGCTGATTAACATCTTTAAGGTTAGTTATGTCGGTGTTCTATATCTCTGGGTTAATATTATCCTTATACTTCTTTGGGTAGGTTAACGCTATAATAGCTATTATTAAAGGTTGTTTAACGTGTAATTAGGTAGTAATCGTAATCCCATAGTCTGCGAAGGTACACCAAAGGTATTAAGATGGTTGTTTTAACGCGTTTTTATTAACAAAAAAAATAAGGAAATAAAGGTTGTTCAATATGTTTTGGTTATTAACTTGGGACCTTAGGTTTAGTAATACTTTTAACCTAAAGTACTCAACCAAATCTTTATAAACGCGGTTATTCTGCGTAATAAACGCAACTTAGTATCTCCTAGTACTTAGTAACACTTCTATTACTAGTTTTCCGCAAGTTTAAGGTAGCACAGTATCGCTAGAATCCATTCTATATAAGCGCATATAGCACCCCTATATAAGACTATCTCTTCTATTTAAAAACCTAGCTGCTCTGTAGTTGACTATATATTTAACCACTAATTAGTATTAGTTACATAGGGTGACTTACCAATAACGACTACTTGAGTAGGTTATAGTAATGTTAGTTAATAAAGCTTATTAATTGAAATGAGGGAGGGCGAGGAGCTTAAGACTCCTCGCTACGCTAGTGCTGCGGCGTTACATAATGACCACTTACCTCATTCCCGACACCTATAAACTTTTAATTAAGTTTCTTTAAGGGTCGTTAAGTCTTTAGGTTTTATATATTTAGGTAAACTATATTACCTTCCTTAAAGTCCTATACAGGAGCTCGTCCTTTGTTTATATGCTATTCCTATACTATTTAAGCGTATACTAATTTACTTTCTAATAGTTCTATTAACTGCTTTATTTAATTAGCGAAGTTATACGCATTAATTAGTTAAATCCTCTTAATTATAGGTCCTGTTATATTAATTTTGGGTTATAGTTTAAATCTAAGTTAAGGGTTTTATCTGTAGGTTGTGTAGAACAGCGTTACGCCTATTAATTTATTTCTCGTATTATTTGCAGTAAACTTAGCTAAAGGTAGCCACTTTTCCCAGTTATCTTATAGGTAGAAGCAGTATATTTATAGGTATTATTCTATAATTGCGTTTATAATTTTAGTTTAACTATCTATCTCTGAATAAAATATAGTTAAGAGTCGTATTTATATACTTAATTATTTATATAGGGCTTACCAGAAGTCTAAAATAAACTAGCTTCCACAGTTAGATATTATTAAATTAGGAAGTCCGTATAGCTTAAATATATACTTAATAAAACATTTAGCTACTAATATTGTATTAATTAAGTCTATAGGAATTATATATTGCATTTTTATAAGATGGTTAATAACTACTATAATACTTATAAACCTATTACTATTAGGCAGGTTAACTATAAAGTTAATTAAGATATCTCGCCATCTTTATATTAGAATTGGCAACGGTTAAAGTACTCCTTGCTTCTTTATATAAGAGGTCTTCCCACACATGCACATTCTATATACTCGAACGCATTTTCTTATATAGTCGTGCATTATAGGCTAGTAGAATTCGTAATTAATTTACAATCCGTTCGTTAGAGGCGTTAGTAGGTAAGTTCTATAATTGTTATATTAATAAGTTAGGCTTCTAATTAAGTTTACTAGGTTAGTACGTAATCTTAAAGTCAAATTATAAGAGGTATTCAGCCCAACAAATTTGGCGTTGCGGTAATTGCTTTATAGTTATTAAGTACTATAGGTTTTTATAGTCCGTTAATACGCGTATTAGGAATAGCGATCCTTTAAATTCTAGACGCCATTATTTAAAATATCTAATAATTGCAAGCAGTTCCTTATTATAAATCTTATAGTTTAATTTAGCAGGGGTAAGTTTCTGGGAGAGAAAGGCTGCTAGGCGTAGCTCGCCGTTCTTATTATATTGCAATAATACTCCTCCTAGTACATAATTAGACGAGTCTATTTTAACAATATATTTAAGGTCCGGATTAAAGTAGATAAGAATTAAAGCAGTTATAAAATAATATTTTAGGTTGTTAAAAGCTTGTTTATATTTAGTAGTTTATTTAAATCTTATATTCTTCCTTATTAAGTTTACTAATAGCTAAATAATTTTTAAGAAGTAATTAATAAATTAATAATAGAAATTTACAAATCCTAGAAATCCTTAGATGTTTTATATACTACTAGGACTTTCCTAGTTTATAATTATAGCAATTTTCTTAAAGTCTATTTTAATTCTATTATAGGATATAATTAGGCCTAAGTACGTAACTTCGGACGTGTGGAACTTGTATTTCTTAATATCGCATTATAAGCCCGCGTCTTATAGGCGTTTAAGGACTATTTAGACGTGCTTCTAATACTTAAAACGCGAAGACAAATAGATTAAAATATTATTAATATACGTGGTAATAAATATATTAAGGAATTTGCGAAGCGTATTGTTAATATTATAGAATAGAGGCAGTGGCTACAGAGCGTATGTATTCAAGAAGTCTATAAGACGTTACGTGATTAATTGTAAGGGTCGAGGGCATAAGGAGGTAATATACCTACGCGTAGCTGATATAAGCTATACGCGAGGTATATATAAGAGCATAGGGCTCTCCTATAGAGGCCCCTAAGGTAGAGTTTTATAACACTACCCCCCCTTTTATAAAGGCGGAGCTCCGGTAACGCTATAGTTACTATATATATATAAAAGGGACACTTAAGGTATAGAAAAGAAGAAAAGGGGGGTATTGCTAAAGGTTTAAAGCAATGTTATATAATAAGGCTTGGCAACTAAGAATCCAACTAATTAGATAACTTTAACCGCCGGTTAAAGTTCTTAGATATCTTAACAATATTCCGGTTACGTAATTATACTTTACCGCAATCTAACGCAATTTAACGGTGATTTGCCCTTACGTAGTAATATATAATGGTTTAAGTCTATAAGGGCTCCTATAGAGGATTAGGTATAAAATCTCTGCTTAGGCCTAGTTTCTATAAGTTCGCGTAGTAAAAGTCGCTAATTAGATCCTTTATATTTTTAAAGTCTTCCTATAGTTACTATTCTGGCTAATCTATATTAAATCCTATATATATAGCTCTGTAGTAAAGCCGTTGTCCTTTACCTTTGCTAAAGTATTTAGAGTTAATAATTTGTTTAATAGTCTACTCCTTATAGTTCTTATCTTTATTCTTATCTTAGATTAGTACTAGTAGGGGTTTAGGCTATATCTGCCCTAGTAAGGGGTTAGGCTAATAAAGGTGTAGTAGCTATAGGTAAAATACGGGCTATATCCCACGGGTAGTTAGGGTAAGTAGGAGTTTTAGCTTATATATAGCTTCCCTATTAATAACTTATTTAATTAAATAGGGGCCGAGGTTTTTATAATTAAGTAACTTTATAGGCCTCTATATAGAGATATTATATATATTTAGCTATACCTAGTCACTAACACGTATCTCCGGTAGTGGCGTTTTATAATAGTTAGTAAAGTAGACTTACTTTACTTAAGCCCAGGCCATTTCCCCCTTATAGTAATTAAGTAGGTTTTTTATTTAGTCTGTATATTGGTTAGTAAGTAGTATCTTAAGGCGTTTTTTATATAGCAGTTTCTTATTAATTGGTTCTAGTGGCTCTATACTAAATTAAGGGTAATAACCCTTATTTACAAAGAACAGGGTAAGTCCTATAGTGGTTAAGACGTAGTTATTAGCTGCGAATTTACCTAGTAGGAGGTAATTTACTTAGTTATCTTAACTATAGGCGACTACCTATTATAGGTACGCTTTTATACTGGTATTAGCATTTTTTAGTTACTTAGTAGTTTTATAATAGAAGGATATAAATATCTTAACGGAGATGCTAAGGCGTTAGTAGATTCGTCTCTATATATTAGAGTTAAATTATATACCTTAGTCGGACGTAATTAAGTTAGGTAACCCATATAGTTAGTAAACTTCGCAAAAAAAGGCGTTAGTAACGTCGCTAATAGCTACGCCTTTAGTTAGGACGTAGTAGCGCTCTTTTATAAGTCGGCATATTATTTTAAGGATATTCTTATAGGTACGGCCGTGTTATTTATAGTGCGGTAGGTTAATAACGAAATCTATAGCAATATCTACCTATGATTATATAGGTACTAGTAGAGGGTGCAGTAGTCCTTAGTACTTTATATTAAAGGCCTTAGCGCGCTTATAACTGTAGTAGGCGCCTATAAAGCGTTTAACTAAGTCTATTATTTTTAGCTAGAAGTAGTATTAGCTAAGAAGCTTATAGGTTTCTCTTTTACCTAAATAGCCGCTTAATTAGAGGTTACAGGCCATTTAAATTAGTTGCCGTTATAGATTTTTTTAAGTTAGGGATAAATAGGCGGCCTCTATAATAGAGCCTATTCTCTTTTACTTCTAAGGCTGCTATATTAATCTAGCCTAAGCTTTAGAGGTTAGTAGGTAGTATATAGGCGCTAGCAGTCTTTACGGCAATAAGTTAATATAGTAATAAGTTAACAGAAGTATTATATGCTCTAGTAATAAGCTCGTTAATTTTAGGAGTAACTTTAGTTTTATAGTATAAAGCTAAGGTATAGTTAGCTCTATTATAGGTAATATGCCTAGGGCTAAATTTTATACTTTTAGGATTGTTTATTGTTAGAACTAATTATAAGGGTGATCTTTAGACTAAGGAAGGTCTTATAAGTAGCATATTAGGCCATTAGATTTAGTACCTTATACTCCTAGTCTATATATAATTTTAAAGTTAAAACTAAAGAGGAACTTGTTCTAATATGCTTAGTATTAGTTTAACTACTTTATAGTTATAAAGTACTTAAGGTTGCAATAGTTTATAAGGACTTTAGTTAGCTAGTTAAACTCTACTAAGGAGAGTTCTAATTAGAATTCTTTAAACGCTTATACAATTATCCCTTAGCACGTCAGGGTCCAACGAGTAAGTGATCCGTGCGGGAACACCGTTTTTAAAAACGCATAAATACCTACCGCAATGCCTTCTAATCGTGCTAGGTTTTCTGCAGAAAGGATAAGTGCTAGTAATCTTATATTGAGTGACTCAACTTTAAAGAATAAGCTTATATATTAAAATACTATAGAGTTTGGCCTCTATTAAAAGCTTCGTATTCCTAAGTACGGGCGTTAAATGCAGGTCAATTGATTGGCTGGATCCTATCGATAACAATTAGACCCGAATTGACGTGCTAAGGGATAAGGAGTTCTTTATTATAGATCTTATTGTTAAAGTCTTATAGTATAAGCTTAGACAAGTAGAATATAACTAGGTAAAGGAGACCGTTATTACCTATTTAGGAAAGGACGCCTGCGTTAACATAGTCTAAGGAGTCGGTTTTAAAATAGAGTTATTATCTTGGTGTAAAGTATGCTAGGATAGGTGCTTTAGTAAAGGCATTTTTAAGGTCTTAAAACGCCTTCTTATATTTAGGCGTCTAGGTAAAGCGTAGGTAAGTTTTTCTTCCTTTTATAAAAAGGCCCTTTATTTGCATTATTGCTATAAGTAGTGCTACTACGCCTAAGAAGTTATATATAAATTTCTAATAAAAGTTAGCAAAACTAAGGAAGGCTTATACGTCCTTAATATAGTTAGGGGCTTGCTATTTAGTAACTATATATACCTTCTTAGGGTCTATATAGACACCTTTAGTAGTAATAATTAGTTTAAGGTATTTTACTTTTATAACTAAGAATTCGCACTTCTTTAAATTAATATAAAGTCTTACGTCCCTAAGGCGCTATAGGACCTTTTAAATGTGCTCGATATACTTAAAAGGGTTACTACTATAAATAAGTATATTATCTAGGTACATAGAGCAGAAGTTATTAAGGTAATCCTATAAGGCGTTATTAATATAGCCTTAGAAGGTGCCTAGGCCATTATATATGCTAAAGGGTATAATAATATATTTAAATTAGCTAAAGCGTAATACGAATATAGTTTTCTATTTATTACCTTCCCGTATTTAAAGATAGTTAAAGGCGGCGATAATATTAAGCTTAGTATAGATTTTGGCTTAACTAAGCCGCTTAAGGGTCTTACGTATAAGCGGTACTAGGTATTAGTTTTTAATTATAATAGCGTTAAGTCCTCTATAGTTAACGTAAAATTAAATATCTTCTTTTAGATTTTTAGCGAGAAGGATAGGGGTAGCTACTAGTAATATGCTAGGACGAATAAATCCTTTATTAAGGTGCTCGTTAATATACTTTTTTATAACTAGAAGTTCGTCCTTTAATATTAAGTAGGATCTCTTATAAGGTAGCATTTTCCTTATTTAATATTAATAGTATAGTTATTAGGTTATTATAGGGGAGTATATCTACGCCCTTTTATAAGTATATATTAATAAAGTTATAGTACCTCTTAGGGAGGAGCTTATGGAGTTCTTTATTGGTAAGTCCTTTTTTAAGCTTTATAAACTTCTTAAAGTCTAAAGCTAAAAGTCTATAGAGTTCTATAGGGGCGTCGTTATCTAAAAGGTTAATTATATCTATTCTATTACTATAGAGGACATAGTCCTATTCTTTATTAAGCTTATATAGTTATAATTAAAAAGCTATAGTAACGGTTTAGCGTTTCTTATATACTATATAGTAGAAGGCCGCGGCACTTATATAGTGGTAATTAGTTATAGGTAGGGTAATAAGGGGTTTCTTAGGTTTATATCCTAGTAAGTAAATAGAGGTAGCTAGGCTATGTCCTAGGCAAGTCTTTCTACAGTATTTAAAGTTAAAGGTTACTTCTTTTTTTCCCTAGTTAATAGCGGGGTTATATTATTTAAGCTAGCTTATTCTAAGAATAATAGGGTAGTTACAACCTTAAAGTGCATTTATATAAGGAATCCCCACAACACAATGTAATCGCCCGCCAAAGAAACCTGCGAAACAAGCCTAACAGAGCTCCCACGAGCTCCAGAGGACTACAGAAACCCTTCCTATCAAAACCACACACCCTAATTCGGCGTTAGTGGAAACTATATGTGGTGTTTTCCAATATACAGCCCCTAAAACCGGATCATAACAAACAAACAAACCCCTAACCTTAACCCCAACCACCCTAACCACCCTAATTGAATAGCGCGCCTTTTAAGAACGCGTTCTATAGACTATATAAACCGCAGAATAAACCCAGCAGGCACTACAGAAACGATCTCTTAATGTAGACGAGGAGCGCTCCACCATGCTCTCCTTCCTTACCACCGCGATCACAACCCTCTAGATAGCCTTCGCCATGTTAGCGGAGCTTATCTGGACCTAAGGAACCTAGGAGTAATATGCCTAGGATATAAAGGTAATCCGGACAGATATTGGCGCCCTTAGGAAGGCTGTAACGATAGCTATAAAGAGCGGACCGACGTTTATAGGCCCGCTGTTGTACATACACGTCGCTGCCACTATACCTATAATGCCCTAAGCTATAAGATAAGTTGCCTATAAACCTATAGAAGTATATAAGATTATAATCCGCATAGGCGACGCCACTAACTGTAATGAAACCTTAAAGTAGAATAGCTAAGCCCTAGTACATAAACTCTAGGCCGTAGGACCCCTAGATACCCACAGGATATAGGCCGTAAAGAAGTTATAAAGCGGTAACGTTAGGGCGTATATCACGGATAAAGACGTAAAAGATAGGCTGCTATAAGAAACAGAGTAGATGAAGGTCCTTGGATGCTCTGCTATACTAGCTGTTCCGCTAGTACTAGTAAAGGTTTACGCGGTACCTACGAGCCTCGCTATCTAAGGCTTAGAGGCTAAGCAGACAATAGAAGATATAATAAAGTAGAACTGTACTATAGCGGGGCTTATAGTAGAAAGGCTGGCGTAGAAAAGGCCAGGAAGAATCCGAACGGGATAAAAGGTTAAATTGTTACTTATTATGGGCATATAGTTAGAAGAGTTAGTAAATGCGCTATTTAATCGGGGCCTTTTCCTAGGAGGAGACCACTACCTAGTTATAAGGCATAAGACAACGTTTCTAGTAACGTAGTGCTTTAAATACTAAGGCTTTAACTATATAGCCAAGAGTTATAGGAGAGAAGCTAGATGCGGACGCTGCGCTAGGTAATATAATACTAGCAAATGTATAGGAGACCTACCTAAAAAGTGTATTAACTATAAAGCAGACTATAAGGTATAGAACGGGGCGTATAGTGTTAAGTAGACATAGTAGGAGAAGGCTGCAGCAATTAGGGCCTATACGCCAACACACTACGTAGGCACCCATAAGGCACCTACGAGCGGACAGCAATCATAATTACAGTACGAGATCACTACTAAGGAGGTCTTACAATAAGCCAAGAAAAGGAAGCTAAAGGAGATAGTTATATAAGAGAGCTCTATATAGGCAGAGGAAGCCCCCCAAAAGGTTAGCCGGCCGTAGACTTTTAATTATTTTAGAAAGGAAATAGGCTAGAGGACCCTCTAATTAACACTCTAAACAGCACTATATAGTAGTATATACGCCCTAATTTAAATCCTAGCAACCTAGGAGCCTTTACTAAATATAGAGTTTAATATAGAGGTGGAAGCAGAAGTCTAGATCTAAAGAGAGGTATTTAGAGGCTCTAAAACTGCGTTATAAGGAAGTAAATGGATGCTAAAGGGCACCAACTTAGCTAACTTAGAGGCTAGTATAGACCTCTTATATTAGGACACCGGAAAACACTTATAATTATATAATATAATACCAATAATAGTAGGAACGGCGTACTGCTCTATTTCCTATAAGAGGTGGAGTAGGTGGACCCCTAGCTAGATATATTAGCCATCTAAGAGCTATAGTAGAGGGACCAAGGAAATATAATATATACTATAAAATCCTACTACTTAGTATACGCGGAAGTAGGCAATATAAGGGTCTGCTTTTATATAAATAAGGCTATTAACATAAATAAGTAGGCGCCTATACACTACTTAGCTGTTATAGTGCTATAATAAAGTAGATTAAATAACTACGTTGTGGTATAAAGAGGGGAAGAAGGTGGAAAGGGGGTATTATATATAAATAGTAGGGCCGGCCGCTAAGTCGCTAGTGGTGGGCTAGCTAATAGTAGGGAATAGTACAAGATAGTATAAAATAGTATGCGTTAGGTCAGTGCCGTAATAGTACTCCTCTCCCCTAGATGGTTTAGTCCCTAAACTAAATAGATAACTTAAAAATAGGCAGTATATGGGGTTGCCTATTTTCTACCGCAAAGATATTAGTTCCGCTTACCGCCCTTAACTAAGCTAATAGCGATTTTCTATGCCGGGCATAGAAAATCCTAATTGGTTAGTTTAGTAAGTAAGGTCGGCAAAACTCTATACCGCCACCTAAATCGGTCCGTATAGCGTTTCTTAGTAAGAATTTAGCTAATTAAATAACTTTAACCGCCGGTTAAAGTTCTATAATATCTTAACCACCATAAATTTTAATGCGGTGGTTGGCTGTGACCTTAGTATGACTTTTTCTTATCTTATACCTAGTCTGGGGGTTTTAGCTTCTTAGGGTATTGCTTATAAAAGCGCTATATAGCTTATTTATAACCCTTTAGGTCTTCCTTTAGCTGCTAGGTTGTATCCTTATAATATTTCCATTTAATCTTATAAGTTAGGCCCTAGGGGTCTTTATCGTGTATATTAAGGATTTTCTTAAACTCCTATTTGTCTTCTATATTACCGTTATTATCTCTCTCTACTACTCGTCTTTATATATTACGGCGCTCTATAATATTAATATTTACTTAGCTAGGGATCTCTTTAGCAGCCTAGAGGCGGACCTTAGATATATAAAAGAATTTATTTACTTAGATGTGGTCCGGGAGGTTTACTATAACTACCCCTTAGTATACTGCGAGTACGGGGTACAAGCCGTCCTATTTGTCGTCCTATTTCTTCTTAGGTTTATTTATCTTTATATTTTCTAAGCTAACTATAACTATATTACCTTTATAGAATAACGCGCTCTTATCCCTATGGGTATTAGTATTGTTTTTATAGCGTTGCTATAAAATCTAGGCTAGGGCCTTAAGCTGTATTAATATCTGCTTAAAGCGGTTAGCCACAGAGTTTACGCAAAAGAACTCCTTCTTTGCTTATACTAATAGTGTTAATAGGTAGGGGCCAGCAGGCTTAATTCTGAGGCGAGGGTTAAAGCCATAGTTTATAAAAAACGGGGAGATGCCTATGCTTTTGTTAACTTAGTTATTTATAGCAAACTTAGTAAGCAGTAGGTAGTTAACCTAGTTATCCTATATAAAGCTAATAAAAGTATAAAGGTATTTATTTATGGCGGCGTTAATAATTTTGGTTTAGCCGTCTGTTTTTAGGTGTTAGGCTAAGCTTAGTTATAAGGTTGTTTTAAGGCGTTTACTTAGTTGTTGCTAGAAGTTGCTAATAAATTATATACCGCGATTAGAGATAATTATGCTTAGTATACCGTGGAGCTTATATACGTTATTAATAAAGCTATTAACTAACTCCTTTATTAAGAGTCCTGTTACTAAAATAAGGTGTTACATTTTAGTTAGGCGGTCCATAATAATAAGGATATATTCGTATACCTTGCCGTAGCGTTAGTATACTAGTAGCGTTATAATATAGTTAATTGAGATATTAGTCTATAGGCGGGCGGGTAATTCTAGTAGCTTTAGGAAACTAGGCGGGGCAGAATAGGGGGTCTTAGTGCGAAAGTATAGGGCACAGTCTTTAACAAAGGTAGCCGTAAACTGGGAGATTTCTAGCCACTAGTATATTCGGTTTAAAAGGTTAAGAGTTTTAACCCAGCTAGGGTAATTAGCGGGGCCGCTACTATAAGAGTGATAGGTAACTTCTAGGTAAAGGTCTAGGGCATTAGGGACAAAGAGATATTAGTGGAAGTAGATCTGTCCGTTAATAATACTATATTCTAACTTATTGCAACAGAGTAATTTCCTAATTTTCTTTAGCTAACGGCGAGCTTTTTAATTACGCAGGGCTACCACTATATCTCTTATAAGTTCGTTCTCCTAGTATCCTAGCTAGATTAACTTATCTAGTGACTTTTTAGCTATTTTAGGGTCTAAAGCGGCTATAAACTCTGCGTTGTTAGAGTTATGGGACTTATATAGTAATTCTTCTAAGATTGTAGGGTTAACTTTCTAGGGCGGTATAACGACTTAGGCTTAGTGGCGGAGGCGTTTATTATTAGCGTCCTTAGGCCTTATTTTTAGTAGCCGGCTTAGGGCGTTAGGGAGCGTAGCTTTGCTGTTAGGTCTATATATAATTATAAAGTTAAACTATAAAAGGAACTCTGCCTACCAGACTTAGCGCTAGTTTAGCTGCTTAGTAGTTATAAACATCTATAGGTTTTTATAGTCGGTAATAATTTTAAACGGCTCCTTAGTCCCTTATAGCTCAGAACACCATTCCTCTAAAGCCTTAACAATAGCTAGGAGTTTTTTATCGTAGATCTTATAGTTATATTCCGGCGCGGAGTGCTTTATAGAGAAGAATGCGACCGGTTTTAATTTTCCGTTATTATTATACTGGAAAAGGACTCCGCCGGAAGCCTAATTTGATACATCTGTCTCTATCACTGTTTTCTTTATATAGTTATAGTATACTAGTACTGGTGCTAAAGTAAAGGCTCCCTTAAGGGCCTTAAACGATTTAGCTTGTTTTGGTCCCTATAGCTATCTAATATCCTTCTTTAGAAGTTTTGTCATAGGTATAGTAATAGCAAAATAGCCTTAGATAAATCATCAGTAGAAGTTCGCGAAGCCGAGAAATTGTTATAGTTCTTTAATTAATATTGGGTCCTTNTATTCCTATAAGGCCTGTATCTTCTTAGGGTCTATAGTTATGCTATTAGTTAAAATAATTAAGCCAAGGTATTTTGTTTTAGTAGAGTAGAACTTAGACTTATTAATATTAATCTAAAGTCTAGCATTGCCGAGTTTTTGGATGACTTTATTTACATACTTAGTATACTTGGCGCGTGTTTTAGAAAAGATAAGGACGTTGTTAAGGTAGGCAGTACAGTAGTTGTTAAGGGCGTTATATAGAATATGGTTAATATAGTTTTAGAATATAATAGGTGCGTTATAGAGGCCGAATAGTGTAACTAGTATCTTATAGAGTCTAAACTGGGTAATAAATGCTATAAGCTATTTATAGCCCTCCGTAATCCGGATCCGGTTAAACGCAGCAATTATATTAAGTTTAATAAAGTACTTAGCGCTATAAAGTGCATTAAGTGTCTCGCGGATTAGTAGCAGTAGGTATTAATTCTTAATAGTAACTGTATTTAGGCCTTAGTAGTTATAGTAGATTTATATACCGCCGCCAGGCTTAGTAGCGAGGAGGAGTAGTGCGGTAGCTAGTAAGGTTAATTCGCGGATAAAACCCTTATCTAGTATCTTATTAATCCACTTCTTTATATACCTAAGTTTAGTAAGTAAGAGTGGTTTATTTTTATAGTACGGGGCCTAGTTTCCGGGGGTAATCTTAATTTTATGGTCCTATGGTCGGTAAAAGGGCAGCTTATCTACGTTTTTAGGGAGGAAGTGCTTAATATATTTACTAAACTTCTTTAGTAAACGTTAGAGAATATTTTCGCGGGTTAATTCTGGTTTACCTTTTAGGAATTTTTTAATATTAGTATCGACTATCTTCCGACATAAAAGCTCGGGTTTAGTTTTTAGATTTATCTTAAGGAAGTTATAAAAATAGGGGGGGAGCGCTTTACGGGCTTCCTTTATTATATAGTTACCTTCCACTAGCCGGCGGAAAGACCTTTTTAATAGGTTTAGTACTTCTATTAGGCCTATAGGCAGCTCTTTAAGCAGCTATCGGTGCTTATTTTATTTAACTAGTTCTATTAGCTCCGCTATATAGATCCTTATTACCTTTACATCTTTTTATTTATAGAACTGGGTAAAATTAATAGTATAGGTGCATTTAATATCGTCTAGGTTAGGGCGTGTCTAGTTTTCTAGTGCTATGGCTAGGCTAGTATAGCTTGGTCGGCCCAGGGGGGCAGAAATAAGGCGGCGGCCTTATATAGTACGCGTGGGAGACGGGTGTGAGGTTAGGCGTTGCAGTGGCGCGGTTTCTATTATTCGGGTCTTAGTAGTTCTATAGCCAGTCCTTACTATAACGCGAGCTATAGTGTGCGTATATAGTATATAGCTTAGTTCTAGGTGTCGGGCTAAGCGGCTAGGGTTTAAATGGTGCCTAGGTTAAGGTTAGTTTCTTAGTAGTAGCGGCGCGAAGCGGACCTTTTTCCTTAGTCTCGGCAGGGCTGGCTAGCCTGTTGTTTTAGTCTTAAGTACTAGGTTAGTCTAGTCTTCCACTATCTCGTTTCTTTATAGCTATACGGGCTCCCCTTTATTAGGAACGTCTTCTACTATTAGGGCTTTATATATAGTCCTAGGCACTAGGCTTAATAGTGCTAAGTATTTATATAGGGCATCCCTACTAACGTCAGCTATCCCCCATAAGAGGTAGTGCCTAAAGTAGTAGTCTAAGTTAAAGCGGATCTTAAGTTTCTTAAAGCTAGGACGGGGCTTATACTTCTAAAGCTAGGGTATACCTAGGATAATTAGGGTAGTGGGCGAGAGTTTAGTAATAAAAAAGAGTATGGCTTCAGTATGGAGGCTAATTAACATTTGGGCGGTAAAGTAGTCCGTAATAAGCGAAGTTAAAATGCTGTCTGCGAGGCGCAGTGGCCTAGGTGCTAGCAGCTTCTTAGTTATAACGTTATACTTTCTTACAATAGACTTTACGTTGGTAAATGCCATTATAGTACTATTAGAGTCTACTAGGCTTACTATATTGATATAAACTTAGGGGTATAGGTTATGTAATAAGGAGAGTTGGGTTTAAATAAGGATTAATTTCTTATCACTGTTTACTAATCTAAGATTAAGTAGCAGTTTACTAATAGAAAGGACTAATTAATCTAGTAATAGGGACCTAATCTTCTCGTCTTTCTCCTTATATAGTTTAGACCCTTAGGCGCGACTTAGTCTAAGGGTTTACCTTTTAATAACTAGGGTACGGGGCTATCTTAGTGGGGCGATCCAGTGTTTATCTGGCTGGCGGTGTTTATCTCTATTTCGGTCGGGGTATAGGAAGATAATACCTTACTGATGACATGGCCGTGTTTATATTCGCTAGCGCGAAGTCGCTAATACTAGGCGTTGTTAACGGGTTAGGCTCCTATATAGGGTATGGTTTGGAGTAACTAAGCCATAGGGTTAAAGGGGGGGGGTTGTCCGCCGCGGCCATAATAGGCTCTATAATTGCCGCGTCCATAATAGACTCCACGGTTGCCGCGTCCGCGGTTATTTGTTCGCGTTATTTAATAGGGTGGTATTAGGACTAGATTTACTATTTTAGTGGGGTTATAGGCATCCTTTTAGTGGCCGGGTAGGCCATAGGTAAGGCACAGTCTATTATTAACGCGGCGCTTACGCTCCGTGTCTAAGATTCTATTAAGGTTTATAGGTTCTCTAGTTACTACTAGGGTCGGGGTTAATATAGGGGTAGGGGCTTAGGTAGGTAGGCGGTAGTTAGCGTTCTTCTTAAGGTTGGCTCGGTATATATAGTTCGCGAGATTCTTAGCAAATATATCCATCTGCTTACTCCAACCTATATAGTCACTATTATTAATTTTATGGGCTAGTCTAAGTACCAGCTCTTCTATCTTTAGAGAAATAAACTTTTAGAGTAGGTCTACCTTCTATTCGTCTATCTTCTTAGCGCGGACTATTAGCTTATTAAGCTCTCCCTTTTAGGACTAGTAATTACGCTCGCCTTAGGGGAAATAGTTAAGCTTATTCTTTGCGACCTGGGTTATGTTGAGGACCTTATAGTAGGTAGTAAGGTCTTTAAGTATATCTTCCTTAGTAGGCCATTTCCACGCAGATATATTATTTGGGTTCTTGTATATAAGCTCTAGGCCCTGCTTAATAAACTTATAGGCCTTATCCTTTAGTATATCTAAGATATAAAGGATCTGGGACTAAACTATATTAAAGTAGTCCTAGTCCTAGTTAAAGACTCCCTTAATCTTAATATGCCAGGTCTCGAAATTAGCTTATTATTCTAGTAGGGTGCCTTTTCCGCTAAATATTAGCGGGTCTTTAGATCTCCGTTTTTTCTACTAGGTTACTACCATTATTATAGGGGTTAATTGTTTTAGAATAGTAATAGTTTCTACCTAGGAGTTAATAGTTCCTATCTAGGAAGTAATAAGGGCACTAAGGTTTTTATTAGCTTTCTTATTGGCGGTGTTTGTGTTATATATATACTATAGTCCTACTTTAATATTGTTAAGGAACTCATTAGTATAGTTAATAAGGGTAAGGTAAACTTTACTAGGCTTAAAGGTCTTAGGGTACGGTAGGGAGCGGCGGATTGTCTATGCGATATTGGGGTATATCTCTATAAATAGGTCTACAAAAACGTCATAGGGGTTCTAAGTTTTAGCCATTTTAGCGTCATTAGTATCGCCTATCTAGGCGCTAGATAAAAACTAAGGATTATTCTAGGACTGTGCTAGGGACGTGTCGGTTTCAGCAGAGGCGCGCGTAGGTCGCAATTGCTTTAGGGTAGAGGTTAATTGGCTAGGGTATAGGGAATTAGTGATTGCGATGGGGCGCAAATTAAAGATACCACAAACTGTTACAGTGCTGCAATGAAGTAGACTGAATAACTATGTTATGGTATGAAGAGGGGAAGAAGGTGGAAAGGGGGTATTGTATATAAATAGTAGGGCCAGCCGCCAAGTCGCTAGTGGTGGGCCAGCTAATAGTAGGGAATAGTACGAGATAGTATAAAACAGTATGCGTTAGGTTAGTGCCGTGACATTAGCGGACGTATATATAATTAAGCTGGAGGGCTATAAGAGGACTATCTAGATTTATAATATTTATAACCCCTAATAAATAAATAGTAGTGTTTGGGTGCTACTAGAGCTACTAAGGGCTGAAGGAGAATATATACTGTTAGGGGATTTTAATCTACACCACCCCTTTTAGGGGGGTGTAATAGTAATATGCGCGGATAACGCGGTAGACGACCTTATCCGCGCTATAGAGGCAGCTGGCCTAAGCCTAGCCACTAAGGCAGGCATGGAGATATAGGTAAAGGGTATATTAAGGAGCACGCTAGACCTGGTGTTTACCTCCCCCTAGATTACTAATAGGCTGCTATAAAGTTAAAGATAAGACCGCTGGCATATAGGGTCTAACTACTTTTCTATTATTACGGAGGTGGACATAGAGACGCTGAAGGGGCCCCCCTTACTTAAGAGACCGCTATAGAAGAAGGCGAATTAAAAGGTAGTGTAGAGTGAGTTAAAGGGCCGACTCTAGCCCCTATATAGACTTCCGTGCGACATAAGAGATAAACTAGACGTACTAGCGGAGGCCATATACTAAGCGATTAAGAATACTATAGTAAAAATAGTACCTAACGCGCGGCCCTCGCCGTAAGCCTCTAAAGTATGGTTAGAGGAATATATAGAAGTAGTAAAGAAAACCTAACAGGCCTTTTAGGCGTGGAAGGTCTCTTAGTTAATGCCTGACTGGATTAACTATAGAGTCGCATAGAATAAGAAGAAGAGGGTAATTTAATAAGAGGCTAATAAGCTATGGAGGAGGACTGTTAAAAAGCTAATAAACAACCCTAAAGGGATGTGGAGGATAGTAAAATGGGCGCGTATAGCGGACGGGAAGCTAAAGGCCCTACTATAGTTCCCTCCTATTAGTAGACTAGGAGAGGAGGCCCTACACTATAATAATAAGGAGAAGGCCATTATCCTTGTAGAGCAGTTTTTCCCGCTGCCGGTAGAGGCAGACCTTAGTAATATACTAGGGTTTGTATACCCGGAGCCGCGAACAGTAAAGAAAGTAGTTAAGGAGGAGGACATTATTACGGCCTTAAAGGGGCTTACCCCTAATAAGGCCCTAGGTTTAAAGAAGATTATTAACTAATTCCTTAAGATGTGCGGAGAGTAGCTAGCCCTAGTGCTAGCTAAACTCTTTAGTAGCTATATAGCAATTAGACATTACCTAAAACCGTTTAAAGACTCTATTATAGTAGTCCTTCGGAAACTATAGAAGCCATTCTATACTATAGTAAAGGCCTACTGGCTAATCGCGCTGCTTAATACCATTGGGAAGCTACTTAAGAGAATAGTAACTAGCTAACTGTCTAAAATTGCGGAGGAGATAGGTATACTACTGGCTAGTTAAATGGGAGTAAGGCTAGGGCACTTAACGTAGACAGCACTAGAGCTACTAACCTAATAGGTATATATAGTATGGAGGAGTAACCTAAACCTAGTAGCCTTATTACTTAGCCTTAATATTTCTAGGGCCTTTAACTAAGTCTCCTATAAAAGAATAATCTATAATATAAAGGCCTAAGCCGTGCCCTACTAGATAGTATAGTTTATAAAGTCCTTTCTTAAGGATTAAACAATAAGGCTCTTAATTAGAGGATATATAGTATAAACGATATAAACGAACACCGGTATACCCTAAGGCTTAGCGCTGTCGCTAATCCTATTCCTCTTTTTTGCCTATATACTCCTACTAGAGCTATAAGGGGGAACTACTACGGTATTTAGATTTATTGACGACTCTAATATACTAACGTATAGTAAGACTATGGAGGAAAACTATAGGACTATAGAAAGGGTGTATAAGGTATACACGGTATGGGCATGCCGGTATAGGGTAGTGTTTGCCCCTAAAAAGTACTACCTTATCCATTTTATAAGGAGCTATAAGAAGTTTAATATAAAGGCTATAGCTAATATATATGGCTTTACGGAAGGCCTAGTTAGTAACCTACGTATATTAGGGGTATAAGTTAACTTAAAGCTTAAATGGGGACTATACGTTAATATTGTTAAGACAAAGGCAATTACCTAAATGGCCGTACTAACCTGGCTTACGGCCTCTATATAGGGCGCCTCCTTCTAAAAGGCGCGGATAATATACTTCGCCGTAGTCCGGCCGGTAATCTTATATGGATATAGTATCTAGTACTCGCTACCGGAGTGGACGAAGCCTAAGGAGATAAGTAAAACTAAGCTGCACTAGCTGGGCGTAGTATAGAACCTATACCTCCGCACTATTGCGGGGGCGTATAAATTAACGCTAATAGTAGTACTGGAGCACGAGATGGGGTTTCTGCCGCTTTAGATACACCTTAAAGAGCTAGCTATAGCCTACGCGGAGAGGATATAGGAAGGACCGGCAAGAGAGCATATTAAGAGGGAGTGTAATACTATACGGGCCATAATAACCCACTAACTCCGGCCTAGAATAAAGCTACTAATGCGGCCCACTAGATGGGATAAGCTTAAGAGGATGGCGGCCACTATCTTAGGGATAGATATATAGCTAATAGACTTATCTAAAGCGCAGTATAAGAGAAGTAGAAGGGCTAGGGTATAAGAGGTATTCAAGGAGCAGTGGAAAAGGGGATGGGAAAAGTACTAGAGTACGCTTACCTACTATACGACGGCCCAGGCCAAGCTATGGAATAAGGAAGTCTTTAAACGCTACGCGAGGCTTATAAAGGTAGAGAGCATAATTAATACGCTGCTTAGAACCGAGTATATAGGGCTTAACAGATACCTCTACTACCGAAAAGTACTAGGGTACCCAACCCCGGCCTGCCTATGCGGCTACAGCCAATAATCGACGATAAGCTCGGACCCCTAGAACTCGGTTACCCCCCGAACTCGGACGGGTTTCCCATACAAAACGTCAGTTTTCTACCTCTATAAAAACAGTATTAGTAATATATTATTAATTATATAAAGTTCTAAACTTAAAGCTTATATAGTCCTAAGTAAATTTATAAAAAAAAAATTTAAAAAAATGTCTTTATGCGCCTAAAATATTAAATAGTTTATTTTACATAGTAAAATGCCCCCTTAAAAAAACATACTATACTATTTTAATAAATTTTTTTAATAATATTTTTTAAATATATATAGCTATGCGACACCAGATTTTAATTTTTATAGCATTTATATATATAGGCTTTTAAAATATAGCCGGTTTAAAAATCCCCTATATAAAAAACCTAAATTTTTATATAGGGGATTTTTAAACCGGCTATATTTTAAAAGCCTATATATATAAATGCTATAAAAATTAAAATCTGGTGTCGCATAGCTATATATATTTAAAAAATATTATTAAAAAAATTTATTAAAATAGTATAGTATGTTTTTTTAAGGGGGCATTTTACTATGTAAAATAAACTATTTAATATTTTAGGCGCATAAAGACATTTTTTTAAATTTTTTTTTTATAAATTTACTTAGGACTATATAAGCTTTAAGTTTAGAACTTTATATAATTAATAATATATTACTAATACTGTTTTTATAGAGGTAGAAAACTGACGTTTTGTATGGGAAACCCGTCCGAGTTCGGGGGGTAACCGAGTTCTAGGGGTCCGAGCTTATATGTAGTGGTGTTCTGCCCCAGATACACTGCTGGCCAGTCAGAAATGTATTACTATGCTGGAATATCCTTATATAAAGAGCTCCTAACCAAGCTAAAGGCTACTAAGGTAGTTATGGACTGGTTTATATAGACAAACCTCTTACTATACCTTTTATTTGCTAGAGAGCTGGCTAGGGTAAAGAGAGGAGGCTAGGAAGTGCTTTAAGAGGCGGAGGATAAATACTATAGGGATAGCAGAATATGGCAGAATTTTACAGATAGTAACCTGGTAGAAGTTGGTAGAACTCTAGCAACCTAGTAGAATTTGGTAGAACTTATTAACCTAGTAGAATTTGGCAGAATTTGGCAACCTAATAGAAGTTAGTAGAATTTTAGTAACCTAATAGAATTTGGCAGAGTTTTGGCAACCTAATAGAATTTAGCAGAGTCTTAGCAACCTAATAGAATTTAGTAGAATCTTAGTAACCTAGCAGAATCTAATAACCCGATAGAAGTTGGCAGAACTTTAGTAACCTAGCAGAATTTAATAGAATCTGGTAACCTGGCAGAATTTGGCAGAGGTTAATATCCTAATAGAACTTAATAAAACTTGGTAAGGCATAGAGCTATATACGTTAACGTAGATGCAAATAACGGAACCTTCTACACTACTACTAGCCTTATGGGCCACCGGCCTATGCCCTACCTGGATAACCAGAGCAGCCAGGAATGGAACCTAGGCCCTAGCTATATACCCCACCGGACAGACCTAGGAGTACGCATTAAGATGGCTTTTTTATAGCGCCTTAAAGAGACGTCTACTCGTGCTTGGTAGTTACTAACCAGAAGAGAGGCTATATAGGCCGTATAATAAGCCATATAGGCCGTATAACAAGAGAAGGAGAGGTTTTATCCGGCCCCAGTGGTACGGTTCCCCTCTTATACATGTATATATATATACCTATATAGACCCGCTGCATGGACCCTAACGGGAGCCGCAATAGCGTAATTGAATATTATAACATAACATAATAGGGTAGTTAGTAAGTAGTATAATATAGGCCTTAAGCTCTTTTTGGTGCCTATTTATATCTAAGTAGAGTTATACTATATAGGTAATCTTCTATATAGTATAACTACTATTAGCAAGTTATAGGGCGCGGGCTTTAGTAAGGGGTAAGGTAGGTAGGTTATAAGTATATATAAATTAGGTATTTATAAATTAGTTAGTAGCTCTATAGTTAATTATTAAATGGCTTTTGTATTATTTTTTAGTAGTAGTTCCTATTGTAGGTAAAACTATCTATTTCCGTCCGTTTATCTTTACTAAGTTATTTATTAAGTAGGCTAATATATAAATCTCTCTATTATTAGGGCGTCCTAACCTATAACTTAGGGCTAGGACTTAGCGTTTTCCGCTTTTATATCTAATTCTACTACTATTACTACGTCTTTATCTTATACGGTAGTGGCGCGTAGTAATATATTTAGTATTTAGGGTATTAGGTTAGGTATTAGGCGGCGGCTACTAAACCTAGCTATTAGGTAGTTTAGGTTATTATAATAATAGCCTTTTTAATAGCATCTATAGCAGCGTCCTAGTTTTTAGAGTAGCTCGCACTCTCTATCTAGGAGTTTTTATAAAAAGGTTAGTATAGAGAGGTCAATATTGGCTTTAGTAATACTTAAGGTAGTAGGTGTTGGTGGCTTAGTATATATAGGTTTAGTAGGCCCAGAAGGCTTCTATAAAGAGGTTTTTAGGTAAAAGTTAGTAGTAGTAATCTAATTTAGTTATCGTTTAATCTTCTATAGGGCTACTACTATATTATAAACATTGTTATAGTTATAGATAGCGGCTGCGTAACTAAGGCGATAAGTAACTTTTTTAAGGACATCCTTTTAGTCTTTAGTATCGTCTTAAGTAAGAGCTTTGGTATATTTTTAGAATTTAATATAGAACTTATTAAATAATTTAATAGGGCTTATCTTTAAGGTATATAGTTTAGCTTAGCTAGTGGCTAATAGGTTATAGTTACGGTATATTAGGTTAAGATTATTAAGGACTTTTTAGTAGGACTGCTACTTCTAGGGGCTATTAGTCTCTTATTAGGCGAAGGGTCTGTTAAATGGTATACCCTTTATTCGCCTAATAATATAGCTAATTTTAGTGTCTTCTGTAGGAAAAAGGTAAGCGCTTTAGGTTAGTTTTTTGCGGATTTATATCTTCTAGTAGCTATATTCCTTACGGTTTCCCTAAAAGACTAGGGGATTAGGGTAATATATATTAGACCCTATAGTAGCAGCTTAGGTTTAATTATTATAGCTTTTATTATCGCCACTCTAGTAGGGGTTCTTATTAAGTAAAGCTGCTCGGCGCTAATCCTCTATTAAGTATTAATAGGTAAGGTTGCCAGGGGCGTAGAGACTTAAGTAGCGTTATATATAGTAAAGAGGTGTCTAATATCTTTATAAATATACTCGTTAAGCTAAGATTATAGGTATTTAATTATGCCCTCCTTTTTAGTAACTATAGCAATAAGTATAATCTTAGCCTTCTTTAACTATTAGATATCGCGTTTAGATACATAGAGGTTATCTTTAGTTTCTTAACGTGTGTTATTAATAAGCGCCTTATAAGCTTATAGGTCTTAGATAATATCGTAATCTTAAGTAGTACGCATCTTAGCTTTTATAAGCTTTAGGTAGTAGTTCTATAGAAGGCAGTAGTATTTATTAGGTTCTTATGCTACCATTTATATAAACGTCTAGGCGTCTTATATTTTTATTTTAATAGGTAGTAGCCCTTCCGCTTATTTATCTATTAATAAAAGATAAGATATTATTAGTGTCCACCTCCTTAGGGGTTAAGGCTAGGGCTAATAAATTAAATTCTCCTGGGATTAATTGGCGTCATAGGTTAGGTATAGGTATTAGGTTATTCTTTAGGTTTAATATAGTAACTAGTAAGAAATATTATCTTACTATTATAGGTTCCTTAAAAGTATAGAGTAAGGTAACTTATAGCTACGCTGCTTTTGGCAGCGCCTATAGTATTATAAAGATGTAGAATTAGTTATAGGCTAAGTGTTAGTGGTAAAAAGGCGTAACGTAATGTTATAGGACGGGGGTAGTAGTTATAAAGCGTATGTATTTAAGGAGTCTATAAGACGTTACGCGATTAATTGTAAGGGTTAAGGGCGTAATACCTACGCGTAGCTAATATAAGCTATACGTAAGGTATACGCAAGAGCATAGGGCTCTCCTATAAAGGCCCCTGCGGTAGGGTTCCGTAACAGTTAACGTATTACTAAAACGTACTAGAACTGTTCTTTATACTAAACGGCATTACTAGGTATTTAAAAAGTCCCTATTATATACGGAAAGCTATATACTTTTTATCTCCTTTATAAATACGGATTTAATTAAAGGCAGCGACTACATTAAGCTTTATAAAGTATTGTACTTTCGCTAAGTAGTTAAGCGTTTCTGTAAGCTTTGCAGTGTATAGGAATTAAACGAGCGACTTAATTGTAAATCTATGGAAATCAAGAGGTATATATACATGAAATGGTAGCTAAAATGGGAACAGTAATCTGCAAGCAATATTGATCTGCGATCAATATATAGGGTAGCGTTGAGGTTGTCTCAGCAGCACCCGTAGTCGGTTACAGTTTCTTAAAGTAGAGGAATTGGATATTAGTTTTAAATCGTAATTGCATTTAGGGCTTAATAATTAATATAAAACCTTAAGCCTCCTTTAGGTTTCTTAATAAATAATATAAGTAAGGTAAATAGTAATTAACTAGGGCAAACAAATCCTTTCTCCAGGTACTTTTTAAGGTATTATTATATTATAAGCAGCTCTTCTTATAATATACTGTATAATAGGCTAAACTTTAGCATTATACTAGGTCTAAGTTCTATCTTAAAATTGTGCTTATTTTAATATAGGGGTAGTTAATCTACAAATTGTTTCTTAAACGTATTAATTAGATTATAATATTCTTTAGGTATAAGAGGTTAGGGGTTAATATATTACTTTAGTTCTAATGCCTTCTTAATATCTTTTAGTGTTATAGTAAAGATTTTATAGTTTTATTTCCTTACTAACGAATAAAAGGGTACGGCTTGTATTATATAAATTTTAAGGGGTTTTAATATATTATCTTCGCATTCTTTACCGCGATTAGTAGTTATAACTTTATTATATTAGCTTGGGGTTTATAGTAAGGGTAATTTATATTATATTAAATTTAAATAGTTGTGTATATGTTTATAGGGTAAGTAGTATTTTAAGTAATAACTTTAGCAGTAGGTTATATGGAATTTTAGTATTTCTTTAACCCAGCTAATTAAAGGATCGTGTTGTTTTAGCTATCTATATCTAAGTATTACCTTATAATACTTTAAGGGTATTATAAATAGGGAGATATATTTAAGGTATTCGCCTATCCACATTTTTATAAGAGCGTAGTATATTAGTTCGCCGTATATTAAAGGCTTACTATTAAAGCCTTATAGGCCTTAAGGCTTATTAAGTTTCTTTAAATTTAAGCATTAAGTTTTCGCGTGGTTTATATTAATAAAGCCTATACTAATAGCTCCACTATCTATAAGGATTTATACTTGCTTCCATTTTCTATAAGGATTTATATTTGCTTCCATTTTCTAAGTATTTAAATTTTATTAAGTATATTAAGGGAGTTATTATATATTAGCGCTAGAAGAGCCTAGATACTTATACTCTTCTACTTCTTATCTTAAGGCGCAACTTAGCTTTAGGACGATTCGTTTTCCAAATTAACTAAAGGTAAGATATTTTATAGCGACTAAGTATAATTTATAGAATGAGTATAATTTAAGGACTAAGAGGAACTACGTCAGACCTTTTTAAAAAGGTAAGTTTAGCAATTTCTTTAAATATATCCCCTTTTACCATACCCGAAGCATTCTCTATTTATAGCTTATATTCTTTATTTATTGGTTTTTAAGGGTATATAAGATTGAGTAGTATTAAGGTCTTAGAGACGGATCGTGTTTTAGAGTATATACCGGTTTTATAGAGTTTTAAACGTAGGGTGTAGTTAGCTTTAGGGAATAAGTCTGTTTATTATATTAAAGGTCCTTATTAATTTATTAATATATTATAGTAAATTCGGGTAAGTCCTTTAGCAGTTCTTTGCCTACTAACTATACTTTAATTTTATCTAAAATAGCTTAACGGAGAGCAGTAACTCTAGCGGCTTTATTCCAATCTAGTTTACTAATAAGGCTTAAAAATTCCGAAAAAAAGCTAGTAAAGTCTTGGTTCCATTATTATAGGTTTTTAAGTTTAGTAATAGCTGTATATTTACGGCTGGCGTTATTATACATTCGTTTTAATAGAGAGGTGAAAATTTTAAAATTAATAAAGGTGCCGTTATAGAAGAGTGGGTCTATAGTTTATATAGCGTTTTTACTTAAATAAGACATTCTATAGCTAATCTTGCTAGCTTTAGTAGAGTATTAGTTATAGTTTATTAAAAGTTTAAGACGGAGCTTAGTTATAAAGGGACGTAGGTTATTTTAATTTCTATTAAATATTAGAGAGTTAGGGGGCTTTTTAGATTTTATAGTAGGTACTAGGTTTATTATAGGTATAGGTTAAGCTGCCGTTATTAGTTTAGGGTTTATATTTAACGTGTTAGGTTCGCATATAGTTATTTTATTTTTATTTATAGGTATTGCCATTAGGGTCTTTAATATAAGTGCTTTAAGGTTATAAAGTTCTTTATGGATTACTCCCATTAATTACTAGTGCTAACCTTCTAATATTGCTCGCTGTTAAGCCAAAGCATCCGTAAAGGACTGTTATATTATAGTTAACTATTCCCTAACTAGGGCTATAATGCTTATAGTTAACGCAAGGGGTTTAAGTTTGTTTACTATTTTAATAGTAATTGTTTTTAATATAACGTAATATAATGGCGCGAAGCGGCTTTAGGGAAGATTTAAATAAATAATATAAATTCTATCTAAATCTAAGGGTATATAGCTCTCGCTAAGAATAAGATATTGCGTAAAGAAGAGAAAGGAATAACAAGAGAATTATATAATTAAATAGTTAGGGGCTTAGTGGTCAATGCGTGCGTATATACGCACGCGGTCTTTAACGGACTTTAGTAGAATTTAATTAATCTGGTAGAATTTGGTAAAAGTGTTAGAATTTATCTATTAAGTGTTTCACTAAGACATTCCTACTATAACTGGGCTGGTCCCGTTACACTGTATATAGCCTAAGTTATTACTATAGCAGACTATAAAATATAGTGCTGGTAAAAAAGTAAATCTAAAGACTAAGCTCGGGCCTATGGAACTCGGTCGCCCCTTAAACTTAGTTACTATAATTAAATCAGCTCTCTAACTTCCCTACCTATTTTCTATACTACTAATTATTTAATCTAGATTAAAAGGAGCAGAGCTTACAAATGGCTATTACTAATTTTAATGCCAGTAAATTTAAATCTAGTACCTAAGCTGTGCGAGTGTACGGTATCCCTTAGTTAACTTTTTACAATTATATAAGTGGTAAGTAGCTATAACAAATTGCTTACTAGTATAAATAGCGATTAACTCCTATACAAGAAGACTTCATTACTAATTAGGTGCTTAAACAAGACCTATAAGGATTTGCCCTATCGCATACCCAACTATAAGAAATAGCAGTTTAAATTATTAATTAAAATTATAACACTAAGCTCCTTAGTAAGCTATAGGTCTCTAGATTTTTATAACACAATCCTCGCATTAAATCTTTGCTTAGTTAACTAAGAGAGGCCGTAAGAACTAGGAGAGTACAACCTAAGCAAATTTAAGACTTCTATAGTCTTTTAGAGAAGGTATAAAACGGCTAGGATCTGGGCAGTAACACTTAGCAGTAACTTTACTACCCAAATCTTTTGCCAAGTTCAATTCTGCCGGTGTAAAATCATTGGCTTTAAGCTTGTTTTTAGTGTTATAGATCTTAATTTTAGAGCTATATATTAATTAATTAACATAGAGCCACGGCGTCGCAATTTAGCTATGCTTAAGTCGTGATCTACACCTACATCGTAAGCCTTGGCGTAGTGTTATACGTAAAAATATACAATTATAAGGTTTAGGAAGGGGTTATAATTAAATTAAATTATAGATATTATAATGTAAAGTCCTCGCGGCGTAGTAGTACCGTTAGTTCTGTAATTGCTTTAATTTAATTTAGAGCTAGCCTAATGTAATTATACTACTTTCTCAAAGTTCTTAAATAGCCTATTAGGCTATAATGTAAATATATAGGTTTAATATAACTTAGGGTATTAAAAATAAGATAAGAATAACACGATTAATTTAAAGCCTTACTAATACGTAATTTAATAAGAAATACCCTTTTTTAATATTTTTAATACACCATTAATGGGAACTAAACTAGTAACATCCTACTGCCCAATTAGGCTAAAGGCCTCGGCAATAACGTAATAAGGCTTATAAGGCTCTGCAGTAATACAATAAGGACTATAAGGCTTGGCGGCAATAAGACTTAGCGCTAAGCATTAAAAGGAAGTTAAGGCCGCTTAGTTACTGTAGAAGAGCTAGAGTACTCGGGGTAGTATCAAACTTTAGGAGAGTTGATTATTTAAGGTGTTTCTGTTACAGCGGTAGCAACTACGGTAATAGAGACGCCCTAAATAATTAAGATCGCGATTATCAAAAATCGTATTACTGGAAAGCTTGCCGTAGGGGCGTTATTAATAACCCCCTACTAATATTGTTGGTGTTAGTAATAGGATCTAGCTAAGTTATAGAGGACTTCTTTATATGCATATTAAATACAATATAAGGTGGTAACTTTGATAGAGTAAGGTAGTAAGCTATAAATTACTACTGTTAGTTAGGAATAGCCGTATTCGTTAAAGCTATAAAACGGCGTTAAATAGCTATATTTCCGGTTAACACTAAGCCAGTATATAATTTCTAAACTACGTTTAGCCTGCCATGCACTTAATTACTTACTTATATAGGTAGAATAACTATAGCTTATTTTTTAAATTATAACGACCTAAGGTCCTAAGTATTCTACTATATAAGGGAGTTATTAGAGTTATTAGAATCTTTAGAGTCTTAGCCAGAGGATATTAGTATAGGAGATAGTAAGCCAAATAGACGGACGAATATATTTAATATTATTAACAGTTGCTCTTAAGAGGATTTAGATAAGGTTAACTAATATTTCCGCTTATTAATAGTTGCTTATAGTAAGCACTACAATCTTATAGGTGCGGTTAATATAGGTAGTATATTTAATAATATTTTAAGCTCCTTATAGATACCTACTGCTAATCTCTACCTCTTCTTCTATTAAGATATCTATTATTTTTCCTGCTTTTTATACTTTATAGTCCTCTTAGCTTGCTTAAAACCGGTAAAACTACGCTTATTAGCTTTACCCTTCTTAAATTCTACCTTTAAAGTCTAAACTAAATTAAGTAGCTTTACTAGTATAGTATTATCCTTTCTACGCACCCCTTTAAATTTAAGAAGAAGCTATTAAGTCTACCGCTAAAATAAGTTAATAAGAACTGCTACTTACTTAATAGGGTATAATTTAATAATTACGTTATATCCCTTCGCACGTTGGTTTGCGTCCTACGGTATCGATAAGGGCCTGGCCAATAAGAGGCGCCCGTTGGGCGCCCGTGTGTACGATGTTCCTAGGCTTGGCGCCAAGTGTAGGACTCCAACGTGCGAAGGGATACTATAGTCGCCGCACCTAACGCTATATCTACTCTATTTATTATAAAATGGGGGCAGTAGCTATAGAGCGTATATATTTAAGGAGTCTATAAGATATTACGCGATCGATTATAAGGGTTAAGGGTGTTACGGCACTGGCAGAACTTCGCACCGGCAAGTTGCCACAGATTGCCGTATATTGCGGTTACGTGACGCGAAGATCTTATAAAACATTAAATGGCGCTGCTCTTCTTCTCCTTTCCTTTCCCTAGCTTTAGATTCTTGTTTATAGACAATCCAATTATATAGGCTTGCGCGTCCCCTTACTATGCCCATGCCTTAATTAATTAAGTCGCTAATATTATCTAAAGCTAACTCTACTCTTTCTTCCTAAGAAGGAACTTAAATATATCTATAAGAATATAGAATAGGACCCTAAGGACATTACTAGGACCATAAAGACAGGACCTAAAAGAAAAGAATAAAACCCTAGGAAAGGACCTATAAGATATACATAGACTAGAACTCCTAAAGAAATTACCTAAAATTACCTAACACCCCTACTACCATGCCACGAACTATAGTAGTAGGTAAAGCAGCTACAGGACCCTTAAATACTTTAGACGAAGAAACAATTAACGTTTTAACCCCCTAGGCGGAGCTTACAGCTACTAATACCGAAATTAAATAACTATAAGAGCTGCTTAAAGCTAAAGATACCCCTATATCTAATAATAAGTCATTATTAGATAACTAAAGACTTGCTATAGTCCTTTAGGCCCTATCCTAGCGCCTTAGTAGATCCACTAAGGCCTATATAACACCGAAGCGGTTAGTAAAGGTTATAAACCCCCTGCTACTTATAGACGGAACTAACCCTATATTTAATAATTAGAAGCTTTAATTACGGGATAAGCTTAAAGTTAATATAGACTACTTCCGTAACGCCTAAGCCAGAATAGCCTATATCTTTAGCTATACTGGCGGAGACACTCAGACGTATCTACGCCCGCAATATACTAAAGACTTAGCAGACCCCTTTATTTCTAAAGAAGAAATAATTAAATACTTATCTTCTATTTATAAAGACCCTTTTAAAGTATAAAACACCCGCCTTAGCTATAAAAGCCTAAATATAAAAATAACGGAGACTTTTTTAGCCTTTTAAACCTACTTTTTATACCTAGCCGGACAGGCCTAGATCCCCTAAGAAGACCTACTACTAAACCTCTTTAATAAGCTTACCCTAGACCTATAGCGGGCCATATTACTAGCTTATACTATAGCATAGACGTTAAAGGAACTTATGGACTATTACCTAGCTATTAATTAAGGCCTCTGTTAAATTAAGGCACGTGCTAATTAGCTAAAAACTAGAAACCTTATAAACTAGGCTATAAATACTATAAGTATGGCCTATAGTGCCCTAGTATAATCGGCAACTCCTATAGTTAACCCAGTAGCTAGCTACGTAGCTACCCCTACTACGGGCCTAGTGTATACCCGGCCTATATATAGCAACCCCTATATATAGGCCCTTAGCAATTAAGGAGCTTACTTCTTATATAGTTAAATAAGCTACCCTATAAGGGCCTGCCTAATAAAGGTAAAGATAAACGAGGTCCTATTAATTTAGGAGGATAGTGCGGAGCTAGAAAAAGAGGAACCCTAAAGGAAGACTCCTCTTTAGGGTTAAAAGGGATTAATATGTTACATATTAATCTAGGTCGGCTAGTTAGTAAAAGAAGCTGCACTATCCCTTATACTTTATTTCGTAATAAATATTAAGTTTTAACCTCTATTTTAGCTAACTTAGGAGTAAATACCTTTACCTTAATTAATATAAAGTGCGCTGTAAAACTGGCTGACTTTTTAAATACACCCTTTAAAGAACTGCCTAAACTAATCCCTATTTATAGTTATAACGGATAAATAGGACTACCTATTATAACTATCTTATAGATCTACCTCTACGTTAATAGATAAAGGTAGTATAACATCCCCTTCCTTATTACGGACTTTAGAAGCTATAATATAATCTTAAGGAGAAAATAGCTAGCCTATTTAGGCTTATAGCTTAATATATAGAATAGGCAGCTTATCTAGCCCAAAACTATACCCCTAACGCCTTCCTTTATAAAAGAGATTAGTATTATAATAGAAAACCTTATACAGCTATAGATAGACACCATTTACTAGGCCAATGCGACGCGTAGAGACTAGGCTTTTAAGAAGGATATATAGTTTAATCCGCAACGGATCTGTATATTACGTCGCCCTAGACTACCTATATTACACCACCCGCACTAAAAACTTAGGAAGTTAGTAGTAGCCTAACTAAGTCCCTAATAGAGAACCTAGGCCCTACGCAGCTATAAAGGAAGGCTAAGGATATTAGATAATATACTAAACTAATAAACTAAAAGGATAACTTACGGAAAATAGAACGTGAGCTAAGGAAGACTATAAACCCTATACCGTAAAATACGGCCTAATAAATATCCGTAAAGAAACCCACGGACCTTCTACTAGTTAATATTTACTATATTAGTGCTATAGGATTCTACTAGAACCTGGTTTAGCTTAATACCGTTACCTTTATAACTAGCTTATACAAAATTAATTAAATAATTAAAAAGAAAGAAGCCCTAGCTTAAGAGAAAGGCAAGCTTATAGATAAGGAGCTAGTAAAACGGAAACTACCCCATTAATACTAGAAATTTAAAGACACCTTCTCTAAAGCAGCGTCTAATATACTCTTGCCTTACCGACCGTACAACTATAAGATTAAAATTAAGCCGGATAAGGTAGTTACCCTTAGCTATAGCCCCCTTTAATAGTAATCTACTACCGAATTATAGGCTATAAAGTAGTATCTTATTAATAACCTAGATAAGGTCTTTATTAAGCCTAGTTAAGCCCCTTTTAACTTACCTATTCTTTTTACTAAAAAGCTAAATAGAGGACTTTGTTTCTGTATTGACTACTATAAGCTTAATAATTTAACCCTTAAAGACCGCTACCCACTACCTTTACTTAATAAAACTTTGGCCTAAATAAGTAGAGCTAAGATCTTTACGAAGCTTAATATCTACTAGGCTTTTTACTAAATTAGGATAAACCCTAAATTAGAAAACCTTATTATATTTTGGACCTATTACAGAATATATAAATATAAAGTACTGCCTTTTAAACCAACTAACGGACCAGCTATATACCAACAATATATAAATAATGTACTATTTAACTACCTTAATAACTTCTATACAGTATACCTAGATAATATTATAATCTACTCTAAAAATAAACTAGAATATAAAGAGTATATCTATAAAGTCCTATAACGGCTTTAGGAAGCTAGCCTCTAAGCTAATATTAAGAAGTTAGAATTTAGTGTTAAGCGTATAAAGTACTTAGGGTTTATTATTAGTATAAACGGAATTAAGGTAGACCTAGAAAAGACGGCTGTAATTAATTAATAGGTACCCCTAAGGACCGTAAAGGGGTTATAGTTATTCTTAGGGTTCTGTAACTTCTACTAACGCTTTATTAAGAACTATAGTAGGATTACCCGGCTACTAAGCCTACTTACATATAAGGACTAGCCCTTTTACTTTAACACTATATATAGGCAGGCCTTTAATAAGCTTAAGAAATGACTAGTCTCTACTCCCTTACTCGCCTACTTTAATCTAAAACGGCCCTTAATACTAGAAACCGATGCCTTAGATAGTATTATAGCTAGCGTTTACTCCTAAAAGTAGACAAATGGAGAATAGCACCCTAGTACTTACTATTTAAAGACTATAGTAGATGCTAAGCTAAACTACCCAATTTACGACAAAGAAATACTGGCTATTATCTCTAGCTTTTAGCACTAGTAAGCCCAACTAGAAGGCATCCCTAAGTCTATCTAGGTAGTTTCTAATTATAAGGCCTTAGAATATTTTATAATAATAAAGGCCCTTACGGCCTAATAGGCGCGCTAGGCGAATACCCTATCTTAGTTTAACTTCCTAATTATATATAGGCCAGGCGTCACTAACCGTATAAACGCTCTTATAAGGCGTAAACAGGATATAAATAACTAGATAGCTATAAAGATCTTATTATAGACCTAAGCGCTACTATAACTAGAGTACCTTAACTCCTAAATACGGGCAGAACTAAATATAGACTCTTTAAATGCCGAGATATGCCCCGTTAACTCTATAGAACTAAACTTTATTAATAAACTGCTGCAAGTAAACCGTACGGCCCCTTCTTTATAAGAGTACTATAAAAAAGCAAAGAACGTTTCTAGCCTATAGTTCCTTAAAAGTGGACTGCTTAAGCACTATAAACGGCTAGTAGTAGTAGAGGAACAGAACTTACGGACTTAGCTTATTACCAAAGCATATACCTAGGCCCCTACGGCCTACCCTAGAAAAAATAAGACCTATAGGATTATTAGCAACCGCTACTACTAGCCTAGAATAATTATAAATATTAACCGCTATATACGGAACTGTAATAACTGTTATAGGTTTATAATTCCATAAGATAAGACCCTAGGACTATTAAAACCCTTCCTAATACCCAACCGCCTATAGTAATATATCTCTATAGACTTTTATAAGCTACCTTTAGACCGTAACGGATATAATATAGTTATAATCCTAGTTAACCGCTTCGGCAAGCGCCCGTTCTTAATTCCCTATTATAAAAATATTAATACTAAAAAGGCGGCCTAACTATATATCTATTACGTCTACCAAATTTACGGACTACTAGATACTATTATATCTAACTATAAGCTGCAGTTTATATTAGCCTTTTAGAATAAGTTTACCTAGATCCTAGGTATTAAGCTAAAGCTTTCTATAGCATACTACCCCCAGATAAACGGTTAAACGGAGATTATAAATTAATACTTAGACTAGAGACTCTGGCCTTTTATTAACTACTTCTAGGATAACTAGGCTAAACTATTACCCTTAATAGACTACGCCCAAGCGACCCTACACTACAACTCTACCGGATTTGCCCCTATTTAACTAGAAATGGGCTACCTACCCTATATAAGCTTTAACTGGGAAAGACTAGAAGGGCCCTAGACTGTACGCGAAAAACTATCTTATAAGGAAGCCCAGCAGTACGCTAAGCGCTTAAAAGAAGCTTAGAAAGTAGCCTATATAAACCTAAAAAAGGCCTAGAAATTAATAGAATAGCAGGCGAATAAGTATAGGCGCGAGCCTAACTTTACTATAGGCAATATAGTCTAGGTTATAATAAAGAACTAAAAGATAGAACGGCCTAGCCGTAAGCTAGACTATAAGATGGTAGGACCGTATAAGATTCTTAATAAAGTAGGCAACTTATATAAGGTTAAACTCCCAAACTTAATTAAAGTTCACCCTATCTTCTTACTAGATAAGCTATAGAAAGCTATAAATAACCTACTACCCGAACAAAAGAATAAACCTCCCCTGCTAATTTAAGTTAATAGCGATAATAAATAGGAAATTAAAGAAATACTAGCCTATAAACTTATAAAGGGAACGTTAAAGTATTATATTAGTTGGAAAGGATATAACCTAGACCCTACTTAGTACCCTATATAGAACTTTATAGGTAGTCCCTATAAGCTTTAAAAGTTTTATAGCTGTTACCCTAATAAACCTAGACCGCTAAAGTACCTAGATAAGTGGATAGAATGCTAGTATAACAAAGATAATAAGCTACTAGAAGAATATAAGGATAAAAATACCCTAGAAATTTCTTAGTTATATAAGGTGTTAAGATATCTAGGAACTTTAACCGGCGGTTAAAGTTATCTAATTAGTTAGATTCTCTTGCCAAGACTTTTAGTAACAAAGCCTAAGGGTAGGCTTTTTTAGAGGGGGGGGTAATGTTACGGTATTGGCAGAACTTAGCAGAACTTGGCAGAACTTGGCAGAACTTTACACCGGCAAGTTGCCACAGATTGCCGCATATTGCGGTCACGTAACGCGAAGATCTATAAAACATCGAACGGCGCTACTCTTCTTCTCCTTCCCTTTTCCTAGCTTTAGATTCTCGTTTATAGACAATCCAATCGTACAGGCTTGCGCGTCCCTTTTGCCGTGCCCATGCCTCGATTGACTGAGTCGCTAACAACTTCTGCTTATAACAAAAGGTGGTAAATAAAAGCTTAAGGTTGTTTTAATTAATAGTTACCTTATATAGCTTTATCTAGGGTTGTTTAAGAATTACTAGATAACTTAGGGTGATAACAAAAAGCCTAATTAGTTCTTTATGGTTTAGGTATTAGAGTCTTAGGTATACTATATAGGTAATTCAGCCTAAGACCGTGCGTTTGCTATTAAATCTAAATACGTTAATATACCAGTTTAGGGGGGTTAGAGTTAAACTATTATCTTATATAAAGATCTTATTAATAAATCCTATGCTACTAGCTCCTATATTAATTAGAACTTAAGTATTAGCCTATTAATTATTCTGCCAAAGACAATAGTTAATGGTTATACTATAATCCTAAGAATTAGAGTTCGTAATATCTAAAGCATCTAATAAGATCCTAAGGCAGAGCCGTCCTGGAGAGCGACTTAACTCTAAAACATGCCTTTTAGTAGTAAGCGGGAAGGGGTTCCTATAGAACGTTAGTTATAGCTTTACCCTTATAAGTAGTACTTACTAAATACGGGGCTAGAACTAGGTAAAGATCGGGGACGGTAACCAGAAGGTCGATACGGTAAACGGTTGCTAGTATTAGCCTTTTATAAATCGTGTTTAGGCATAGGAACAGAGTAGTAGTTAACGCAACGTAGTGTTACGGAGTAAGTATAAGCGGCGATAATATATAGTAATGTAGATATTATTAAGCTATATATATAAACTGTATAAGGAGGTTAAGACGTTACGTAAAGAAAGAAGGTAGGAAAATAGGAAGAAAGGGTATATATTATAGACTTAGTTACTTAGTTAATATATATATAGAGCAGAATAGGATTTAGGTAGTAGTCCTAGCAGAACTTAATAGGATTTAGTAAAACTTAGTAGAACTTAGTAGAATATAGTAGAATATAGCAAAATACAGTAGGTTGTCGTTAGATTGCCGTAGATTGCTATTAAATTGCCATCTTATAATCGGTCTTTAGTTGCTAAGTTAGTAGAAATAGGTAGACGTATATAAGGTATTATAGGGGTGTCCCATAACATATAGACAGTAGCGGCGCTAAAAGAGCTTAATAAAAATTAAAGCTATTAGCTCTAGAGGCGGGAATTAAAAAGGAGGCTAAGACTATTTATATATTACTATAGAATGGAAACTCGCCTATTGGAAAGGCTGTAGTTAACTATATTAATTATTAGTTTAAGATATAGAGAAATAAAGTAATAAGTAGGCTGGACTTGCATATATATTAGCGCTAAGGGGATAGTAGAAATGCCTTAATATAACTATATTAGAGACTAGCAGTAAATAGAGAAGGAGGCGTAGCGTTAGGAGAAAGAGAAGATAGAGGATAAGAGGAAAAGCAGTAAGAGAAATGGCCTTTTATAGTTAAGGTTAAGGGGCAGTCTTAGCTTGGCCGAGGTTAATAAGCGAGGGCGCCTTGCTTATAAAGGAAGCCTCTATTTCCTAATGCAGTTTCCTATATAATAAAATAACTAGATTAATATTACTGCTATCTATAGCGTTAATTAATTTTTAGAATTCTTAGAATTTTTTTAAAGAGCAGAAATGTTGCCTATATAATGGATTACGTAACCTCTAAGAATATATAGATAATTATAGTAATTCCTAACTAAGAACCTTCTTTTTAGCCTTATAGCCTTACTTAGTTACCCCAGCGGCTATATAAGGTGTTTTATATGCATCTAATAAAGCCCTCTATAAGTAGGCTTAGCTATACCTCTAATATTAATAAGATCGGTAAGGGGTGGTCGATTTCTTTGGTTTTTTCTCCCTAATTAATTTCTAATTCCCCTTCTGCGCAACTATACTAACTAATTCTATTACGTAATGCTACTTAGGACCATATATTAGTAGCCATAACTTCTTTATACTATAGTTAAGATTTTATATATACCGTACTTAGAGCTATTTATAATACCTATTACCTATAAATCTACTAATTTATAAATTAAAAATTAAACGTAGTTAAAGCTGTTAGTAGGGGTTATTAATCGCGCTCCCTATAATAAAATTTTGGATCTTAGTAATCCAAAGTCTAAATTATTAAATATTTAAGGCGTCTCTACCACTATAATAGCTACTATAGTAATAGAGACACCCTATATTTTAGTAAATAATTAAGCCATCTTATATAAGAATCTCGTGCTATTAGTACTTACCAAATTACGTACTTATAGGGCCTCCTCCTCTATACCTTCCTCTCTTTTTTCTTCTTCCTTATAAAAGCTAAAAGTGCTTTAATACTTCTCCCTAGTTCCTACTAAGGGATCTATTAGTTAACGTAGCGATATAGATAGCATTAGACGAGGAAACAGGCGAGAGAAAAGATAAAAAGGACGGAGGAGCCTCTAGTAGGTATTAGTTAAGTAATATTAATAGCTATATTATAGCTACCTAATCTCCTATACTTGCAGGCCTCCTCCTATCTATAAATACTCCCTCTTTTATACCTTTCTCTTTTCTTTTCTTCTTCTTTATAAGAGCTAGAGGTGCTCTAATACTCCTTAGTCTCTACTAAGGGATTTATTAGTTAACGCGGTAATATAGACAGTACTAGATAAGGAGATAGATAAGAAAGAAAATAGAAAGGACAGAGGAGCCTTTAGTAGGTATTAGTCGAGTAACGTTAACGGCTGATTTTCGTTGCCCACAGATTACGTCACGTGACGACATTTAGGAACCTAAATATATACTCCGTCCTATACTTATACCACTACTAAGTATTTTAATTTTTATACTTAGAGCTGCTTATAATAGGCATTTCTAAAAGATCTACCGGTTTAAAGCTCTATAATTAAACGTTGTTAACATTTTATATAGAGGTCGTCGATTAAGCTCCTAGGATATAATTTTTAAAGTTTAATACTATACCAATATTATAACCTTCTTACAGTGGCCGAGCCACCCTAAATCTCCTCCCCCTTTTCCCCTCCCTCCCTTCCCCCCCATTACTTAGCGCTAAGCTATTACGTTATCGCCGAGCTATCGCGTCGTTATATATCTGAACTGTATTTAGTATATAAAGCTTTAAATTAGAATTACAATTTACTATATTAGATCCTACGTAGAGGGCTCTAGTAGTTAATAAATAAAGCGCTAAAAGGTAAAGCCAAATAAAGCTCCGGCAGAGCCTCTTACCTATCGCGAAGTTTAGTAAAACTTAGATCAGGAGCCTCTGCCGGGGTAGGCTTCTGCGCAAACCAGAACTAAGAATCTATTGCTAGCAGCGTGGTTTTCAATAAGTGAATATTCAGCCAATAAAATATCGGCAAATGCCAATATTTGCAACACTTTTAATAAAATAGCTCTAATAGTGATGTATTTATTTTAAAAATAAAAGATTATATTAAGAATTGGCATATATTAGCAAGTTTTCGAATTAAATTACGTGATTAGTTGTTACATGATTGCGCGCCTTCCTCGTATAGTATTTTAATATTAATTCTAAACGTCACTCTACCTCACCTCACCTCAGCAGCAGTAGCAGCAGTAGCAGCAGTAGCAGCAGTAGCAGCAGTAGCAGTAACAGTAATAACAACAACAACAACAATAGTAGCAGCAGCAGCAACAATGTGAGTACATTCTCCGGACAGCTCGTACGAAGCTAGCGCCCTTTATAGCTTTATAGGTTTACTATAGCTTTAGAGCAGCTTATACCCTAGCTTTAGAAGTTCGTATAAAGCTAACTTTAACTTAGAGCTCTCGTTCTCTATAACGCCGCTATTACTACCACTAATGCCGCCGGTGCCAATATTAATCCCGTCCTTATAGTAGGACAGCAGCAGCTAGCTCCCTACTACTATAGTTTATAAACTTAGGCGTTACTAGCCCTTTTAGGGTAGGATATGGAGTTTATATAAGGCGCAATCTCCCCTTATTAAATAGCAACGCACTAGCCTTTGTACATTAACGCCATCCTTATATAATCTTAGGGTAGGGTAATAGGTAACCCATACGCTATATGCCTCAGCGCTTACCTAGGCTATCGCCCTTTCCTATTATATTATTAGGTACTTAGGCACTTTAGCGGAGCATATAGGAATTATAAGTAGCGTAACTACGTAGCTTACTACTCCATACGAGATAAGGATAGAGGTAGTAATGGCAAACCTCTATACTTACTATAGGTAGGGGCTAGCAGTACTAGTAGTAATAGCACGGTAGCGGCGCCGTTATTAATTAAGGATAAGGAGGAAGACTAGCTAGGGGGTAACCCCTAGAATACTATTATTCTGGCTTAGGTATATATAAGCTTTTATTTAATATATTAATAACCTATATATACCTAGCTAGTTAGGGGTATCGCTAGCACTTATATATAATCTATAGCTTAACGTGCCGTATAAGCTTAGTAGTCGTCTTATATAACAAAACTAAAATAGATTAATATGTAGATAGATCCTTAAATTTAGAGCTTTATATAAGGAATAAGTTAAGTTTTCTTAACTAAGAGTTTAGTTCAGTACTACTATTTTATACACTCTACGTATTTAAGAATCTTAACACCTATTTACATTCTCTCCTATAAGATTATATAACGTACTCCTAAAAAGGTTTATTTAGGTTCATTGCTTATTACTAGAATTAATAAAATAGTAATTGCTAGTAGCGATAGTTGTGGCTATCGTACGCGCTATTGCTTTTAGCACTACTATTAAAGGGCAGAAAGCTTTCTAATATAACTTAGAGGATCACTAATATAGTTATCGTACTTATCTTAGCTCTAAGGTTAAATAAACTTATTAAAATCCTTAACAATCCATTTATATAAATTAAGTTCTTATTTAGGCCTAGCTTGCCTATATAGCAACCTAGATAGCTAAAGAGTAGTAAGACTCTTAGGCCTAAAAGCTTGCGATTGGTAATTCTCCTAGAGTTATTTAACCTTTTTAAGTGTAGCTTTCTACCACTTCTTTTCCTAATTTGCTTAGATATACTATATATAACGTTTAAAATAAAAGATAATTACTATAGTATATAATGGGGATTTATCTAACTTAAGGTAGTATTTATTAAACACGTTCTATCTAATTTAAATCCTAGAATAAAAGAAGCTATTCTTTTTATAACGTTCCTATTATATAATATTAGAAGAGCTTTTAAAAGTAAGAGAAAAAGATTCCTTATAAGACTCTACTTAAAATGCCTTACAAGAATATCTATTAAAAAGAGAACGTTTAAAATTATTACGTTATAGCCCTAAGTTTCTAATATAACCCTCTTAAATATCTAAAGGCAATTATACGTTATATAAAGCGTAGTCCAATCCTATAAAGTAAGGAAATCTTCGCCTAAGGTCTTAGTATGCTTCTTTGTATAAAGGTTAATTATTAACTTAAGTTCTAAGGCCACCTAAAGCATTTAGTGCTAGCTATTTTACCTTATATAATTATCTAATAGAATTTATCTTTAAGCAAGAGTAATAAAGTCTCTTATATAACCTAGTAGGCTCTAGGTGTATATAATAATATTATAAAGTTTGCTAAGTATACTAAGGGTTTAAAATTGGTTTCTCCTAGAGTCTAGGTTAACTTTAATTCCTTTCTTATCTTTAATATTATATAATAAAAGCTTATCTTCTTAAACTAAGCCTTAGAAGAGGAAGGCCTTAACAGTAAAGTAGATAATATAGCCATTGCATTAAATTCGTTAGTATAGAGATTTCCACTCTATATTATAATCTTCCTAAAGATATTTTTAGATCGTACGATATAAGACATTATTTATAGATATATTATCGGCGACAATAGTACTAAGTCTTTACACGATACCGTAGTCCTAAAGTATTAAAAGCAGCGTTTAGAACTAGTCCTCTCTACTATATAATAGTATCGTACGAAGTATAAAAAGGCCTCTTTATAGTCTTTTATTTTAATTAATAAAGTATATACAGACGCTAAGTAGAAGATGTCTATTTAGGGACGTCTAGATATCTAGTAAAAGTTAAACCTTAGATATTACTAATTAAAGCTTCTTTTATATGACGTCCTTCTGCATTATAAATATATCCTAGACTATTTTATTAACTATAGAATAAGTCGTTATAATATAACCCTTAACCTCTAGATTAAGGACCTAATAGAACGCGTAGAACTCTGGCCATTTAATAATTTAAAATAATAGCCTTTATACGGTTATTAATAAAACAAGTACTATAGTAATAGTGTGGTAGGGTAAAATGGGCCACTACTTAGTGCCTTGGCATTTTCCTATATATATTGAGCCTTCGGCTTCTCTCCTTCTCTCCATCACGACCGACCGGAATACATTCTTTCCTTTCTTCTTACTGACTGCTTTCCTACTGATTGATTACGACTGACGACCGACCGACAGACAGACCGACCGACAGACAGACAGCACTGTGACTTTCCTATCTGAGAGTGGTCGTACCTTCCCACATATTTTATGGCATTCCACGTGGGGACGACGGCAAGCTCTTTGGATTAGAAGTCTGGCATTTCACACACAACTATATATATAGGAGACACGCAGGAATATACTACGACTATAGAAGAACAACCAGCTGTAGAGGAACGGATAGCTGCAGAAGAACGACCAGCTAGATAGACGAGACGAAAGCAGAGAACTAGGTAGTGTCGGACAGTAAGGGGAACCAGGTAGTCCCTAAACAGAAAGACAGTGGAAAAGACGGACATTAGACTTGACGCATAGGCCAAAGAGTGGCAACAAGAGTGGCAAAAGAGTGTCTCGGAAAGTTACGTATAAGGACGTTAAGCGAACCAACGAGCCAATAGGGGGGTTTCGATAAACCGTTAAAAGGTATCTGTTGGAAGGTAATTCAACTTAAACCGAACGATCTGCTAGCGATCTACACGCACTAGCACTATATAGTTAGTAAGGTCTTCTAACAGAGTTAATTCTTAGCAAACTATAGAAGTTCCGTTAAAAATATTTAACGGAACTTTGAGCGTATATAACACTTTATTTACCACATTAATTACCCTTATATTTTCTACAGTTTATTATTACCGCTATACCTTCTAACAGTATCCGTAAGGTAGGCCGAACAGTTAATTTAGTAGAGCAAATGTGACGTAAAGCTGGTGCCGTTTATACCCCGCCCGACCGAGCAAACCAACCTCTTAATACCGCCCAATGAGCTCGCGATAAGGTTAAGTAAGCAGAGCGTTATCTAGAAGCTTCTAAATAGCTATCTAAACAGCTATCTAAACAGCCGCACTGTACTAGATAGGGTCCTAATAAACCAGAGTTAAGTGGTAATAAGGATAGCCATAGGCGGAGGAAGAAGACTTATATAAAATTAGTTAAAAAGAAGGCACTAGTTAAGCTAACAGCCAATATCTGCTATACAGACTTAAATTGTTATAAAAAGGACGAGTTTTGGAAGATTTTAATACGTAAGCGACAATTAGCTAGAGGTCCTAATTATAATTAGAATATAGTAAAGAGTTTCTTTTATAAAGAGATAAGGGAGCGAAGAACGGAAGTGGTAGAAGACAACACTTCTAGTAAAGAGATCCGGCAAAGCGATTACTACTCCCATCTTAATATCCTTATTAAACGTAATAATATTATATCTAAACCTTTTAAAAGGCGTACCTAAACGCTTAAGTAGCTAGCTGCAAAGGAACAAATAAGGGCTAATCTTCATTGGCACTTAGGGGAGAAGCGTTATATAGATGAGGTTTTTAACGGCGATAAGGATAAAGATACTGCTAGTCAGTATATAGATACCGAAGGGGGTAAGGGTGGTACTAAGGAAGGCTCTACTTCTTCCGCTTAAAGCTAGAAGTACTAGTGAACTAGTTAAATATTGGCTTATAGTATATAAGATCTAGCTACTGCCAGTAAGCGCTTAGCTAAAACTCTTACGGCCGCCTTTAGGGAGCCTCGTGCGGTAGCTGCTTAACTACCTATAGAATCTATTACCCGCGATAAACTTAACAAAAAGCTTTACTAGCTAGATAATATAAATTAGCAGCGCTTAGAAGCCATAGAAAGAAGGTAAGAGGAGCGGCAGAGCGAGCTTGTGCGTATACTTAGTTCTCTGCTTACTAGGGGCGCGAGAAGGGAAGGTAGTAAGCAGTAAGGTAGTAAGGAAGGTGGTAAGGAAGTTAATAAGGGCGAGGTTTAAACGTCACGATATATAACGTAGTTATTCTCTACAGCAGATAGAGAATAAGAGGAAAATCTTAGTATATATACTAGTAAAATAGGCCTTATTTGCCTCTTTATCTCTAGCCTATAATAGAGAATAGAAATAAGCTTAATTTAACCTCTACTCTTTCTGCCCTTTATTACTCCTTATTCTTACTAAATAAATACATACCTAATAACGGCGGCGATAGACCAAACGCTCTAGATATTTAATTCTGCCCTTATAAATATGTTCGACAGTTATAGAGAAATAAAAGGCTAGTATATAGTAGCTAATAGGGCATAAACCGACCTCTAGGACTTAAAAATAGGTAAGCAGTTTAAAAAGCGACTTAACTCTACTAAAGCCGTGTTTAATAATAATCCGCTTAGTTAAAAGCCACTAATTAAGAGCTTGCTAACTTAGTGTAATTATTCCTCCTTTAGGCTTCTTATACGGTCCTAATACTCCCTATTAAGACCTAAAGGCAGCATCCCTATATATAAAGCGCTCCTAGCCTTCTAGCAGATATCCTAGTAAATCTTATAACTTTATACTAAGGCCAACTTTAATAGCTAGTATAGTATTACCGCTAGCAGAAGGAAGACTAGTAAAGACCGCGCCAAATAAACTATTAGGCAGGATAATCGCGAGGTGTTCTAGTAAGTATTGTTTCTTATAGCTACTCCAAAATAGAGTTTAATCTTCCTTACTAGGATAATAGACTCGAACCTCTATTCTATTAATAAAGCCGAAGATAGAAGCCTTACTAAGTTAACTTCCGATTGCCTTAGTATACAAATTAATTTGCTTAGGCGACATTAACTGCCTATCTATTTTAATCCTTTTACCCTACCTCTTTATTATATCATCCAGTACGCCGTTCTATATTCGTAATAGCCACGGCCAGCTTATTCTAAAGAACATTATAATATATCTAAACGATATAGGGTGGGTAGAGCGCCAGAGAAAGACAAGGAGTAATTCTTTGGGGGAGCTTATTAATGCGTTTGGCCAACTAGAATGTGGATTAATAGCGAACTTAGTAGGTGGATTAATCTACCGCGCAAGCTCTTTAACCTCTACTTTGGTAAAGCGGGTAAAGAACTTAAAATACTTATCGTTTAAGCCTCCTTCCTCTTCCGGCGCCTATATATTAAGAAGCTTTTATATAGGACTAAGTCTCTTTAAGGGCTTCCACAGCCACACTGGTTTAGCTTTGTTAGAGACAGCTATAGCGGCAGTAAGCATGTTAACGTTGTTTATCTACAGCAGCTAAGCTGCAGCAGCAAAGAATATGCGACGTTTAAGCCCATCTATAGCACTACTAAGGGTATCAATATGGTGTTGAGGCGGCGGTAGGTAAGGGCTCTTCGGCAAAATCAACGGTTTAATTCACTTCTTATCGAAACCCCTTTTAAACGAAGCGTTGATTGACTACGCTAGGCGTAAGGGTAAGCGCTAATGCACACTAAATTTTAGTTATATCTTCCAACAGATACCTTTCAACAGTTATCGAAACCCCCCTAATCAGACGACGTTGACTGGCAGTCGGAGTTACCCGATATCTTACCACCCGCGCGCGCACGAGCATGGCCAGAGCTTTATTGAAGATGCAGAGACGACAGGTAGCCAAGGGCCAACAAGATCTAAGGCATCTGGCGGCGAAGGAAGTTAGCGCTGCCCTTTAGGAACAGAAGAGAGAACACTAAGAAAGGTCGCAAGTATATGAGATCGGATCTGTCCTTGAAAGCTTCCTATTCTGGCTCAGCTTTATCTTCTTTCGAGTTATCCGGATCGTATTAGTGGCGGCTGTAGAGGCGTTCCATGAAGACGTAGATATAAGTAGAAGCCCGAGGCCTAGCAGTACCCTACCGCGCGGAGTAACGGCAGGCTAAAGCAGATGGACGTATCGAGACCCGGCAGTGGTAGAAGATGAGGATTCCGTGCTCTCTTAGGGAGACCCCTCCTTAGGCGTCAAGAAGTAGGTGCCTTCCGTTAGGGACGCAGATGTATAAGAGGACCAGCCGCAGTATGCACGTACCAAAGTACCACTAGGACAGTTATCTGGGACGCCCTCTGTCAAGACTACGGCTATGCAAGCAGACCTACCGTAGCGTTCACTCGTGATACCTAGGGCCGATAACCCTTAGCAGACGAAGGATAGGAGCCGTAAGGACCACCTGCAAGCTCCCAAGGAAGCTCTAGATGTGTCACCCTATGACCGGCAGTCGACAGCTTGAGACAAGGTCTATGTTATGGTCCAGCCTATGCCAGCCCCAGGAACTGTTGGATCTCTATACTTTATAGGACAAGACGTGTTACAGTTTATCGAGCAGTACGAAAGACTATGCGTCCGACATCACGTTACGAGTAAGGAGAAGTACTAGGGTCTTCCGGAATACTGCGATTACTGGATAGGGATGTGGATCCGAAGTCTGCCTGAATTTATAGCCGGCAATTAGACGGAGCTCGTAAGGAAGCTAAGGGCAGAATACCGAGGAAGTGACCGCTTTCGTGAAATGGAGACGGTAGAATTCTTGGAGGCCTATGTACTATAGTGTAGGAGCAGCCCACCTAGCGTGCGCGAGTACTGTAGGCAGTTTATACTGATCTCCTAAAGGGTTACGGAGGCAGGTAATCTAGGGAACGCTTAGCGAGGGTACTGGTTTGTAAAAGGACTTCCGCTTAAATATTAAAGGCATGTTATGGCCAAAATGGGAGCTGATTTAGATAGACGAGAGTCCTTTGACTTTTATTAGTTACAGAGAGCTATAGAGGACAGGCTTAGTTTATATGAGGGCGCAGATTGTCTGTTGAAAATGGACCCCGAGGAGCAGAGCCTTCGTTAGCTGGTTGAGCAGTTCTGTAATTAGCAGCCAGTTATAAGCAAAGATGCTACCCTTCGACCACCTGCGATCTTTCAGCTAAATAAGACAGCCGACGCCTGTCAAGCCAGCCAGAAAACGGACCTAGTTGAACCAGGTGTACACGGAGGAGCCCTAATGCAGCAGCAGTTACCCGCTACGGATTAGGCTACAGTTCAAAGCCCAGCATAAGGATACAGCTTAGCACCAGGATACGAAGACTGGCAGAACAGCACCCGAGCTCCCTTTGTACCGCAAGACTCTCGACCTCCGCAGGATTGTCGATATCCGCAGGACTCCCGATATCCGCAAGATTCTACTGCCTTTGGACGACCGCAGTAGGACGTACGGGGTCAGCAAGGCACGCGAGGACAAGGCCGATGGACCTGTTTTGGATGCGGAGGAAGTCACCGTTTCACCAAGTACGAATGTTAAGGGCTAAAGGACCTTATCTAGCAGGGATTTGTACATCTGTCTGATCGAGGAAGACTGGTAGCTGGGATACGCGATTGACCTGGACCTGAACTCTCGTGGCTCGGCAATGAAGAACGGTTAAAGAATATTAGGAACTGGCTCCGTACGTATTAAGGAGCAGACCTAGATAGACTAAGGAAAGAACAGACACAGCAATGGGCCTTCTGTAACGGAGCAGGGCTAAAGATTAGTGACGAGAAAAGTACGAACTGGGGGGACTACTATCAGAATTGCCTAACCCTTGAAGACAGCCGTGCAATTAGAACAGCTATGAAGTCGTAGGAGAACAATGTACGACCGGGAGACTACATCCAGATTAGGTCACAGCCTACGAATAAGACAGCTGAAGCTAGGGAGGACTACTATTAGAATCGTCCGACCCTTGGAGACGGTCATTGGAGACGGACGCTTGAAGCCATTAATCCGCAGCAGGCTCCGCAGCAGGCTCCGCCGCAGGCTCCGCAGGAGGTGTAGGATGTTCGACTAGGGGACAGTCAAGTTCTGAGGTGGGGGAGGGGACATAGGTGACGGCCGTATAAAAGATTTCTATTTGTCTGCTTAATTACAGTATTTCCTAAAGCTCCTTGTTTATTTTCTTGATTACAACGCGTCGAGACGCGTCAGTCGCGACGACCTGCCGCAAAGATGTCAGTTCAGCTCACCGCCTGTCACCGAGCCAATAGCGATTTTCCATCCCGGGGATGGAAAATCCTGATTGGTCCATTCAGCAATAGAGCCGGCAGAACTCTACACCACCCCTGGAATTCGATGATGCAGCTGCACGACGAGAACGGATACCAAGAGCCTCAATTGATTGCACGGATACAGAGCCGATTGTACGACGCAGAGCTGCATGCAGAGCTGTACGCAGAGCCTTGATCGAACGACTGTACGGAGGCCTTGGTCTCGAGTGACTGCATAGAAGCTACGGCCAGTCGAAGGGTAGAATCAAGCCAGAGCCTCGATATCAGCACGTCGCCGTCACTGAATTGAATCAGTCGAATGTCGTCAAATTAGAGCCTTTGACCGGGCCGACTTTGTTCCTTATTCGAACGACAGCTGATCGCAGCTCTGCCACTGCCACCCGAATTCAGTACTGCGCCAGCTGCAAGACGAGGACGGATACCGCGGCAAGGAAGGGACCCATACAAGGACAGTAGCACGATATTGGAAACAAGCACCGCGGAACCGTAAAGCAGCATACGAAGAGGCACTGACAAAGATGCTCTGCGAGAGATCGTACACAGGGCACAGCTGACCACATTAAGCCCAAGCCTTATGCGACTGAAGACAGGACAAAGCCGTATCTGACTAAGCCAGTGAAGGACCTTGTCGAGGATTACAAGGGAAACAGGAATTGGACGTACAGGAGCCAGCACTTCTCAGAGATCGTCTTGACGAAAGGACTGTATTATGGACGCAAGGGCAAGGGATATGCGACGGAGGTAGTCACAACAGCCGAGAAGCTGCCACCGGATGACAAAGAGACTGGAAGCAGAAGACAGTCCCTGGAAGGCTCTTAAGCTGAAAGAAGACCAAGGACACGTGAGCGTACTGCCAGCAGCGAGGGCAAAGGAGCAGCCGTAAAGGCCTAAGATGCGCCGAAGAAGCCAAGTGCAAAGACGGCCCAGAAAGAGAAGAAAGCAGCTATCAAGGACGTCCCAGAAAAGCACTAGGCCTGTGGTAGTAGTTCAGAGGAAGCTGCCGTTAGCGCTCGCGAAGGAGGAAGTCTTGAGACAGGTCTCTGAACTGGACGTCTGGTGGACACTGAGAACCTCAATCGACTACGGATGCAGAGCCCCAATTGAACGACTGCACAGCCAGGGTCTTGATCGATTGTCCGCAGATGCACAGCCTACAGACGCAGAGCCTCGATCGTACGCACAGCAGAAGACACCTTAAGTCAAGCCAGAGCCTCAGTCAAATCCTGATCAGTCGAACGCTGCCTCTACAGTCAAGTCGTCAAATTAGAGCCTTTGGTCGGGCCGACCTAATACCCTATTTGAACGTCAGTCGATCGTACGCTGTCACAGTCAAATCGAATCAGTCACCGTCGCCGTCAGACGTCTTCGATCGGCAGTCAAAGATGCATCACCGCAGGCACACAGGCACTAGACCTAATCAGGAAACCAGTACATGGCCGGAAGAACGTCGGAAACACGGTCAATTAACGTTTTGGAGCCTCTGCAAGAGCCTCTTCCCTTGACTGCCCGCCCCGTATCAATCGATTGCTGCCCGTCTCGACGCCCACGGATTGGTTAACCAGAACGATCTTTCCTGCAGATATAGATACGGAGCTTTACACGGAGTCTCACACGGAGTCGTATATGGACCCTACGGATCCGGAGCATACAGGTGCAGAGCCTTGATTGGACAACAGTACGGCAGCTTGACTGGACGCCTATAGATGCGAAGCCTTGATCGAACGGACGATGCGGAACCTTGACCGATCGGACGTCTACACGGAAGCTTTGATCAACTGTCTACGGATGCAAAGCCCCAGTCGTACATGCAGCAGAAGACACCTTGAGTCAAGCCAGNGCCTCNTNAAATCTTGATCAGTTGAACGNNGTCTCCGCATTCAAGTCAGGACAGTCAGAGCCTTCGACCGGGCCGACTTTCTACCTTAATCGAACGACCGAACGATCAGTTGCAGCACGTCGTCGCCGACCAATTAGACAAGTCTTCGGCCAGCAGTCAAGGCAGCTATACACGCATACACGCAGACACGGACGCAGACACGGACGCAGAATATGCAATACAGAGCTATTGACGCACAGCCAGATGCACAGCCAGACGCACAGCCAGACGCATAGCTAGATGCAGGGCCTAGTGCAAAGCCACGGGCAGAGCCTTGACTGAGAAGCTGCGTACGATGCAGACCGATACAGAGCCAGATGCAGAGTTTTGATATCAAACGGCAGCGGAACAATCGAGTCAATCCAGAGCCTCTGCTACCTTGATTGACTGTCCTGCCACCGCCGCTGCTGCCGCTATTCCGTCCAGCTATTTCGTCCTTGCTGTCTCAACCGACTGCTGTCTCTACCGTCCTAGATCTGTACCGCTGCTAGGTCTATTTACTGCTGGATCTGCTAGGTCTGTCATGCCGTTCTATACTGCTATTCCAACCGATCTGTTCTACTGCTGCCGACCAGCTGTTCTACCGCTGCCACTACTGCCATTGCTATTCCGACTGTTCCGTTCTATTGTTCCGATTGTTCTACTGCTACCGTTCTTACTGACTGCTACTGACTGACTGCTACCGACCGTCTGCCGCTACCGAGATTTCTGCTACTAAAAGTTCTGCTGCCAGATGTCCTACTGCTTACTACACAGACCGAGTTCTTCTACCGACTGTTCTATTACTGACCGCTCTACCACTGACCGTTTTGCTTTGTCTTACTGCGCCAACTGTCTGCTTTTTACCATTACTACTACCGTTACTATTACTGCTGTTACTGCTACTACTACTGCTGCTGCTGCTGCTACTGCTGCTACTGCTGCTACTGCTATTGTCATTTCTGGTTTACAGCTATTTTGGTTACCGCTAGTAGGAAGGACACTGTAAGATAGTTCTATAGGAGGGCTGAGGATGAGGTTACCTGTGTTCTTTTAGGGATATACTTTCCTTTTCTATTCTGCTTTTGCTATTCTTTTAGTTGGCTATTCTTCTATATTATAGAACGTTAGGGGACAACGTTCTTGGTAGGGGAGGTATGTGGTAGGGTAAAATGGGCCACTACTTAGTGCCTTGGCATTTTCCTGTATATATTAAGCCTTCGGCTTCTCTCCTTCTCTCCATCACGACCGACCGGAATACATTCTTTCCTTTCTTCTTACTGACTGCTTTCCTACTGATTGATTACGACTGACGACCGACCGACCGACAGACCGACCGACAGACAGACAGCATTGTGACTTCCTATCTGAGAGGGACCGCGTCCACCACCACAATAGCTTCCTAGTTAAGTGCAGATTAAAGGACAAGCGCATTAATATTATTTGCCTACTCTATATCACGGAGCTGCATATAGAGATTATAAAGTTAAGTACTAGTTTTCGTATAAACAGGGCCCTCTTACTTTTTAGAATAGATATTATACTTAGACCTTAGGTAATATCGAAAATTTATAGTAGACTTTAAGCAATGTACTATCTCTATATAATGCTTATAGTATATAAGCCTTATTCTCTAGTAGTATATAGCCTTATCTTTATACGGTGGCCAGGTATATGCTTATAGCTTAAAGGTCTTCTTTTATTAGGAGTTTAATAACTCCTCTATATTAAGGGAGTCTAATATAGGTGTAAAAAGTAATAAACCCGCGTTAGAAGCCATTATTATAATAACTATATATACAATATTGCAGTGTAAAAATTTTTTAAGGGGTGCTAAGAATATCTGTGCCAATATTACAAATACGCCAATATTTGCCAATACACGCCAATATTGATTAGTAACAATATTAATCAATATTATTGGCAGTATTGATATTGAAAACCACGCTGATTGCTAGTGTTACAGGCGTAGCGATAAGGTTGCATAGAAGGCGAAGGCCCGTATAAAGTCGATGAGGGTGATAAGGGCGATGAGGGCGATGAGGGCGATGAGGAAAACCTGTGAAATATATCGTTGTCGACAATTGATTGCAACTCAATAGTATGCCAAGCCTTATAATATAGCAAATATCATCCGGCTGAATCGGTTGAACCGGTTCGGAGATTCAGATGGGCTATTGGTTGGTTATAGAGGTCAAATTTTAATGGTTCTCTTTGCTCTAATGTGTTATTTTCGTGCTTGCTTGAGCGCTGACATAATACACATCAGGATTTTATTAATCCACCTTGTTACAAAGAAAGATCCAGATGGGAAATATAATGGAACGAGTGTTCTTAGTCAAAAGTAATTGACGATTCTTGTTACTCGTCCCCTGGTCCTCAGAAACCTTAACATCGAGACAACAAAAGCGGCATACTCCTAAACCCAAACAACTCAAGTCTCCGTTCGATGAATTCGACAACCTCAATGAAAATGTCCTTGCCACCTTGGCATGCCCCACTCTCGAGGTGTTGGGCTAACCCACCAAGAGTGGAGAAGAATTTTTGTTGCTTTCGTTGGTGGAAAGAGAGTCCTACCGGAAACATGCTAACTGGGCAGTAATAGACCTTTGGGCGGTGAATTGGCGACTTCATATGGTTCTCAAGAGCCTGGGGTGTTGCGAACTTTTTACCCTGCGCTGGGCAGAGCGGGCATTCCAGCCTACGGGAGATCGGAGCATTGAGAGGGTACTGACTATCAGATACCGGTGTCCGGGATCCGCTTATCAGTAACCATTCCGTTTCGTCTTCGTCTAGAGTAAGCCCGGAAGGTGGGGTGAGCAAGGACCAGCAGCTAGTATCGTCGGAAAGATCTTGTGTCATTGGCAAACTCCCTGGGAGTGAATTATCTGAGATTGGGAATCTCGGAGAACTCAGCGTTATGCCTTCAGGAGCCTTGTGGATGAGATTATCTGTATCATGGTTTTGGACCAGTTGGTATATCTTCTCTCTTGTTATTCCTGAGTCGCATTCTCCGCTTTCCAGGTGTTGTATCAAAGCAGATGGTGAGGTAAAGCCGGCTTTGCATTTCTTCCCTACGGGGCAACTTAGGTTACTCAGCGGCTTATGCTTGACTGATTCTCGATGCTGTAAAAGGGAATTCGTTGATTTGAAGGTTCGGTTGCAATCTTGACATAGGTGTTCTGGCTTCCCGGAATTGTTTGCTATTGGCTTCCTATGCGCTCGACTAGCCATATGCGCATTGAGAGCATGGATGTCATTGAAAGCAATGTTGCAATCACAGCAGCGAAACTCTGACGCGTGTATTTGACTCCTAAGGTGTGTCTGGAGCGCCGCCTGGCTATCAAAGGACCGGTCGCACTCGGAGCAGAAGCAATGTCCCGTGAAGATGCGGTGGTCTTGCAGAATGTCATCCCGCTCGCATTTCTTATCACAGTAGCTGCAGAACTGGACTCGAATAGGACTCTGAGAGACCGGTGGATGTTTGCAAGAAGGCCCACAAACATGTGCAATGAAGTGCCCACGAGCTCTTCTATGTTCTTCTAGGTCGATCGCATTGTTATATGTCTGACCACAAAAGCAGCCAAATGCGAAGCTTGAGTAGCTGTCCATGGCGTACCGTCGCTTTCGGTGGTTCTGCGGCCTGGAATCAAAGCAGAGTAGTTTTGGTTGTTCAAGTTTATATATCCCGCGTGGCAGCTTCGTTTGCGTAGATGAAGATGGGAAAGTGGCATGGGGGAGTTAGCAGAGTCAACTACGAAACCGTGGGAGTGACGATTTGAGGCGCAATGAGGCACAACAGGAGGGCTATGTAAGGCTGATACAATCGGCTTGTCACGTGTTTGTTTCGCTAAGCGCGTGGCAGTGAATGCCCCTCGTTCGCGGCTCAGGCAACAGCTCTCGTCATGCATAATCCTCAGAGCGTCTCCTAGCAGAACCATTTACCTCGTGACCAGACGATTATCCAATTACAAGCTGCTTACATAACCCGTTACTCAGCTTGGAGTTAATCGTCTAGTATTTTTACCTCAGCAAGCTTAGACGTGATTTTTTAGCTAGCGTTGGAATAACCTACGCCGTCTTCCGAACTGCAATATCGCGTCTAAGACAGTTTGGTGAGTTCTGTTAAAATCCTAAATAAGTAAAATCCATAAAACGGATATTGCGGATATCTAATGTAACGAAGCCTTGTAGGAGATACTACGGTAGACTTACTAATAGGCTAGGTATATAGGTTAAGGAATAGTTAACAACGATAATATAACTAGTAGAGTAGTTACCTAATAGATTAACTCTAATTATATTTTAAGATTTACTATAAAGAAGAGAACTATCTAGGTAGGGACTATAGTCCTTTAAATATATAATACTGCGCCTAAGAAATATACTAAGTATATTAGTACGTTAGTATATTACATTTCTATATTTCTATATTTCTATATTTCTATATTTCTATATTTCTATATTTCTATATTTCTATATTTTAAACTTATAATATAACTAGCCACGTAACTTAGCTACCCCTTATCCTATAGCTCGATTAGTTCCAGCGCCTCCTATACCATCTTAACTAACCTATTTATATCTCTTCTTAGTAGTCGTACTACTACTAATATAAGGTCTGTAATATCTAATTCATTTATTTATATAACGCGTTATTATTGCTATACGTAGTTACTATTTCTTTTATGGTTAACGGGTTTTTAACCACTTCCCTAGTTATGACTATTTGGAAAATCAAAGTGAGCCGAAATGTTAATTTTGTGGTAAACGACTAATAAAAGTTCAAATTAGTTATAACTAGGGGAGCGGTCAAACCCCCGTTAACTACGTTAGGGCTTTTAAATAGTATAATTTTCTTATATGGCTATTGCTCTATCCTAATACTAATTTTATTAAAGTTAAAAAATATAGTATTAAAAGCCTAAGTATATATTATATTTTATTAAATAATATATTAATATAGATATCTACTACTTAAAGCTATTGCAATACCTAGTAGGTATTATAGTTAGGTCCTATAAGGCAGTATTGCTAAGGTATACGGTAGGGAGTAGGCAAGCCGGGCATGAGTTATATAGGAGTTGATAAAAGAGGACGATATGGTAATAAGGGTAGGCAATAGCCTAAGTATAGAGACGAAACGATGAGGAGGGAAGGGCTGCAAGCCTAAGGTGCTTATAAGGAGGTGCCAAGTCTAGCCTTCGGCTAGGCCTTAGCTACCCCTTAAAGCTCCTAGGCGATATAGCTAAGTAAGGGACTAAAAGTACCCTTATAGGTCCTTTCTTAAAAATATTTTCCCTTAGCCTAAAGTGCCTTTACTATTACTAAACGCTATATCCGTATAGAAAACTACTACCGCTTAGAAAAAAAGTACTAGTTATTAGGGTTAGAAGACTATAGTTAAATAGGAACTAGATAATTATATATAGGAGAATCTTATATCCCTAGCACGTTAGGAAAATAAAAAGTGGCATAGGAAATTTAGTTTTATTAAAAGTATTTTTTAGGCCTAGGGCTAGCTTTTCGCTATATTAGCTAAGCCCTAAAGCTATATACTAGCTATCCGCTATATTAGCTAAACCCTATAGCTATACGCTAGCATTACGCTAGCTAAAAGAGCATAATGCTATATATATTGCAGTAATAAGCCAGCTTATAGCCATAAAATAAATATTATTATTATTATTACATTTATTACTATTAGGGTATTAAGATCCTAAAGGCCCCCTAATAGGCTCCTAGTAGGCTTTCTAGTAGGCTTTTAGTAGGACTTTAGTTTTCTTAGTTATCTAAATCGTCTTAATAACGCTCCTGCCTATAGTGCTATTAGGTCCCTACTATATTCCTAATAGCCTTTATATCTTTATATACCCCTTATATACCTAAATACTACTTATTTTTTACACTTTCTTTCTTATATCCTTTTTACCTAGGGAGGTACTATAATAGCAGCTAGTAGAGGACTGTTGCTAGAACTAGACAACTGTTATTAAAACTAAATAACCGCTACTAGAACTAGATAACCGTCATTAGAACTAAATAACTATTACTAGAACTAGATAACCGTTACTAGAACTAGATAACCGTTACTAGAACTAGATAACCGTTATTAGGATGACCGTTATTAAGACTAGACAACTATTGCCAGAACTAAACGACAATCGTTTAAATAACTAGCCAGCGAATATTACGAACAATTTAATCAATCGATTAAATCGTACTAGAGCCTTAATATTAGCCCATTACTAAATTAAATTAAATTAGATACTATAGAGAGATATAAATAGTAGGTATAGATAGGTAGGTATAGATAGGTAGGTATAGATAGGTAGGTATAGATAGGTAGGTATAGATAGGTAGGTATAGGTAAGTAGGTAGGTAGATATATAGGTAAGTAAGTAAGTAGGTAGGCGAGTGCTAGGCTTAGCTAGGAAATTAGTATATAGCTAGTAGATTGTTAGGAATATTACTAATTAACAATTTAGAGCTTCTATAAGAGGCTTTCCACTTATCTTAATTAATTGCTTAATACCTAAATGTTAAATTTTCAATTTTATTATTATTATTATATAAATATTGCAGTTATAGAAAATATTATAACTATTATAATAAAAATATATATTATAAATTTTAAAAATAATATTACTAATATTGCCAATATTGCTAATATTGCTAATAGGGCCCTAGGCTAATATAAAGAAGTATATATAAGTAGATTATAAAATAACCCTAGGCTAGCCCCTAGCTAGCCCCTATTACTTTCCCATTTTCCTAACGTAAAGAGGTAGTTATAAAATATATAAGATAAGCTTCTAGCCTTATAGGAGGTAAGTAAGGAGGAATAGCTAAGCGCTATAGATAATGCTATTAAGACAGGTAATATATAGAAGGAGGGACTTATTTCTAGTAGTAAAGATATTATAAAATAAATGTATAATAATATAGGCGATTCTATTACTAATTTAAGCCCCCATTACTATTATTATATTGCTTTTAAATATAATTAAAAAGGAGTGGCTATTAAAGATATAGGCCCTTTTAGAAGTAAATCCCGTATTTATATATATGGAGGTAATAAAAGCTTATATAGATATTCTAAAATATATTAAAGTGGGTTAGTTTATATATATTTTAGTATTACTAGAGTTGCTATTAAGTAAACGGTTCCACTATATCCTTATTTACCCCGCTTTTCACTTATATATTTTCTTAGTTATAATTAATAAGTATTATCTAGTCGCTAACTAGGGTAAGAGCTTCCGGCCCTATTTATATATAGCTCTCTAAGGTCTAATTATTGCTTAGCCTGTGTTATAGGACGAGGGCAGTAGCTATAAAGCGTATATATTTAAGGAGTTTATAAGACGTTACGTAATCGATTATAAGGGTCGAGGGCGTAAGGAGGTAATATACCTACGCGTAGCTGATATAAGCTATACGCGAGGTGTATGTAAGAGTATAGGGCTCTCCTATAGAGGCCCCTACGGTAGGGTTTTATAATACTACCCCCCCTCTTATAGAGGCGGAGCTTTAGCGACGCTGTGGTTACTATATATATATAAAAGGGACACTTAAGGTATAGAAAAGAAGAAAAGGGGGGTATTACTAAAGGCTTAAAATAACGTTATATAATAGGGCTTAGCATCTAAAAATCCGACTAATTAGATAACTTTAACCGCCGGTTAAAGTTTCTGGATATCTTAACGATATTCCAGTTATATAATCGCACTTTACCGCAATCTAACGGCAATTTAACGGTAATTTACCCTTACGTGGTAATATATAACGGTTTAACTCTATAAGGGCTCCTATCCCTTGCATTATTAATGTGATATAAAATGTAGCCCGTGCGCGCGATCAAGAACATCAAAGTGCGAGCCTATAATGCTAAGGGCTCTCTACGAGTAGATCTGTCGACGCGATTGGTAATTATAGGGCTAGTTGTAGAGTTAATTAACTAACCGCCGCGACGTCTATAATTGCAGGCTCTTAGATATATTAATTTAGGTCTTACTAGGCGCGGGCACGGAGGCAGCTTAAAACTTTGGTGATGCGGCAGAACGATTAACCGCCTAGGAATGCAGCTTATTGATTAGCACGCACGGGCCACAATTTATAGGACGTAAACAACAATGTAAGGGATAGAGAATTAGGTATAAAGTCTCTGCTTAGGCCCGGTTTCTATAGGTTCGCGTAATAAAAGTCGCTAATTAGATCCTTTGTATTTTTAAAGTCTTTCTATAGTTGCTATTCTAGCTAATTTATATTAAATCCTATATATATAGCTCTGTAGTAGAGCTATTATCCTCTACTAAAGTATTTAGAGTTAATAATTTGTTTAATGATCTACTCCTTATAGTTCTTATCTTTGTTCTTATCTTAGATTAGTACTAGTAGGGGTTTAGGCTATATCTATACCAGTAAAGGGTTAGGCTAATAAAGGTATAGTAGCTATAGGTAAAATATAGGCTATATTCTATAGGTATTTAGGGTAGGTAGGAGTTCTAGCTTATATGCGGCTCCTCTATTAATAACTTATTTAATTAGATAGGGGCTAAAGTTCTTATAATTAAGTGACTTTATAGGCCTCTATATAGAGATATTGCGTATATCTAGCTATATCCAGTTGCCAACACGCATCTTTGGTAGTGGCGTTCTATAATAGTTAGCGAAGTAAGCCTACTTTGCTTAAGCCTAGGCCATTTCTCCCTTATAGTAGTTAAGTAGATTTTTTATATAGTCTACATACTAGTTAGTAAGTAGTATCTTAAGGCGTTTTCTATATAGTAGTTTCTTATTAATAGGTTCTGGTAGCTCTATGCCGGATTAGGGGTAATAACCCTTATTCGCGAAGAACGGGGTAAATCCTATAGTGGTTAAGACGTAGTTATTTACTATAAATTCGCCTAGTAGGAGATAATCCACCTAGTTATTTTAACTATAGGCGACTACCTATTATAGGTACGCTTTTATACTAGTATTAGCGTTTTCTGGTTACCTAGTAGTTTTATAATAAAAAAATATAGATATCTTAACAGAGATACTAAGGCGTTAGCAGATTCGTCTTTATATATTAGAGTTAAATTATATACCTTAGTTAGATGTAATTAAGTTAGGTAACCTATATAGTTAGTAGACTTTATAAAGGAAGGCGTTAATAATGTTACTAACGGCTACGCCTTCAGTTGGGATATAGTGGCGCTCTTTTATAAGTCGGTATATTATTATAAGGATATTCTTATAGGTACGGCCATGTTATTTATAGGGTAGTAGGTTAATAATAAAATCTATAGCAATATCTACCTATTTTTATATAGGTACTAGTAGAGGGTATAGTAGTCCTTAGTACTTTATATTAAAGGCCTTAGCTATAACGGCGCTATCGCACATTACCTGCCAAATTTTGCCATATTCTACCAACCTATAATTGGCTCGCCTAAAGCTAGCGCCTTGGCGGCTCACCCTATATATTTATTTATATCGGTCCTAGTAACCCCTTTTTCCTTCTCCTTAGCTTAGTATCTTCGCAATATAGCATTCGTTTAAGCTTTGGTTTAGAGGCATTTATTTAAGCCGTAACATTATACTAAGCTCACCCTACCTTACCTGGGAAGGCCTTAATAATATCCTACCCTAAAGAAACTTTGTCTGCAACGACGTATTAATACGCTATACTTAGACACCAAAACAACTCTATATTGCCTAGGAAGGCCTAGATAATATCCCACCTTATAAGCTAGATAGGACTAGACCTATACCCCTAGAATTAAAACCAAAGCATATAATACTAATAAACCTTAAGAAGCTAATAATGGCACCTAAAGTAAGCTTATCTAAGAGAGCTATCTCTACCTAAGAGGAACCTAAGATCTAATTAGGATTAGAAATTAAAGACAATAACAATATTATAGACGTATATAAGTAGATTCGCGCCCTTATAGCTAGCTAGGAAGCCGATTGTCTTAAAGTAAAAAATATATAAGAAACCCTATAAGAGATCCTAGAAAGCCTTACGGCCCTATAAAATAGCCTAGCTTCCCCTTTTTAAAGCCCTAGCCAACCTATTTACTTTACTAAATGCGATATACTAGGGAGTACGGATATAATAATAAAGTAATTAAAGTCCGTTAAGCTCCTTAACCCCCTACTACTATTTAATAGGATAGACCCTACCTTTAAGAATTAGAGGATTTAAGTATAAGGAAAGCTCCGCGTTAACTATAACTANTTTCTTTNTAAAGAAGCCAAAATNCTCTATNTCTTTAGTTAAACCACTAGGGACGCCTAACGGCACCTTTAAGCCAAGTTTAAGGACGACTCCCCTATCTAATTTATATCTATTAATAAAATAATACGGCACCTAGCGGCTATTTATATTAACCTAAATAAAGAATAGGATACCTATTATAACTATAATCGCCTAATAATAAAACTAAACTAACCCTTTACTAAATTTTAGACTTAAGTCCTATACCTTATAGAAGAAGGCCAGGTTCCCCTTAAGAACTACTAATTAGACCTATACGATAAGCTAATAATCCAGCTATAAGAAAAGATCGCTATAACCTTAGATAACCTACTAACCCATAAAAGACTCGCAACTTATTACCTATTATTAGACTTAAAACTAAAGCGGATTAACGCCCGCCCTAATTAGTAAAAGTAACTCTATAATAATCGGAACTCGCTAGCTATACCTATAAAAGCTAAAGTAAGAAGATAGGTTGTGACTACTCCTATACTAAAGGCGGTTATAACTACACATTAGTAAGCCTCACCTAACTAGTTATATACTACGCTATTAACTAATATTTACCGTAATACTCTAATTAACCCTACCTTAGCTATATGCTATAACTATAATAAGTAGGGTTACTTTACCTTATCCTGCCCGGAGCTAAAGGATATAGGCGATATTAAGGAGATAGAGGAAGGAGAAACGTCTAATAAGTTAGGAAAAGAAGAACCCTAGGGAAAGACTCCCCCCTAGGATACCCTATCGATCTTAAAGAGATTAATCTTAGTTAGTTAATGGGTAGAAAGCATTTTATAGTTCTATATATAGTATCTTAAAATAGATATAAAGTTAATATAACTGCCCTTATTAATACTAAAGTAAATAGCTTCGCCTTTATAAATACTACCTATATAAATAATGTTACTAAGTTTCTAAATATAGAAGTCATCCGACTAAAGAAGCCTGTTTAAGTAAAAAGCTATAACGGCTAAGCCGGTCGGCCTATTACCTACGTCTTAAAGTTATATATCGCTCTTAATAGAAGACGCTAATATAGTATCCCCTTTTATATTCTAGACCTAGGGTCTTATAATATAATCCTTAGACGAAAATAGATGTCCTATTTTAATATTTAGCTAAATATATAATAAAGACGGTTTATCTAGCTAGAGAATAGACCGAGGTTGCCCTCCTTTATTAGGGAAATCCGAACTAACTATAAGACACTAGCCGCAAGGGCTAACCCTACCTACTAGTAGGATATCCGGGCCCGTAACCTAGCCTTTACCTAAGAAAACGCCCGCCGCGAAGCTAGAAAGAACTCTATACTAATAAAGATACTCTCCTAAAGTGCTATATTTAAAAAAAACTCTATATACGGAAGCGGGATAGATAGTAATATAGACAACGTCTAAATCGCATAAATTTAACCGGTATAGAAAAGAACGTATTAACAGGATATAAGGGATGGCCTTTAAAAGATATAATAGAAGCTAAAAGGAGTAATAATAACGCTAGTACCCTAAAAGTCCCTAAAGTTATATACGCCCCTATTATTAGGCAACCCCCCCACTATAGACATTACTGCAATTAGCGCTAACGTAGTTTACAAGCGAGCTGGCAATACAAGCGAGCTGGCAATCCCAAAACTCACCAAAATCGCACCTTAGTATCTCGATAACCACTTAATAATAATTAATGCAAATTTAATAGCGGCCTATTAATGTAACAACTAACTTATATAGGAAGTATTGGAAATCTTATATAAGCGGAAGTAGGTTAAATACAAAAGTGGGGGAAATTTCGCCCCCACTTTTGTATTTAACCTACTTCCGCTTATATAAGATTTCCAATACTTCCTATATAAGTTAGTTGTTACATTAATAGGCCGCTATTAAATTTGCATTAATTATTATTTAGTAGTTGTTGAGATATTAAAGTGCGATTTTCTCAATTTTTGGTGAGTTTTAAGATTGTTAGCTCGCTTGTATTGCCAGCTCGCTTGTAAACCACGTTATAGCGTTTTACTTTAATATATACTAAAAGGACAATAAGGTCTTTATAATAAGCCTATATAAAATTAACCAAATTATTAATAATAGAGAGGAAAGGCTAGCTAAGGAAACTAATAAGGAATTAGTTAAACGCCTTCTTTCTACTATTTATATAAACTATAAGGATGCATTCTCAAAGGCAGCCTTAAAAAAGTTACCCCCCTACTAAACATACGATTATAAGATTTAATTAAAGGCCAATAACTCGCTAGGCTATAGCCCCCTCTACTATTAATTAATAGATAAGCTAAAAGCAATAAAGTAGTACTTAATTAACAACCTAGATAAAGGGTTTATTAAGCCAAGTTAAGCCCCTTTTACTTCCCCTATCTTATTTATAAAAAAGCCTAATAAAGGCCTTTGTTTTTATATTAACTATTAAAAGCTAAACGCTATTACTTAAAAGGACCAGTATTCTATTCCTTTAATTAATAAGACCCTTATATATTTAAGCTAGGTAAAGATCTTTACTAAACTTAATATCTGCTAAGCTTTCTACTAAATTAGAATAAAGCCTATATCTAAAGATTTAATAATATTCCGTACCTATTATAGTTCCTATAAATATAAAGTTTTTCCTTTTAGACTAATAAACGGACCGGCTATATACTAAAGGTATATAAATAATATTCTTTTTAATTACCTTAACGAATTCTATACGGTATACCTAGATAATATTTTTATATACTTAGATAACGAACTTAAGTATTAAGTTTATATTAAAAAGGTTCTAGAGAGACTACGGAACATAGGCTTATAAGTTAATATTAAGAAATGCGAGTTTAGGGTAAAATATATATAATACTTTAGGTTTATTATAACTATAGAAGGAATTAAGGTTAACCCTAAAAAGGTAAAGGCAATCTATAACTAGAAGCCCCTTATATAGTAAAGGGAATCTAATTTTTCCTTAGTTTTTATAACTTTTACTACTAGTTTATCTGTAACTACGGAATTATAGTAAAACCTCTTATATAACTAACTAGGAAGGATATACCTTTTATCTTTAATAATAGCTATATAGAAGCCTTTAAAGAGATAAAGAATCGGCTTATCTCTTTCCTAATTCTTTATTACTATAACTTAGACCTTAAATTAATGCTAGAAATGGACGCCTCTAATAGGGTCGTAGCGGGAATCCTATTATAGTTATATCTAGACGGCGAATAGTACCCTATAGCTTTCTTCTTAAAGATAATAGACCCGGCTAAATATAACTATAAAGTATATAATAAAGAAATATTAGCTATTATTTAATTACTTTCCTAATAGCGCGTAGAGCTTAAAGGTATAAACTTCCGGATTAAAATATATATAGATTATAAAGCCCTAAAGTACTTTATAACTATAAAGCAGCTTACTAAATAATAAGCCTAGTAGGCTAAAATACTCTCCTAATTCTTTTTTACGATTATATATTATTCTGGTAAGTAAAACTCTAAGGCTAATGCCCTAACCTAAAGAGAATAAGATGTAGGGCCCTAGGATAAGTTAAAGACCTAATATTAAACGCGCGCCCTTCTCTATTTAGAACAGCTCGACTTATAGATCCTTAAGGAGCTAGACTTATAGTAAAATAAGCTAGCACTAATAGAGAAGTCCTTAGATAAGCTAATAGGGCTAATTAACCGCCTTTTAACTGTAAACTATATAGCTAATGCCTTAAGGGCTCTTCGCGAATAAGCTATAAAAAAAGACCCCAATTTTAAAATGGAGGAAGGTTTGCTCCTATACTAGGAGCGGCTTATAGTCCCTAATATTAATAATCTACAGACTAAATTAATCCGCAAAGCTTATTGCTAAGTCTTTTTAGTATACCCTAGCAAGAACAAAACCTATAAAATTATTAACTGCCGCTATTACTAGCTAAGAATAGTTATAAATATTAATTGATATATATAGAACTGCGAAGACTGTTAGAGAGCTATAATCCCACAGAATAAAACCCTAGAACTACTTAAGCCACTCCTAATACTAGAGCGCCCTTAGTAGTATATTTTTATAGACTTTTATAAACTACCTAGGGACTGTAACGGATATAATATAGTTATAGTTATAGTTAACCGCTTTAGTAAACGCCCGTTCTTATTTCCCTATTATAAAAATATTAATACTAAAGAGGCAGCCTAGCTATATATTTATTACGTCTACTAAATCTACAGACTACTAAATACTATTATGTCTAATTATAGGCTATAGTTTATATCGGCCTTCTGGAATAAGTTTACCCAGATCTTAGGTATTAAGCTAAAGCTTTTTACGGCTTATTACCCCTGAATAGACGGTTAAATAGAGATTATAAATTAGTACCTAGACTAGAGGCTTAGGCCCTTTATTAACTATTTCTAGAATAACTAGTCTAAACTACTACCCTTAATGGACTACGCGTAAGCAACCCTACCCTATAACTCCATAGGGTTTACCCTAATTTAGCTAGAAATAGGATACTTACCCTATATAAGCTTTAACTAGAAAAGGCTAGAAGAACCCTAGACTATATAAGAGAAGCTATTCTATACTAAGGCCTAATAGTACGCTAAATGATTGGAGAAGGCCTAAACGGTAGCCCGCGAGAACCTAGAAAAAGCTTAAAGGTTAATAGAACAGCAGGCGAACAAACACCGTTAAGAGCCCGATTTTGCCCCTAGCGATATAGTCTAGGTTATTATAAGAAATTAGAAGACCAAATAACCCAGCCATAAGCTAGACTACTAGATGGTAGGACCGTATAAGGTTCTTAAAAAGATAGGCAACTTATATAAAATAAAGCTCCCAGATTTAATTAGGGTTTACCCTATTTTCTCGCTAGATAAGTTATAAAAAGCTATAAATAACCTATTACCTAAATAAAAAAACAAGCCTCCCTTACTAGTTTAAGTAAACGGTAATAATAAATGGGAGGTTAATAAAATACTAGCCTATAAGATAGTATAGGGAATGCTAAAATACTATATTTAATAGAAAGGCTACAATCTTAACCTAACCTAGTATCCTGCGTGGAACTTTATAGGCTACCCCTAGAAGCTTAAAGAATTTTATAACTAATACCCTAATATACCTAGACCCCTAAAGTACCTAGATAAATAGATGGAATGCTAGTATAATAAAGATAATAAGTTACCGGAAGAATATAGGGATAAAAACGCCCTAAAGCCCTAATATAGCTATCTGCCAAATTCTGCCAAATTCTGCCGTTTTCTGTTAGTACCGTAAAATTTTAAATATCTAGGAACTTTAACCAGCGGTTAAAGTTGTCTAATTGGTTAGATCTATGCTAAGACTTTTAGCGGCTACTCTTTCTAGCCTAGTGCTTCTACTTAGCCTATAATTGCCCTTTATACTTAGTCTGGACGTACTTATATCCCCTTTATCTCCTTATCTTATATTTTTATAATCCTACGTTTATAAGCCTAGTACTACCCTATTTCTAACTAAGCCTAAAGGTAGGCTTTCTTTTAAAGAGGGGGGTGATGTAACGGCGTTATCGCACGTTATCTACCAAATTCTGCCATATTCTGCTAACCTATAATTAGCTCGCCTAAAGCTAGCGCCTTGGCGGCTTACCCTATATATTTATTTATATCGGTCCTAGTAACCCCTTTTTCCTTCTCCTTAGCTTAGTATCTTCGTAATACAGCATTCGTTTAAGCTTCGGTTTAGAGGCATTTATTTAAGCCATAATATTAGCGCGCTTATAACCGTAGCAGGCGCCTATAAAGCGTTTAACTAAGTCTATTATTTTTAGCTAGAAGTAGTATCGGCTAAGAAGCTCGTAGGTTCCTCCTCTGCCTAGGTAGCTGCTTAATTAGAGGTTATAGGCTATTTAGATTAGTTGCCGTTATAAATTTTCTAAGTTAGGGATAAATAGGCGGCTTCTATAATAGAGCCTGTTTTCTTTTACTTCTAAGGCTGCTATATTAATCTAGCCTAAGCTTTAAAGGTTAGTAGGTAGCGTATAGGCGCTAGCGGTCTTTGCGGTAATAAGTTAATAGAGGCGTTATATACCGTAATAATAAGCTTATTAATTTTAGGAGGTAACTTTAGTTCTATGGTATAAAGCTAGGGTATAGTTAGCTCTATTATAGGTAGTATACCTAAGGCCAAATTTCGTGCTTTTAGGATTGTTTATTATTAGAACTAATTATAGGGGTTATTTTTAAACTAAGGAAGGTCTTGCGAGCGGCGTATTAAGCTATTAGGTTTAGTACCTTATACTCCTAGTCTATATACGATTTTAAAGTTAAAACTAGAGAGAAACTTGTTTTAATATACTTAGCGTTAGTTTAGCTACTTTATAGTTATAAAGTACTTAAGGTTGCGATAGTCCGTAAGGACTTTAGTTAGCTAGTTAGGCTCTACTAAGAAGAGTTCTAGTTAGAATTCTTTAAACGCTTATATAATTTTAAGGAGTTCTTTATTATAGATCTTATAGTATAAGCTTAAACAAGTAGAATGTAACTAGGTAAAGGAGACCGTTATTACCTATCTAGGAAAGGACGCCTGCGTTAACGTAGTCTAAGAAGTTAGTTTTAAGGTAGAGTTATTATCCTAGTATAAAGTAAGCTAGGATAGGTGCTTTAGTAAAGGCATTTTTAAGGTCTTAGAACGCCTTCTTATATTTAGGCGTCTAAGTAAAGCATAGGTACGTTTTTCTTCCTTTTATAGAAAAGCCCTTTGTTTGTATTATTGCTCTAAGTAGTACTACTACGCCTAAGAAGTTAGCGAAACTAAGGAAGGCTTATACGTCCTTAATATAGTTAGGGGCTTACTATTTAGTAATTATATATACCTTCTCGGGGTCTATACAGACACCCTTAATAGTAATAATTAGTCTAAGGTATTTTACTTCTATAACTAAGAATTTGCATTTCTTTAAATTAATATAAAGTCCTATATCTCTAAGACGCTATAGGACCTTTTAAACGTATTTAGTATACTTAGAGGGGTTATTACTATAAATAAGTATGTCGTCTAGGTACGCAGAGCAGAAGTCATTAAGGTAGCCCCGTAAGGCGTTATTAATATAGATTTAGAAGGTACCTGGGCCGTTATATACGCTAAAGGGTATAATAGTATATTTAAATTGGCTAAAGCGTAATGCGAATACGGTTTTCTATTCGTTACCTTCCCGTATTTAGAGATAGTTAAAGGCGGCGATAATAGTAAGCTTAGTATAGATTTTGGCTTAACTAAGCCACTTAAGGGTCTTACGTATAAGCGGTACTGGGTATTAGTTTTTAATTATAATAGCGTTAAGTCCTCTATAGTTAACGTAGAATTAAATATCTTCTTTTAGCTTCTTAGCGAGAAGGATAGGGGTAGTTATTAGTAATATACTAGGACAAATAAATCCTTTATTAAGGTGCTTGTTAATATACTTTTTTATAACTAAAAGTTCGTCTTTTAATATTAAGTAGGATCTCTTATAAGGTAGCATTTTTCCTTATTTAATATTAATGGTATAGTTATTAGGTTAATATAGGGGGAGTATATCTACACTCTTTTATAAGCATATATTAGTAAAGTTATAATACCTCTTAGGGAGGAGCTTATAAAGTTCTTTATTAGTAAGTCCTTTTTTAAGATTTATAAGCTTTTTAAAGTCTAAAGGTAAAAGTCCATAGAGTTCCGTAGGGGCGTCGTCTTCTAAAAGGTTAACTATATCTATTCTATTACTATAGAGGATATAGTTTTATTCATTATTAAGCTTATATGGTTATAATTAAAAAGCTATAGTAATGGTCTAGTCTTTTTTATGTGCTATATAGTAGAAGGCTAGGGCACTTACGTAATAGTAGTTAGTTATAGGTAGGATAATAAGGGGTTCCTTAGGTTAATATCCTAGGGAGTAAATAGAGGCGGCTAGGCTATGCCCTAGGTAAGTCTCTCTATAGTATTTAGAGTTAAAGGTTACTTCTCTCTTCTTCTAGTTAATAGTGGGGTTGTATTATTTAAGCTAGTTTATTTTAAGGATAATAGGGTAGTTAGTAAGTAGTATAATATAGGCCTAGAGTTCTTTCTAGTACCCATTTATATCTAGGTAGAGTTATACTATATAGGTAATCTTCTATACGGTATAATTACCATTAGTAAGTTATAAGGCGGGGGCTTTAGTAAGGGGTAAGGTAGGTAGGTTATAAATGCGTATAAATTAGATATTTATAAATTTATTAGTAGCTTCGCAATTAATTATAGAACGGCTTTTATATTATTTTTTGGCAGTAGTTCCTATTATAGGTAAAACTATCTATTTCCATCTATTTATTTTTATAGAGTTATTTATTAAGCAAGCTAATATATAAATCCCTCTATTATTAGGGCGTCCTAACCCGTGACTTAGGGCTAGGACTTAGCGTTTTCTATTTCTATATCTAACTCTACTACTATTACTGCGTCTTTATCTTATATAGTAGTAGCGCGTAGCAATATATTTAGTATTTAGGGTATTAGGTTAGGTATTAGGCGGTAGCTACTAAACCTAGCTATTAAGTAGTTTGGGTTATCGCGATAACAGCTTTCTTAATAGCATTTATAGCAGCGTCCTAGTTTCTAAAGTAGCTCGCGCTCTCTATCTAAGAGTTTTTATAGGAAGGTTAGTATAGAGAAATCGATATTAGTTCCGGTAGTACTTAAGGTAATAGGCGTTAGTGGCTTAGTATATATAGGTTTAGTAGGCCTAAAGGGCTTCTATAGAGAGGTCTTTAGGTAAGAGTTAGTAATAGCAATCTAATTTAGTTATTGTTTGATTTTTTATAAAGTTGCTACCATATTATAAATATCGTTATAGTTATAGCTGGCGGCTGCGTAACTAAGGCAATAAGTAACTTTTTTAAGGAGGTCCTCTTAGTCTTTAGTATTATCTTAGGTAAGAGCTCTAGTATATTCCTAGAATTTAATATAAAATTTATTAAATAATTTAGTAGGGCTTATTTTTAGGGTATATAGTTTAGCTTAGTTAGTAGCTAGTAGGTTATAGTTACGGTATATTAGGTTAAGATTATTAAAAACTTCTTAGTGGGACTGCCACTTCTAGGGGCTATTAGTCTCCTATTAGGCAAAGAGTCTGTTAAATAGTATACCCTTTATTCGCCTAATAATATAGCCAATCTTAGTATTTTCTATAGGAAAAAGGTAGGCGCTCTAAGTTAGTTTCTTNNNNATTTATATCTTNTAGTAGCTATATNCCTTNCGGTCTNCCTAAAAGACTANGGGATTAGGGTANCGTATATTAGACCCTATAGTAGCAGTTTAGGTCTAATTATTATAGCTTTTATTATTACTACTTTAGTAAAGGTTCCTATTAGGTAAAGCTGCTTAGCGCTAGCCCTTTATTAAGTGTTAAGTAGGTAAAGTTGTCGGGGGTATAGAGACTTAGGTGGCGTTATATATAGTAAAGAGGTATCTAGCGTTATTATAAATATGCTCGTTAAGCTAGGATTATAGATATTTAATTATGCCTTCTCTTTTAGTAACTATAGCAATTAGGATAATCTTAGCCTTCTTTAACTATTAGACGTCGCGTTTAGATACACGGAGGTTATCTTTAGTTTCTTAATATATATTATTAGCGAGCGCCTTATAAGCTTATAGGTCTTAAATAATATTACAATCTTAGGCAGTACGCATCTCGGCTTATATAAGCTTTAGGTAGTAGTTTTATAAAAGGCGGTAGTATTTATTAGGGTCTTATACTACCATTTTTATAAACATCTCGGCGTCTTATATTTTAATTTTAATAGGTAGTAGCTCTTCCGTTTGCTTATCTATAGTTATATAATTAATAAAAGATAAGATATTATTAGTGTCCGTCTCCTTAGGGGTTAAGGCTAGGGCTAATAAATTAAATTCTCCTAGGATTAATTGGCGTTATAGGTTAAGTATAGGTATTAGATTATTCTTTAGGTTTAATATAGTAGCTAATAAGGGATATTATCTTACTATTATAGGTTCCTTAGAAGTATAAAGTAAGGTAATTTATTATTGGTATAACTTTTATAACGTGCAGAATATATATATTACAATAATATGTACTATATGGTATTATAGATAGATAATTGATTCTAAGATCTACGCGTCGCGAGAGGTAAGGCTTATCGCGTGTTCTCCTATAACCTCTGTCAACTAATTACGATTTTCTATACCCGGCATAGAAAATCGCCATTAGCTTGCTTACTACTAGCGCCTTAGCCGCCCTTACGATGTATCTAATACTTCTAGCTACACTAGAAATACTTTAAAAAACGTGAAGATCCGGTATCCTATAACTATATAGTTCAAAAATCCATATACGCACTTCTCCTTTCTCCCTTCCTTACTATTATAGTATAGGTTATAATAGTACCAGGTAGTGTTATAGGTACAGGCAGATTGCTATAGGTTGCCGTAGATTGCCGTAGGTTGCCGCAGATTGCCGCAGATTGCGGTTACGTAACACAGAGATTATATATACCCTCTTTGCCATATTTACACGTTAATTGACTAGGTTGCTGATATAGTGCGTTTTACCTATTCTACTATCTTTAACTTAATTCGGTTTATGTTAATAAGTCGCTTAAGGGCTAATAATAGTTTGCTTTTAGTTATAGCGTCCGTAGAGTTACTATTTCCGTTAATCTATTTAACTTCCGCTATTTTACGTCTTTTATATAACTGGCGTAGGTATATAATATTAATTATAAGTCTCTTCTCTTATATGGTTCCTAGTTTAATAAGGCATTTATAAATCAACTTAGAATTAATGCAAAGAATAAGCGGGAGGCTAATATTAAGTTATAATTCGACTATAGCTTTAATTATAGCGCCGATATTAAAACTATAGGCCATAGTATATAATTCGGAGGCTAGTACGCTTTTAGTGATTTTCTTACACTTAACTAAGGACTAGTAGACAATATTTGCCTTATTTAATAAGTCTGCTAGTACTAGGATATATCTAATCTATAATAAAAGGTCTTTATTATTTATAAATAAGGAATTAGTAAATATAAGTAGTTAAAGTGTCTTTATGTTAAGCTTAACAAAGCTTAAGCCTCTTATTAAGTTTTTAATTTACTACTAAATTCTCTTATTAAGTAGTTTTATGTCTTTCTTATTAGGGTTAATTACCTAGGCAGCGTAGGATAAATTAAAAGAAGCTTTAGGCTGGCATACGGACGCAATATAAGCTCCTCTTACTCGTTGGGCAATATATTAGTCCTTAAGTATAAGTACTGTGCGAATAGTACCTCTAGAACTAGTTATTATAGTAGCTTCCTTAATATTAATAAGGGTTAAGTTCTAGCATTAGCGCTCTTATATAAGCGTAATCACATAATCCTATTATTAGATAATGCCTTTATTAAACTTAATTAGGTGTTCCGGTATAAGTTGCTTACGTTCTTTAATTAGGAACTTAGCTTTCTTAATCTTCTCCTATTCCAAAGCTATAAAAACTAAATTAGCTAATAGGAGGGTGTTATTAGTCTATAAACTAACTATTCCAAAACTTGTAGGGTTATTAAGGTAAAGTAGGCAGGGGTTATAAGTGGATTAGCTTATGTTTAGTTCTTTAATATAGTGGTTATAGTAAGTCTTAAACCAATAATTGCCTACCTTAGGAATGCCGTATAAAGGTCTGACGACCTTTAAAATTATACCTTATAAGACTCTAAGTGCTATACTAAGTTTAAGAGGTGCTTTAATATAAAAGTCTTAGTTTAGTTTTATAGTTAATTATACATAGGCCTATAAAATATCTTATAAGTAGAGATATATACTATTGTTTTAAGTTATAGCTATAATGCAAAGAATAAGGCGTTAGCTAACTCGTTAAATTATAGGTGATTAGGTTAGTATAAGGTCTTTCTTTAGGTCTTTATAGGCCTATATAACTAGTCTTAACTTTTTAAAGGCTTTATTAGTACTGGGGTTCTTAATCTCGTTAATAAATTTAGAGTTAAATACTTTATTACCTTATGGTATATCTTTAAGGTTAACTAGTTTAAAAACTCCTTTTTTAAGTAATCCCTTAATCTCCTTTTAGCGTAATACTATAAACTAATTAGGATTTATAAGTTAATTATTATCCTTATTCTGCAAATAAATTAAGATATTTGCGGTATTTGCTTTAATAGGGTATTTATATAGTTTACCTCTTCCACGTTTAACGGGTTAAGGTCTAGGCTTAGTTTAAGGTTAAGGTTTAGGCTCGGTTTAAGGTAAAGGTAGTTTATTATTATTATCTTTTAGTTACGTATCTTCTGTGATTTTGGGGTCTACCATATATAGTTTTATAACTATACTACGGAAGTTAGTGGGTCCGTAGGGAAGTTATATAGTATAGGTCTTATTTTTAATGCTAAGTAGGTTATACGGACCGGACTAGTAGCTAGGTTAGCCTATAGGTCCTTCTCTCCATACTAATATAGGTAAGTTAAGTGGTAGGTTATAAATCGCGGTTATCTTAGGTCCGTTATGCATATTAAGGGCATTTACTACTTAGCGCTTAGCTCTAAGCTTCTTAACTTCTTCTATAGCCTTTTTAAGAGCTACTACTTGTTTTATAACTATAGGATTGAGTACGTTAGATTCCACTATATATAGGTAAGCTCTGAATACTAATAAGGTAGGTATAAGACCATTAGGGCCTGCGGAGTCGTTAATTGCTTTAAAAGCTATTTATAAAGCTATATCTTTATTAATATCCAATAGTTCCGCAATAATAATGTGGTATATATAACTAAGGGGGCTATAGTAACGTTCTACCATTCTAACTAAATTGTAGGCTTTAACAGGTACGCCTTTTGTAACTATTCCGAGTATTATAGCGTATTATTTAAATTCTTTACTTATAAAGTTCTTACCTATATTATGTATAATAATATTAGGTGGTCCTAGGTATGTGTTAATCCAGTATATTCGTAGTATATCCTATATATACTTGGCGCTAATACTTTACAGCTATCTACTAGCTTAAAATTATGTTCCTTTATTAATAATATATAGTAGAGGTGTGCCATTAATATATATAATATTAACCACGATTAAATAGTTAAAATTAATATTATTATATAAGGTAAATCTAAATCTACTAGGCGACTTTCTATGTTTTTAATAATAGTAGTAGTAACGCGTAAGATGGTCTAAAGTCTTACTATTAATATTATGCCCTAAGCGTTTAAGTATTTATATAAGACGCTTAACTAAAGGGTGGCCAAAGCGATAATATAGTCGTCTTAATTTAATATTAGTTAAGTAGTAAGGGTTTTAATTAAATAATATAGTTAAGTAGTTGTACAGGGATGTGTTCTAAAGGAGAAATGGATAGCTAAAGTAACGTATAACTGGTACTTCACTCTAAGGGGTAATTAGTATATTTTTTAGGTTATTAAAGTACACTTATAGTTAATTTATATCTGCCAGGCAGAGCAAAAATAGGGTATTAACTTTAATAATATAAAACTNNATTGTGCNAATTAGGGTAGTTACTTTAGTTAATCTAATTAATAAGGTTAATCTAATACTGAATTGTACATTAACTATATCTTATATAGTGGTATTAAGTTATATACTAGTATTAAGTCTTTAAAATGCTAGGAATTAGCTATATCCTACTATAGATTATTTAGATGCTCCTATATTAATTATTATACCTATAAAGTAGTCTGTAGTATAGCGGGATATAAATATGGTTGTATTGTAGGTAAAGGGGTCCTAGTTAGTTATAAGAGGTATTATATTATCTATAGTTGTAACTAAATAGCTAAAGGCTTTACCAGCTAGGGTAGTAGCTATAGTAGTTGCTTTATACTGTTCTACTTAGCCGAAAGAGGTATAAAAGTAGTTAATGTCTAGTTAAAAGTAGTTAATATCTAGTTAAAAGTTCTTGTTGGTTACCTTATAATTTATATTAATGGTTAGTGCTTAAAAAGCTTCCTTAAGCTCTTCTTCTAAGTCAATATTGTTATCCTTATAGTCTATAATATATTAATTAAGTCGTTTATTAAATTAGTTGTCGAATTTACTAAACTTATCTCTATTGGCGGCATGGAAAATCGCCATTGGCTCGCTTACCACTAGCGCCTTAGCCGCCCTCACGATATGTCTAACACTTCTAGCTACATTTATAGACACGCTACTTTTAGTAGCGCCTACAGTATTATAGAGACGTAGAATTGGTCGTAGGCTAAACGTTAGTGGTAAAAAAGGCGCAACATAATGTTATGGGACGGGGGCAGTGGCTACAAAGCGTATATATTCGAGAAGTCTACTATAACGGCGCTACCGCACGTTACCTACCAAATTCTGCCATATTCTGCCGACCTGCGATTGGCCCGCCCAAAGCTAGCGCCTTAGCGGCTCACCCTATATATTTGTTTACATCGGTCCTAGTAACCCCTTTTCCTTCTCTTTAGCTTAGTATCTTCGTAATACAGCATTCTATAAGCTTCGGTTTAGAGGCATTTATATAAGCTATAACATTATACTAAGCTTACCCTATATTGCCTAGGAAGGCCTTAATAATATCCCACCCTAAAGAAACTTCGTCTACAACGACGCATTAACGCGCTATACTCAGACACTAAAACAACTCTATATTGCCTAGGAAGGCCTAGATAATATCCTACTTTATAAGCTAGATAGGACTAGACCTATACCCCCAGAATTAAAACTAAAGTATATAATACCGATAAACCTTAGGAAGCTAACAATAGTATCTAAAGTAAGCTTATCTAAGAGAGCTGCCTTTACCTAAGAGGAACCTGAGATCTAATTGGGATTAGAAATTAAAGACAATAATAACGTCGCAGACATACGCGAGTAGATTTGCGCCTTTATAGCCAGCTAAAAAGCTAATCGTCTTAAAGTAAGAAATACCAAGAGACCCTATAAGAGATCCTAGAAAGCCTTACAGCCCTATAAAATAGCCCGGCTTCCCCTTTTTAAAGCCCTAGCCGACCTATTTACTCCACTAAATGCGATATACTAAGGAGTACGGATATAATAACGAAGTAATTAAAGTCCGTTAAGCTCCCTAACCTTCTACCACTATTTAACGGGATAGACCCTACCTTTAAGAATTAGAGGATTTAAGTATAAGGAAAGCTCCGCGTTAACTATAACTATTTCCTTTCTAAAGAAGCTAAAATACTCTACCTCTTTAGTTAAACCACTAGGGACGCCTAATAGCACCTTTAAGCCAAGTTTAAGGATAACTCCCCTATCTAATTTATATCTATTAATAAGATAATATAGTACCTAACGGCTATTTATGTTAACCCAAATAAAGTATAGGATGCCTGTTATAACTATAATCGCCTAATAATAAAACCAAACTAACCCTTTACCAAATTCTAGACTTAATTCCTATATCTTATAGGAGAAGGCTAGGTTCCCCTTAAGAACTACCGATTAGACCTATATAATAAGCTAACAATCCGGCTATAAAAAAAGATTACTATAACCTTAAATAACCTACTAACCTATAAAAGACTTGTAGCTTATTACCTATTATTAGACTTAGAACTAAAGCAGATTAACACCCACCCTAATTAGTAGAAGCGACTCTATAATAATTAAAACTCACTAGCTATACCTATAGGAGCTAGAGCAGGAAGATAAGTTATAACTACTCTTATACTAAAGGCAGTTACTACTATATACCGGCGAGCCTTGCTTAACTAGTTACGTACTACACTACTAACTAGTATTTGCCGCAATACTCTAATTAACCCTGCTTCGGCTATATACTATAACTATAATAAGTAGGGTTACTTTATCTTGTTTTGCCCGGAGCTAAAGGATATAGGCGATATTAAGGAGATAGAGGAAGGAGAAACGTCTAATAAGTTAGGAAAAAAAGAACCCTAGGGAAAGACTCCCCCCTAGGGTACCCTATCGATCTTAAAGAGATTAATCTTAGTTAGTTAATGGGTGGAAAGCATTTTATGGTTCTATATATAGTATCTTAAAATAGATATAAAGTTAATATAACCGCCCTTATTAATACTAGAGCAAATAGCTTTGCCTTTATAAATACTGCCTATATAAATGATATTACTAAGTTTCTAAATACAGAAGCTATCCAACTAGAGAAGCCTGTCTAGGTAAAAGGCTATAACGGCTAAGCCGGTTAGCCTATTACCTACGTCTTAAAGTTACATATTGCTCTTAACGGATGACGCTAATATAGTATCCCCTTTTACATCCTAGACCTAGGGTCCTATAATATAATCCTTAGACGAAATGGATGTCCTATTTTAATATTTAGTTAAATATACGATAAAGACGGTTTATCTAGCTAGAGGATAGCCTAAGGTTGCCCTCCTTTATTAGGGAGATCCAAACTAACCGTAAGATACTAGCTATAAGGGCTAACCCTACCTACTAGTAGGATATCTGGGCCCGTGACCTAGCCTTTACCTAAGAAAACGCCCGCTATAAAGCTAGAAAGAACTCTATACTAATAAAGATACTCTCCTAAAGCGCTATATTTAAAGAGGACTCTATATATAAAAGTAGGACAGATAGTAATATAGATAACGTCTAAATTATATAGATCTAACCGGTATGGAAAAGAACGTATTAATAGGATATAAGGGATAACCTCTAAAAGATACAACAGGAGCTAAAAGGAGTAACGATAACACTAATACCCTAGAAGTCCCTAAAGTTATATACGCCCCTATTATTAGGCAACCCCCCCACCGTAGATATTGCCATAATTAGCGTAGTAGCGTTCTACTTTAATATATACTAGAAGGATAATAAGGTCTTTATAATAAGCCTATATAAGATTAACCGAATTATTAATAATAGAGAGGAAAGGCCAACTAAGGAAACTAACGAGGAACTAGTTAAACGCCTCCTTTTTACTATTTATATAGCCTATAAGGATGCATTCTTAAAGGCGGCCTTAAATAAGTTACCCCCCTATTAGATATACGATTATAAGATTTAATTAGAAGCTAATAACTTACTAGGCTATAGCCCCCTCTACTATTAATTAACGGATAAGCTAAAAGTAATAAAGTAGTACTTAATTAACAACCTGGATAAAGGGTTTATTAAGCTAAATTAAGCCCTTTTTACTTCCCCTATTCTATTTATAAAAAAGCCTAATAGAGGCCTTTATTTTTATATTAACTATTAGAAGTTAAATATTATTACTTAAAAGGACTAGTATCCTATTCCTTTAATTAATAAAACCCTTATATATTTAAGCTAGGCAAAGATCTTTACCAAACTTAATATCTGCTAAGCTTTCTACTAAATTAGGATAGACCCTATATCTAAAGATTTAACAACGTTCCGTACCCATTATAGTTCCTATAAATATAAAGTTCTTCCTTTTAGACTAATAAACGGACTAGCTACGTACTAAAGGTATATAAATAACGTTCTTTTTAATTACCTTAATAAATTTTATATGGCATACCTAGACGACATTCTTATATACTTAGATAACGAACTTAAGTATTAAGTTTATGTTAAAAAGGTCCTAGAAAGATTACAAAACGCGGGCTTATAAGTTAATATTAAGAAATGCGAGTTTAGGGTAAAATATATAAAATACCTTAGGTTTATTGTGACTATAGAAGGAATTAAGGTTAACCCTAAGAAGGTAGAGGTAATCCGTAACTAGAAGCCCCCTTATATAGTAAAAGGAATCCAATCCTTCCTTAGTTTTTATAACTTCTACTACCGGTTTATTTATAACTATAGAATTATAGTAAAACCTCTTATACAACTAACCAGGAAGGATACGCCTTTTATCTTTAATAATAGATATATAGAAGCCTTTAAAGAGATAAAAGATCGGCTTATCTCTTTTTTAATCCTTTATTACTATAACCTAGACCTTAAATTAATGCTAGAAACGGATGCTTTTAATAGGGTCATAGCAGGAATCCTATTATAGTTATATCTAGACGGCGAATGGTACCCTATAGCTTTCTTCTTAAAGATAATAGACCTAGCTAAGTATAACTATAAAGTATATAATAAAGAAATACTAGCTATTATTTAATTACTCTCCTAATAGTGCGTAGAGCTTAAAGGTACGAACTCTAGGATTAAGATATATATAGATTATAAAGCCCTAGAGTACTTTATAACTATAAAGCAACTTACTAGATAATAAGCCTAGTGGGCTAAAATACTCTCTTAATTCTTCTTTATAATTATATATTATTCTAGTAAGTAAAACTCTAAGGCTAATACCTTAACCCGAAGAGAATAAGATATAGGACCCTAAGATAAGCTAAAGACCTAATATTAGACGCGCGCCCTCTTTTATTTAGAATAGCTTAACCTACGGATCCTTAAGAAGCTAGACTCCTAGTAAAACAAGCTAGCACTAATAAAGGAGTCCTTAGATAAGCTAATAGGGCTAATTAACCGCCTTCTAACTATAAACCGCATGGCTAACGCCTTAAGGGCCCTTCGCGAATAAGCCGCGAAAGGAGACCCTAATTTTAAGACAGAGGAAGGATTACTCCTATACTAGGAGCGGCTTATAGTCCCTAATATTAATAATCTACGGACTAAACTAATCCACGAAGCTTATTACTAAGTCTCTATAGCATACCCTAGTAAGAATAAGACCCGTAAAATTATTAACTACCGCTATTACTGGCTAAGAATAGTTGCGGATATTAATTAATATATATAGAACTGCGAAGATTGCTAGAGAGCTATAATCCTATAGGATAAGACCCTAGGATTACTTAAGCCATTCCTAATACTAGAGCGCCCTTAGTAGTATATCTTTATAGACTTCTATAAGCTACCTAGGGACCGTAACGGATACAATATAGTTATAGTTATAGTTAACCGCTTTAGTAAACGCCTATTCTTAATTCCCTATTATAAGAACATTAATGCTAAAGAGGTAGCTTAGCTATTTGTTTATTACGTCTACTAAATCTATAGACTACTAGATACTATTATATCTAATTACGGGCCATAGTTTATATTAGCCTTTTAGAATAAGTTTACCTAGATTCTAGGTATTAAGCTAAAGCTTTCTATAGCTTATTACCCCTAAATAGACGGTTAAATAGAGATTATAAATTAGTACCTAGACCAGAGGCTTAGGCCCTTTATTAAATATTTTTAGGATAACTAGTTTAAACTACTACCCTTAATAAACTACGCGTAAGCAACCCTACCCTATAACTCTATAGGGTTTACCCCAATTTAGCTAGAAATAGGATACTTACCCCATATAAGCTTTAACTGAAAAAGGCTAAAGGAACCCCAGACTATATAAGAGAAGCTATCTTATACTAAGGCCTAATAGTACGCCAAACGATTAGAGGAAGCCTAGATGGTAGCCCGCGAGAACTTAGAAAAAGCTTAGAGGTTAATAGAATAGCAGGTAAATAAACACCGTTAAGAGCCTAATTTTGCCCCTAGCGATATAGTCTAGGTTATAACAAGGAATTAGAAAACTAAACAACCTAGCTATAAGCTAGACTACTAGATAGTAGGACTATATAAGGTTCTTAAAAAGATAGGCAACTTATACAAGATAAAGCTCCCAGATTTAATTAGGGTTTACCCTATCTTTTTACCAGATAAGTTATGGAAAGCTATAAATAACCTATTACCTAGATAAAAGAACGAGCCTCCTCTACTAGTTTAAGTAAACGGTGATAATAAATAGGAGGTTAACGAAATACTGGCCTATAAGATAGTATGGGGAATACTAAAATACCGTGTCTAATGGAAGGGCTATAATTCTAACCCAACCTAGTACCCTATATAGAACTTTATAGGCTGCCCCTAGAAGCTTAAAGAATTTTATAACTAATACCCTAATATGCCTAGACCCCTAAAGTACCTAGATAAATAGATAGAACGCTAGTATAATAAAGATAATAAGTTACCGGAAGAATATAGGGACAAAAACGCCCTAAAGCCCTAATACAGCTGTCTNCNAAATTCTGCNATATTCTNCCGTTTTCTGCNANTANNNTAAAATTTCAGATNTNNAGGAACTTTAACCGCNNGTTAAAGTTGTCTAATTAGTTAGATCCGTGCTAAGACTTTTAGCGGCTACTCTTTCTAGCCTAGTGCTTCTACTTAGCCTACAATCGCCTTTATACTTAGTCTGGGCGTACTTATGTCCCCTTTATCTCCTTATCTTATATTTTTTATAATCCTACGTTTATAAGCCTAGTGCTACCCTATTTCTAACTAAGCCTAAGGGCAGGCTTTCTTTTAAAGAGGGGGGTGATATAACGGCGCTACCGCACGTTACCTGCCAAATTCTGCCATATTCTGCCGACCTATGATTGGCCCGCCTAAAGCTAGCGCCTTGGCGGCTCACCCTATATATTTGTTTACATCGGTCCTGGCAACCCCTTTTCCTTCTCTTTAGCTTAGTATCTTCGTAATACAGCATTCTACAAGCTTCGGTTCAGAGGCATTTGTACGAGCCGTGACATCTACAAGACGTTGCGCGATCGATCGTAAGGGTCGAGGGCGTAAGGAGGTGATATACCTACGCGTAGCTGACATAAGCTGTACGCGAGGTATACGCGAGAGCACGGGGCTCTCCTATAGAGGCCCCTGCGGTGGGGTTCCGTAACAGCCCAATAGTACTATAGTTTATATATACTATAATACTTAATGAAGAGACGTATATAAAGGTAATAAAGCTAGTAAAGTTTTATTAGAGTATAACGGATCTTAAATAAATAGATATTAACTGGCCTAACCTATATATTATTAGGGGCTAAATTAAAAGGAGGGATAAGAATAATATAAGGCACTATTCTTTATTATTAAAGAGGTATTTAAGGAGGCAGTAGTAGAGGAGAATTGTATATCTATAACCTTTAGCTAGATATCCGTAGGGTCTAGTAAGATATCTATATTATCTCGCCGAACGCCTATAGCGCCTTAGAGGATAATTTTAGCTATATTTAAATACTAATTATACTAGGTAAATTAATGCTATCTTTTAATCGAGCAACGTTAATGTTTGTATATATAGAGGTACTGCCAAAATCTGTAATAAAACACCGCGAATTTTATACGAATTGCATAATTCGGATAGCGAGCTGACAGCGTAACAGTCACCGTACCTGATTTTGATGTGGCGGACAGCGAGCGATCCGCTTGGCTGTAGTCTGTCAGCTATAAGGCCTCAAAGCTCGCTGCCCGCTGACTATTGGACACTGCAGATATGTTGGCCACTGGTGGTTCCTTTCAGTGGTCGGATATAATCAGTAATGTGGTCCGCTTCTCTTTATTTACACAGGGGTAGCCATCCATGCCTCCAGCTCCTGAATCACATCCGTATGGTTATAGGCTTTTGCGAAAGACATGGGCGTCCAACCTCCATTATTCACAGTTCTTACATCAGCCCCTTCAGACAACAAAAATTGTACCACATCCAAATATCCATACCCTGCAGCCCATGATAAGGCGGTGCGACCATTTTGGTCTTTTTTGTCAATATCTACCGACCCAGTTGAGACAAGCGTTTCGACTGTCGCCAGCGACCAATTTGTTAGGGCCCAAGCCAATGGTGTCCAACCGCTGACATCTTCATCGTTAATCCCTGTACAGCCATATTTTATCAATGTCTTTAAGGCTTCTGCATGGCCACCCGAGCAAGCCCAGGATATTGCGTTCCGTCCATCGACATCTTTACATAATAGGTCAATGTGTTTGCTTCGTGCAAGCACTCTTGCGGTTTCAGCGTGCCCATTCCCAGCCGCCCAAGACAATGCAGTGCGTCCCTTTCGGTCGGGAAGATTGTATTTCAGACTGTGTTTCAATTCGTGGCTTTTGAGAAGGTATCTGACAAGTTCCGTAAAGCCATCCCCCGCTGCCCAAGAGAAGGCAGATCTACCTGTTTTATCAGTGTGGTTAATGTTGACCGAGCCGCTCTTAAGTAGGGTCCGAACCACATCGAGGTGGTTGCCTCCGATAGCCCAAAATAGTGGCGTCCATTGATTATCATCTTTTTCATCATGTCTGGTTTGTCCATGCCTCAAAAGGAGTTCGACCACGTCTAAGTGACCATTTCCGGCGGCCAGCGATAAGGAAGATCGACCTAGCTTTCCTTTCAAGTTCACATCAGTACGTTGATCTGCGATTAGGGCCTTAACAATATCGTAATGGCCCTGCTGAGCAGCTATGTTCAGAGGAGTCCGTCGATCGACAATTGTTGAATTAGGTTCAGCACCTATTCGGAGCAAGATCCCGGTCGTCTCTTTGGATCCCATTCGCGCTGCCCAGGATAGTGCGTAGTCCTTGCCTCTTTGGTCGTCAAGGATATCCCTAGCTAACAAACGCTCTAGCAGGGCCGGATGATTAAAGAAGCAAGCGACCGTGAGAGAGTCGAAATCCTCAGGAAACCAAAACTCCATACTCATCTTAAACCAAAAGTATCTCAACCAATTGAAAAGATAGTAGGTATTCTTTGCCGTTAACCGCACTACGGCGTCCTGAAGATGTTGCGGGGTCATATCATCACACAAGGAGAAATGTTTAGCCCAATGAGTAGCTGCATAATCGAAGAAGCTATATCGGTCTATTATAGATCGGCAAGCTTCTGCTTCAACCATATCTTCATCTTTAAAAATAACGTCTTGCTCTAATGCAATAGGATCATAAGGCGTTTCTTCGTTCGGAAAGGCGAACATTCCCAATATGGGTGAAGCGGCGGAACTTTTTTCGGAACTCGAATACCCCACTGAGAAGTGGTCGTCGGCAAAATCCTGGAGCAGTAGGTATGACACGCAAGAAGACGCAAGGATCAAGGATGCCTTCCCTTGATCGACTCCGTAGATGCTAGATAGAGGATTTTTCGACCGAGTCCCAAGTTTAACTAGAAACTCTTTGGCAGATTGATGAACAAGAGAGACTTTGGACTCGGAGATTCTTACCAAGGGACCCAATATTCCCTGGATTGTACGGCTTATCGATGGCTGACAGTCTGCTTCTACTTCAGCCACAGTCCGGTGGCTATTATCTATCGCCAGCACGATACCAAACTCTTGAAGAGTAAGATAGCGTGAGCTTCCGACCAGAATGTGCAAAATTTTGACGGCAAGATCTTGATTGCAGGAGGGAATCCTGCTCAAGAAACTCTCATACAAAGATTCCAGGTCTGGAGGCAAACTGCTAAGAATCTTTTGGAAATCCTTCTCCGAGGCCAGGAGGCTTTGTTCTAAATATCGAAGAACAACCTTAACCCAGAGGAAAGTGTGGTCTGCCCTGGAATAGAGAGTCTGTTCCAAAAATTCCCTTGCTCTAGGTGTACATCCACTTCTCTTGACAATCTCATCGACCCTCCGTTCAATAACCAGCCGAACATCTCCGCTGATCGTTTCCTGGCTCTCTTCAATTGGCAGCCGATTATTCCAAAGATCATTGAAGTTGTAAGAGATGTTTAGATAAGGACGACTTGTGATAAGGAACTTAATGCTGTTGTGTAGTGAGCCACTGGCAAGGTTCGCTCTCTGCACTAAGTTAGTTACAGCATCGAGAAACCTGATTCTTGTCTTCTCCTCGCATTCGTCGATTGCATCAACGATGATATTTATAGGACCAGATTTATGCTCATTTGTGATGGCAGTGAAGATATTCCAGAGCGCTTCAAAAGAATGGACCAACTGGGAGCCTTGGATCTCAAATGCCGCTTTTACATGTCTGATGAATCCGCGATGGCGCTGTAACATCTGGTAGATGATACTTCGAAGAATGGCTTTGCCATCTCGTTGAGTCGCAATCTTGTCATCACAGAAGAAACAGCAGACGAGTGTGTTTGACTGCACTGACTGATCTGTGTTAAGGTAGTCAATTAAGTATGCGGAGAGTATGGTCTTGCCGCAGCCGGGATGCCCTGTTATCCAGAGAAGTGTGGTCTCTTGCGTTGAAACCCAGGACATATACTGTGGGTGTGTCAAGATCCAAGAGCATGTCCCTTCAACACGTCTAGGGAGTTCTGCTTTGTAATCCGCGACATCAGATGCATTGAATAAAATCATGCAGGATTTTTCGGTCTCATTCAAAGCTGATATGACCAACTTAGCAGGCTATCATAGTTTGTTACTAGCCGACTACATACAACGGTTAAAAGATGCGGTTGTAGAGTTCTTCCTCGTTTGCTGATTCCTATGTGCCTTCCAAGCTAGTCGCTTGATAGATTTGGAAACAGTATCGTATTCTTGTGTCTCTCCAGGATACCGGCACATAGTTAAGTGATCCGCAAATAATGGGATGGTTTCTTCGTTTGTAATATCTATGGTGGCTGAGGCCTTGTCGACTATCTGTTGCTTGGAATAGCCATATTAGATGGATCTTCCCAAATCCGATATAGGTAATCCAGAGATTACAAACACTTACCAACTGTGCAAGTGGAGGAGTAATCTCAGTCTCGTAAAATGTTAAAATCCGCAGGCCTTGTAGTCGATTTCTGAAAGAGGTCGCAAGAATTTTTAGGGCGTCAGAGTCGTTACTCAGGCTATCTCGGACATCAATCCTTGCAATACCGGCAACGCCGCCACTTCTCGAAACGTGCAAACATGCATTTATGACATGGCCGACTAGTTTTGCGACATCCGTTCCTCCGTGTGGTGTTCCTAGAAAGACTATTGCGTAGGTCGCATTAAAGATACCGCCATAAAGTTCATCTTGTTCATGCGCTAGGACCATGGCCTATGTACTTTGTGAGCCTTGTATTTTATAGAAGCCAACTTGAACATCGATGTACCTGCTTACAAACAATTCCCCCCAAGCTATGACACACAAATATTATCGGTCGGTGTATCTAATACACGATGTCACCAATGTATGATCAGACCTCTTTATGAACGTCTATTATTACTCACATCCTCATATCTAACACCATTAAGCGAGCTCAACAGTCTCAGCGAATAATCGTGGACTCTCGCAATAGAATTACTGACAAAAATCTGCGAAGGGTACCCGTATGTAAAGATCCGGGAACCCGGAATGTTATTTGGCAGGAGATCCCGGAGCCAAAGGGTGCCGTTCTCATGTTCCCATGTTGTATAAGCGTCTCCATTAAGTCCATGTATGGCGACAATGTCGACATCGAATAACTCTCGGATGGGTTCATTGGTAGGCTCTCTTTCACTAAGAAGAAAGAGACCATGACGCTCGGTTCGAGGTATATTTGTCACCGGTATCGTAGTAGAGGAAGGCTGATTGTCGGTGGTTGCAGCATCATTGTTGACAGGCTAGTGTCGTAAAAACACGTTAGCAGGATACTTCAATTGGTGTTTGTCCTAAAATGACATTGTGTTTTCTTGTAGTCCCGATAAATAGACAATGGTTGAAAGATTGGTTGACTTGCGTAAAGCGTCGCTGCCCGTGAGCTTCGTTTTCGGGACTTTGACCTGCTTAGCCTTGTTTTGATGGATCTAAACATACTGTAGCCATGGATATGGGTAGGTGCTAAGACACGAGGGAGAGTTCAGAGAAAGCGCTTATCTATTTATAAGTTCGGGCCGCTAAGTCACGGTCCTAACTAGTCGCTAATGCAAATGCGGAAATCACGTGTGGCGGGTCTATCAGTGTATTCTTGGCACAACAAAATTTTAGAACACTGCCATACCACCCCTAAATGATACGCGTACACCCCCTAATTGATACACATACACCCCCCACCTCATTTGGTTTAGACACTTCCTCATTAAGTTTAGACGCTTCCTCACTAGGTTAGAACATCACGTGCGTTGGACTTGTTTGCTCCTACATCGCGAAAATCAAAGTGCGCGCGCCACGTAACTTTTACTACTACAACACCACAATTAAGTCTTAACTTTAGAGCCTAAATTAGATTTGGAACGCCAAAGGAGCCCTTAGTAAAGTCCTCCTAAAAGGGCAAGTCCCTACGCAGTGCTTTGCGAGTCGTCGCGCGAACTACCTGCGCCCACGCCCGCGCCCGGTGGGAGTTTTCGCACAGTCGGTAGCACCTGCTTGTTGGTTTTTAACCGGTAAATTAACACCGTATAGCCTCTTTATCGATAACGTAGTACCCTATCAATCAACTAACGCTTGGTACCACACCTAGCATAGATATAATAGATAATAGATGCAATGCACATGCTTTGCAAAGCACTGCGGTCAAGGGATATGGTTGAGGACGGTCTCTCTTTCCGTGTCTTACTTTTTACTTTAACTTTGTCGCTGAGTCCGCGGCTGATAGTGTGGCTGTGGCTGAGGTTCCGTCCTTACGCGGTTGCCTGCGGGGGGACAACGATTGNCATGATGAAGCCTACTAGGTAGGTATTCGATACCCCAAGCCTAACACGTGGCTTGTAGATATTGTAAGTATAACTTTGCAGGAATTGCTCCCCTAGAATTGATTCCATATGGCTAGGCATTCCTTAGGGAACCGCTCCGATAATCCGCAATGGAACACACTCCCAGCATCCAACCCAATTGTTCCGCTTCAAGTCTTCCACCACCACACCAGCAAACGCAATCTCTCTTCTTCGCCCTCCCTGCCGAGCTTCGCAACGAAATATGTAGACTCGTGTTCTCTACTTCGACAACTTCACCTCATGCACTCTCCCTGCTTCAAACTTGCCGCCGCATCTACATGGAAGCCCACCTCCTAGCCTTCTCAACCGTTACCTTCTCCACCAAGCTTTCTATCCGCTACGAACTCGCACAGCGGACTCATTGTCTCTCGCCTGCTCAGTTTAATTCAATAACCAATATTGCATTCACGGCATGCCAGGGCTACGAGAATGCGTACCTCTTGGCGAATTTTCTCGCCAATACTATTTCACTCTTCCCACGGCTAAAGAAAGTGAGGCTGCTGGTCCCGAAAATATCTAAGGGAGGCCAAACCTATCTCTCGTCCTTCCCCCAGCAGGTCCCCGACTGGCTCGGCCACGCCATTTCCCTGTTTATATCAGGGAGGCCACTGGCATGGCAAGCTTCAGAGCTCTGGACGGTCTCATGGCCCCAGCAGGTGGGTAATGGCCAGTGTGTAGAGAGTTCTGAGGTTTGGGATCGCGGCGAATACGGCCATGAGGCGCGGCAAGCACAGTGGACGACGTGTTGCCTGAAGCAGAAAAATGAAAGCCAAAGGACCGTCAGGGTGGAGTGCCAGGCAGTCGAGACGCAGAAAGAAATGAAGTATCATGAATTAAAGTTGCGTGAGTTAGAGGATGTAGCCGAACAGCTGCCCCTAAGAGTGGTTAATGGCGGTTTAGGGTTGCAGTGGGATGGAGAGACTGAATGGTGGACCAAGCGGAAGTACAAACGGAGCTTCTTCTCTGGGTGGTGAGGATGACAGATGGATATTTGCTATTGTCCTGACGAAGTTGGTTAAGAAGATGAAATACAAAGGCTGTGCATAGTTTCCACTGTACTCGGCCATAAGATCTGGAGATAGGCGTGTCTAGGAGCCAATCTTCGGTTTCCGTGATCCTGCGTAAGGCCCTCTAACCGCCAGCCTATATAGATATCAATTTGGAGTTGGAATAGTGGTCAATACTAGGTATCGGAGGTCCGGGTTAGGCTTGGCATAACCTCGGGTTACGCACGACCCCCCAAGGTCCACGACATATCGTCCAAATATCACCCCCCCCTTTTGGTGGTGGCCCCTACTTTTTGGACGCGTTTTTGAGGCCTAGGTTAGTACTGGGTTAGTATAGAGGACCTTGTCGCGCGCCTTTGACCTTATCGTCGCCTCGATAATCCATTTTTTGACCCTCTTCCTGTTTTTGTGCCCGCGCTAGCTCCTAGCCTATATGGGGCTTCTAATTTTATATAGAACGGCCTACTATAATTCTAATTCTATAATATAGAGCCCTCTTCCTCTCCTCCTTTATTAATATTTACGCGTTTAGTGGCTTTATTTACCTATACCCGCGCTACGTTTACGCGTCTTCCCCCTAACCTCTTGCGGAGATAGAGTTTTTTAAAAAATCTTCTTACCCTACAGTCTACTTTACAGTCAAAGGAAGCCCCCCTAGCCTCCTCCTCCCCCTTCTTCTATAGCCTCTAGAACAAATTTAAGGCCTAGTCGGTATAGCTATATAATATTTATAAGGCTTAGCGCTTAAAGAATATTATAAGGGCGTATAAGCTAAAGTAGAAAGAGTGGGAAGACTAGTATATAAGACTAAAAAGTAATATAGACGGCGCCTAGGTAATAAAAGATAAGCTTTACCTATTTTTAGAGTAGTAAGTTATTAACTAAGAATTATAGGCTGCTAGCTATTAAAAACAAAAGTTAAAACAGAAAGATATATAGAAAGATAGTAGGTAGGCGAAGAAGAGGTAAAAGATGGTTAAGTGGGTAAGGTAGCTAGGGGGAAGGCAGCCGTAGGGGCAGCTATAGGGGCAGCCGTAGGCATAGGGTGTTACGGCACCGTAACGGATCTAGTTAGGGGGCTCGCTTAAGCCTTGGCATATATATATAGACGTGTCCTTTTCCACCTTCTGCTCCTTATCTTAATATCTAAGTCTATAGACTACCAATTATACAGGCTTGCATACGTTCTTTACAGCGCTCGTGCCTTAATTAACTGAGTTGCTGTGATATAGGGGAGGAAGCTGTAAAGGAGGAAGGGGAGATGTAGGACGAGAAGGCCCTAGACGCCCTATTTAACGAGATAGTCCGATACTTAGTTATAAATAGCTATATCTCCGCTATTACTAAGCTTTATATATAGTAGTTAGAAGGTAAGACCTTGCAGCCGCTATAGGAGGCGAAGCTCTTAGTAGTACTAGATAGCGTCTACTATAATAAGGACTGGATTTAACGCGTTAACTTTATTAATTAAGGCCTATTTATAATTACTAGCGGCTACAATATTAAAGGGCTTAAAAAGGCGATTACTTAGTGCTAAGAAACGGGCTCTAAGATGCTAGGTTTAGTTAAGTCTTACCTTTAAACTGCAGCTGAGTATTTATTAGGTTTATATATACCCTACCTAGTCTATATAGCTACTGTTTTCTAACCCGTTTCTTAAGCTATACTACTATTACCTATAGTAAAAGTAAATAAGACGTTTAGCTTGCTAACCTTATCTTTATTAAACTAGAGAATAAAGGGCCTAAACTAGATAAGTTAGCGCTGTATATAATTATATTAATAATATAAGGGAAGTAGAATTAGTATAGTAAGGTTAAGTATATAGGCTGTATACAGAACGCTGACCCTATCCTCTACCCCCTCTCTATAATAGCCTTCTACCCCTTTAACTACTAGGGTAAAAATGGCGCTAAAAACTTTCTATCCTTTTAGTAGCTAGAGGACTACTATAACCTATACGTCTTTCCTAGTAGTATTAAAGTACTATAACGGCCACTAAGCCATTATATATAGTTTAAATAAAATAAAAAGATATACTAGGGGGTAGGTGTAAGGCATATTGCTAGGGTATATAATAGGGAGTAGGTAAGCCAAGTATAAGTTATAAGGAGAGTTGATAGAAGAGGACGGTATGGTAATAAGGGTAGGTAATAGCCCAGTACAAAGACAAACCAATGAGGAGGGAAAGGGCTATAAGCCCGAGGAGCTTATAAGGAGGTACTAAGCCTAGCCTTCGGCTAGGCCTTAGCTACCCCTTAAAGCTCTAAGGCGATGCAGCTAAGTAAGGGCCAAAATAACCCTTATAGTAGGAATTTACTTAAAGAAGAAGACCTATAGCGCCTATAAGCAAAGCGTCTAGTATACTAAGCTTAGCGGCGTTAAGGAGACCTAAATTAGATAGACTAGATGCTAGAATATAGACGTAATAACGGGAGCCTACCTTAGCTACCTACTTTATACGTTTATATAGTTAATTACTAGCTTCTTAAAGAAAGGGAAGGGCTACTTTTTTCCTCGCGCATAGGAGGTGCTAGAGGAGGCCCTTTATTTAAAGATATGGCCTAAAACTAACGTTTAGCTAAAATATATAAAGGCCTACTACCTAGGTAGGGCTAATAATAAGATTATACGGCTTAACCTTATAGGCTTAGAATTTCTACGCCTTTTCTACGCGCTTAGGGTAATTCTATTATAGGACTTAGTAATCCTACGTAAGTAGTTCTCACTCTACCCTCTATAGAAGGACCTCCTTTTTAGCTATAAGGAGTACTAGAGATTTACCACGTAGATAAAAAGCTTACTAGCTAATATAGTTACGCTAGATAAGCTAATAATGCGGAAATACTAGCCCGCCTATAAGGCTGTAGCTAAGCTAAAATATAAGGCCGCGATCTTTAAGATAAAGGGGTTTAATTACGTATATAGATGATCTTAAAACGGCTTAGCAAGATAGAAAGGTTATTAGCATTATTTATACCTATATAGATTTAGTAAAGGAAGATAGGTATCTAAATAGGGCCTATAAAGTCTATATATCTACCTTTAGGCAAGCCCACGCTATCTACTATAACATTTACTATATTCGCGCCGCCTACTTAGCCGTCTATAATATCCGCACTGCTCGCTTAGCCGCCGTTTACAATACCCGTACCATCCGCTTAGCCGTCTATAATATCCGTACTGTTTACTTAGCCGTTTATAATATCCGCACTACCTACTTAACCGTCTACTATATCCGTATTACCCCTACTAGCGTAGGTATAAGCTAATACTTAACTATCTCTTTTATTTATTCTTAACCTATAGGCGCCGCTAAGGAAATATAAAATGCTTTAAGGTGGTAATTTGGTCTTTTAGCTTTAAACTAAGTAGACTTTAAGGCTAATAGGTAGACTATTAATTAAAGCCTTTAACCGCTACTAGGGGGTATATTAGTGGGTTAACGGCGACGCTATATTTTATAGCCGTCGCTATAGAATAATTAAGGATATAAGACGGCGCGTAGAAGACGGTATAGTAAGAGATAAGAGATAGGCTATTGACTAGCTGGAATAGCTACAAAGCTAATATTCTTTGGGTTGGCTTTATAAGAATATCTAGGGTAGAGGAGGCTCCCTCTTAGGTAGTAGATAATACCGATTTTTAAACCTTTTACCACACATACAACCTTACTAAAAGGTGGCGCCGTACTTCAAAACTTACGCATACCTATCTTACCATTAAAAAAAATCAATTCTCTAACGTTTAAGACCCAATTCCTACTGCCTGGCGAGCTAGAGGTGGATTTATTTACCATTTTACCCCCTTCTCTAAAGAGAAAATTCTTCTAAGGGGTAGTCCTAGCTTATAGGCGAGGCAGGGGTAGGAATACTAAAACCATAAAACATAGGCTTTTTCTAGGTTTTTCTTTTATAGAAAGCAAAAGCCTAATAAGATAGGGGGTGTAGGTACTTTTCTATATCTCCTTTAGTCAGATTTTCTTTAAGTAAGAGGAGGATTGCCTTTAGGGCTTTTCTGCTAGTAAGAGCCTAATAAGTCCTTTTTTTAGTAGTTTTTTCTACTTCCAATTGAAAAAGAAAATAACTATACTAGTCTTTTTTAGCTAGTTTTTCTACTACCTTTTAGCCTAATCTCCCTAGAAATCTTCTAGTAAGATTAGTAAGGAGAAATGGTATAAAAGGACAGTAAAAACTAGTAAGGCTTTTTACCTAGTTTTTTACCTCTAAGACTAGGAGATAAGAGACCTAAGGAGGTTATTATCCACTGTAAAAACTAGGAAACCTCCTATAGAAATAAGTGATAATAATTCTATATATATATTCACTTTTTCTACCCCTTCTCCTTCTCCTGGCCTATTTGGGGCAGGAGAAAAAAGAGGACATCCCCAGTCTTCTACTGAAAAAGAAAACCAAAAACCCGCAAAAAAAAACTAAACTAATAACTTTTACAGCTGGTATACCTAGTATATCTTTCTCTCCCCTTTCTCCAGAATAACACTAATAAAAGGCTCTAGATAGCCTAACCCAGGCCTATAAAGGGCTAGAAGAAAAAGAAGAAGATAAAAAGGAATAAGTTAAATAGCTAGAGGACTATACACGTAGTATTCTAGTAGGAGAAAATCTCTTTATAAAAGGAAAAGAAAGACAAAAGATGTCCTAAAAGGACTAGTCGAAGAAGTAAGAGCTCTTTATAAGGAGGTAGCCCCTACTAAAGGAACCTACGCAGAGAGACTAAAGAAGGACCTCCCTTCTTCGTCCTCTCTACCCTCCTCACTACTACTACCTCCTACCCCTTCGACTTCTACTTTTACTAGAAGTAAGAAAAAGCAGCTATAAGAAAGGAAGCTAGTCCTAATTATAGACCAAAAGGACTAACCTTAAATACCTTCTCTATACGAAATAAAGTTAATTAACTATTTATATTAAATCTGTAAGTAGAAAAGCTAGTTCTAGTGTCTATAGTTAGAACTAAAGGAAAATAAAATATTCTCCTTATGACTACAGAAGATTTTAGACGCTGAGTAGGCTGATGGAATAATATATATAATGCTCTATAAGGAAGAATCTTAGGGGCTTAAAGGCCCCGAGAAGATATCTACACGATAGCCCGCGCGCTATCACGTGACACGTCGCTAAGCTTAAAGAGACTGCCTAAGAACCCCCCCCTACCAACAGAAGAGTATAATGCAGATTTCCTAATTAAATATAAGGAAGTTTAGTATAAATGCTTTACTTTTTAAAGAGAACAAAAGCTAGAACTATAGGTTTAAATTATAGCCGATAGGGTTCCAACCCTATCTTTCCTAGGAGAAGGAGGCTCTAAGCTTCTAAAAGAAGAAATTAAGACCTTTAATCCTATAGGGATATAAGGACTACCTAGATGGATCTTATCTAGTATAAAAAGACATAATCTATAGACTAGATTTGGCTCTATAGTTTTTACTATAAAAAACGAGGAAAAAAGATAAGAGATCCTTAAGCAAAAAGATATTTCAATTACAGGTATAGCTACTAAGGTAGTAAAATACCTTAAAGTCTCTCCTACTACGCAGTATACTAGCTGTTAAAAATTTGGCCATATAGGAGACAGATGCTCTATAAGGGCCTATAGATATTATGCGGCTGTATATCTATTTAAAGACCACGCCTACTCTACCTATATAATAATAGACAAGCCTTATAAGCATACTACCCCTCTTTATATTAATTGTAAAGAAAAACACTTTGTTAATAGTAAAGACTGCGAGACTCTTAAAGCAGCTAAACTAGTATATAGTACTAGTGAAGAAGATTCTATAGAAGAATAAAATTAATAAGGCTCTAGAAGGAGGCAACTCCTACTAGGATCTTAAAAAGATATTAGAGAGCAAAAGGACAGAAATAAATTGTAAAAGGACAGGGATAGGTATTAGGATTTCTTATAGTTTTTCCTACCGTTTTCTCATTCTCTAGTAGTTGTAATAACTTAGTTTACTAAGGAACTATAAACTTCTAGTATAGGGGTTTATAAACTACTAGGATATAGCTACTAGTATATATTAAGCTGTTTAGAAAGGATTTATATATATAGAACTATAGCGCCATAGCCTAAGGCTGCATGCGTAGTATTGTACGTAGTATAATACAACGGATAAAATATATATATATATAAAATACCTATTTTACTATAGTAACTAAGACGCCTTAATATAGAACTATATTATAGTGACCGAAACGCCTTAATATATAACTATATTGCATTAACTAAGACGTCCCGGTGTGGGACTATACTATAGTAACTAAGACGTCTTAATATAGGAATAGAGCCCGTTTAGGTGTCATAAATTTAGAGCAATATTACGCGACCGTCTAGAAGTACCGATCTAACACAAATTATATACCTTTTCGCCCAAAATCGCGTGCGAAAGTACTTGGGCGGTCGCTAGGCGACCTCGGGCGCGTTATTAGCAGGGGCGGCCCTAACCTTGTATTAACCTAGGTCGTAACCGCGCCAAATCAGCCCCCCCCCCCCGATATGTGATAGATATCTAGAAAATAGCAATCTAGAATCTAGCTACGGCTTTAGCCTATAGTTATTAAATATGCTATAGGCCTAATACTATATTAATTAACTATAGAAATTGTTAAGGACTCGTATAAAAATAACCTTAATAACTTTATAACGAATCTAAGCAATAATATAAAAGAGAGTTTTTTTATAAGCCTTAGCGATAATAAAACTAACGCGATTACTAATTTAGGCTATTTATTGGTAAGCCGGGCTATATTATCTAATTTACTAAGTTTATCTTAAAGGGAGAGCTTTAAAGTAGGCTAAACTAGTTTACTAAGTCTATCCTAAATAAAGAGCTTTAGAGTAGGCTAGACTAGTCCACTAAGTCTATCTTAAAGGAAGAGCTTTAGAGTAAGCTAGAAAATCTAGGGCCCTACTATTACTATAATATTTACTAATTTAACTTATAAAACTAGCTACGTTATTACGGACCTCACATCAGCAGTAGTATAACTACTAAGAAGAGATATAAATAGGTTAGTTAAGATAGTATAGGAGGCGCTAGAACCGATTAAGCTATAAAATAAGGGGTAGCTAAGTTATGTAGCTAGTTACGTTATAAGTTTAGAATGTGGAAATGTAGGATATACCGACGTACTAACGTACCAATATACTTAGTACATTTCTTAGGCATAGTATTGTGTATTTAAAGGACTACAGTCCCTACCTAGATAGTTCTCTTCTTTATAGTAAATCTTAGAATATAATTAGAGTTAATTTATTAGACAACTACTTTACTAATTATTATTATATTACTAACTTCTTATTTACCTATATACCTATTACAGCTTGTATAAATACTTCTAAACTAAAGCTTATAAAATGCTATATTATAAAGATACTAAGTTAAGAAGAAGGGAAAAAAGGGGTCGCTAGGACCGATATAAATAAATATATAAGGTGAGCCGCTAAGGCGTTAGCTCCAGGTGAGCCAATCGCAGGTCGGCAGAATATGGCAGAATTTGGCAAGTAACGTGCAATAGCGCCGTTACATTACCTCCCTCTTTAAAAGAAAGCCTGCCCTTAGGCTTAGTTAAAAATAGGGTAGTACTAGGCTTATAAACGCAGGATTCTAAAATATAAGATAAGGAGATAAAGGGGACATGAGTGCGTCTAGACTAAGTATAAAAGGCAATTATAGGCTAAGTAGAAGCACTAGGCTAGAAATAGTAGCTATTAAAAGTCTTAGCACGGATCTAACTAATTAGACAACTTTAACCGGCGGTTGAAGTTCCTAAATATCTGAAATTTTACGATATTAGCAGAAAACGGTAGATAGCTGTATTAGGGCTTTAGGGCGTTTTTGTTCCTATATTCTTCCAGTAACTTATTATTTTTATTATACTAGTATTCCATTTATTTATCTAAGTACTTTAGGGGTCTAGGTATATTAGGGTATTAGTTATAAAACTCTTTAAGCTTTTAGGGGCAGCCTATAAAGTTCTACGTAAGGTACTAGGTTAAGTCTAGATTGTAGCCCTTCTATTAGATACTGTATTTTAGTATTCTCTATACTATCTTATAGGCCAGTATTTCGTTAACTTTCTATTTATTATTACCGTTTACTTAAACTAGTAGGGGAGGCTCGTTCTTTTGTCTAGGTAATAGGTTGTTTATAGCTTTCTATAACTTATCTAGTAAGAAGATAGGGTAAACCCTAATTAAATTTAGGAGCTTTACCTTATACAAGTTACCTATTTTCTTAAAAACCTTATACGGTCCTACTATTTAGTAGTCTAGCTTATAGCTAGGTTATTTGGTTTTTTAATTCCTTATTATAACCTAGACTATATTACTAGGGGCAAAGTTAGGCTTTTAACAGTGTTTATTTACCTGCTATTTTATTAACCTTTAAGCTTTTTTTAGGTTCTTATAGGCTACTATCTAGGCTTCCTCTAAGCGTTTAGCGTATTGTTAGGCCTTAATATAGAATAGCTTCTCTTATATAGTCTAGGGTTCTTCTAGCCTTTTTTAGTTAAAGCTTATATGGGGTAAGTATCCTATTTTTAGCTAAATTGGCACACCCTATAGAGTTATAAGGTAGGGTTGCTTGGGCGTAGTCTGTTAAGGGTAGTAGTTTAAACCAGTTATTTTAAAAATAGTTAATAAAGGGCTTAAGCCTCTAGTCTAAGTATTAATTTATAATCTCCGTCTAACTATCTGTTTAGTAGTAGTAAGCCGTAAAAAGCTTTAGCTTAATGCCTAGGATTTAGGTAAACTTATTCTAAAAGGCCGATATAAACTATAGCCTATAATTAGATATAATAGTATCTAGTAGTCTGTAAATTTAGTAGACGTAATAGATATATAGCTAGGTTACCTTTTTAGTATTAATGTTTTTATAATAGGGAATTAAGAACGGGCGTTTACTAAAGCGGTTAACTATAACTATAACTATATTATATCCGTTATGGTCCTTAAATAGTTTATAAAAGTCTATAAAGATATACTATTAAGGGCGCTTTAGTATTAGGAGTGGCTTAAGTAGTCCTAGGGTCTTATCCTATGGGATTATAGCTCTCCCATAGTCTTTACAGTTCCGTATATATTAATTAATATTTATAACTATTCTTAGCTAGTAGTAGTAGCAGTTAATAATTTTACGGGTCTTATTCTTGCTAGGGTGTGCCGTAGAAACTTAGTAATAAGCTTTATGGATTAGTTTAGTCTATAGATTATTAACGTTAAGGACTATAAGCCACTCTTAGTATAGGAGTAACCCTTCCTCCGCTTTAAAATTGGGGTCTTTTTTTACGGCTTAATTATAGAGGGCCTTTAGGGTATTAGCTATGCGGTTTATAGTTAAAAGGCGGTTAATTAGCCCTATTAGTTTATTTAAGGTCTCCTCTATTAATGCTAGCTTATTTAGCTAGGAGTCTAGCTCCTTAAGGATTTATAGGTTAAGCTATTTAGGATAAATAAGGGCGCGCGTCCGATATTAGGTCTTTAGCTTATCCTAGGGTCCTATATCTTATTCTCTTTAGGTTAGGATATTAGCCTTAGAGTTTTACTTACTAAAACGATATATAATTATAAAGAAGAATTAAAAGAGTGTCTTAGCCTACTAGGCTTATTATTTAGTAAGCTGCTTTATAGTTATTAAGTACTCTAGGGCTTTATAGTCTATATATATCTTAATTTAGAAGTTTATACCTTTAAGCTCTATATACTATTAGGAGAGTAATTAAATAATAGCTAGTATTTCTTTATTATATGCTTTATAGTTATACTTAGCTAGGTTTATTATTTTTAAAAAGAAGGTAATAGGGTACTATTTACTATCTAGATATAACTATAATAGGATTCCCACTACGACCTTATTAAAGGCGTCCGTTTCTAGTATTAATTTAAGGTCTAGGTTATAGTAATAAAGGATTAGGGAAGAGATAAGCCGATCTTTTATCTCTTTAAAGGCTTTTATATAGTTATTATTAAAAATAAAAGGTATATCTGTATAATTACAGCACCTGTCGTACCAACCGCGTGCTTACGCGCTCGGTACGCCGAGTACGCGTTTACGCGTTTGGTGCACCAACCACCCGCTTACGCGTCTGGTGCACTTCTGAAGCACTGACTAATTAGGGGGGAGGCGCATTAGTATATAGACTACGTAGTTTGCTTTATACAATCGACAGTCACCACCGTCTAAATAAGCATACGATACTATACGTATTTCGTGCCCCTAGACACGACTCACTTGTACCATTAAATTGGTATAAACACTGATTAGTGAGCGCGCACAGATCAGCAATCACTCGACACCTCCCCCCGAGCGATACTTGACAGCGACCACCTGTTTATATCCTAGTACGACCTGCTGGAAGGTCGGAAGTTGGGGATTACGGACCTATCACCAACTCTGTATACTTATTTAAGTCTTAGTACGGTTTACCGGAAGTATAATAGACGCGAATACAGACCTGTACAGGAACCCCCTACCCTCGAACCTCGAACCCCTATCCTTACTACACCTCCCCCAGACCCCTTACGGAGACCCCTTACCCTTCTATGAACCGCTACGGACCTGTTAATTACCTTTACGGACCGTTACAAGCCCTTACAGAAACCCCCTACCCTCCTGCAAACCCTTATGGACCCATTATCCGCCTTTACGGACCACTACAAGACCCTTCTACCCGCTACGTATAATACTACATAGTATGGCAGATATCAGCAAGCAAGTCAGCGAAGGTTAAAAGAAGTGGAGTTAAGGAGTCGACCTTACGTCTACGAACGACGTTAACGACTATATTTAATTCAAACTCCTTAAATACGGATACTTTAAGCCTACGAACGATGACATGTGGGAGTAATATAAGGAAGACTTTGCGGACTTTACGGAAGCTACTTTTAAGGCCTGCAGCCTTATGACCATCCGTAACCTACGAACCCTCCTCCGTAACTACGGCGTATGGGTTAAAAAAGACAAACACGTTACTGTTGTATGGTCTTTATATAATGCAATACATAAGGAGGACCAAACGGAATGGACTAAGGAAGAAATCCTAGACCAGTTTAATACTACTAAGGAACTCTTTGCTTCTTCCAAACTTAATGTAATCGCTGGCCTTATACCTGACCCACTTAACCAAATTCGTCCTACAGACCCAAACGCCTTTGGAATTGATCTTACGGGCCAGAGCATACCTAGTACCTAAGTTACGGACCGTAATACCCCTGTAAACCAAAATACGGACTAAAATACTTCCGCTACTTAAGCCACAGATCCGCAAACTATATGTCCGCAAGCTATAGATCCGCAAGCTATATATCCGCAAGCTATAGATCCGCAAGCTATATATCCGCAAGCTATAGATCCGCAAGCCATAGACCCGCAACCTACCTAAGTAAAGACCTATGGTAAGGAACTAGCCAACCTGGCTAAGCTCTATACCGACGAATCTAAGTATAGCGGTAAAAACGACAACTTTGACTTTAAACTGACTATTTTTACGGACCTCTGTTAGAAGGCTGACATTCCTAAATAAGAGTTTAGCCAAGCCTACTCTACTATGCTGCGCGGCCTAGTACTTGACCACTACTACACCAACCTTAAGAGTAACCCCCTTGGTGTCCCCTTTAATAAGCTATGCGAAGCTACCCGCAACTACTTTAAAGGACTGGAATATAGGCGTGATATCCTTACCTAATGGAATGCGACTAAGCTACGGACCGTAATTGACAAGAACACCGAAAAATCGACTATAGAGTGTCTGCAAATCCTTATTAAAGACCTCTGGCACCTATAGCACGGCCTTGACGCCAAGCTTTGAATAGACGACTTCCTGCACAATAAACTTATTACGGCTTGCCAGGAAGTAGAGCCCTGCAAGTACGCCTGTTACAAGCCTGCAGATACCTTAGCTGGCCTTATTAATGACCTACGCTCCTCTATTATAATGTACGAAGTCTCAAACCCACCAAGCAGCACTTAAGCCTTCGCTACGGATATTCAATATCCGCAAACAGACTCAGAAGCCTATTTTACGGACCGCCGCTACCGCCAGCAGTACCTATACCGACTAAACCCCACCCGTAACCCCCGCAGCAACCCCCGTATAAAAGCATATCTACGCAGACGAACTAGCTAGAAGTGCTTCGTGTGCGGTAAGGAAGGATGTTGGTTTATAAGGCATACCTAGGAAGAACGTGACAAGTCTAGGAAGAGACTTAATAACCGGATTAACCAGTTTATTTTGGAATATAAAGGAGAGGAAGTAGAGGAGCCCCCTAACGAGTTAATAGAAGCCCTTATAATTGACTTTAACTTAGACGCTTAGGAACAGGAGACCTTAGAGACATTCCTAACTACTTTTGGACCTTTTACGGACAGTTAAGCCTTTAATACTATGACCGTATTAGCCGACCGCTCCTTTATACACTTAATTACACCCGAAAACTGGCCCATAAGTACACCCGTTGGACCCATTACGGACGTTACGGACCGCGAACAGGACCTATTTGCATATATTATTACAGAACGCTATACCCCTAAAGAATTCTATGGCGTTATGATTGATATAGGTGCCTCTAAGAAGTCTACTGCAGGTTACGGACAATACCTTGTATATAAGACTACCGTAAATGATAATACGGACATTAACACTATGTAAGCTGGGGCCGTAAACGTCTAATTTGGCATTGGTTTAACCGCATTAATTGGATTAGTCGTAGTTAAGACCCTAATTAGCCTAGTTAACTTCCATATAGTAAAAGCGGACACCCCTTTCTTACTTTGCCTTGCGGACATGGACAGGTTATAGGTTTACTACAACAATATTACGGACACCTTGATCGGCCCCGCAACTGCCCTAGGAAGCAAGTATGTTACCCTGCTAATTATACAACGATTTGGACACCCGTTCCTTATATGGGGAGAGACTTTACGGACCTATATTTAGGAATCTTTTGACTATAACCCGTGCTACCTTACCAGTACGGAGATCTACCGTCTGCACCGCCGTTTCGGCCACCCGTTAGCCGAAAAGCTATATAGAGTCCTTGAACGCTCTGGACACGACGACGTTGATAGGAAGGCAGTTGATTACCTGACTAAATACTGCTCCTTTTGCTAGAAATACGGACGTTCCCTAGGCCGATTTAAGTTCACCCTTCGTGAGGACCTTGACTTCAACCACTTAGTGTATGTAGACATTATGTATATTAACGGCAGCCTAGTATTATATATAATTGACGAGGCAACCCGCTACTAAGCCGCCCGTTGGTTGCAAAATATATCCGCAAAATATACTTGGGACATTTTACGGACCTGCTGGATTGACACATACCTTGGACCCCCTGAGTATATCACCCACGACGCTGGTAGGAACTTTATTAGTAAGGAATTCCAACAGTATGCTACGGCCATGGCTATTTTAACAAAAGCCGTTCCAGTTAAGGCGCACTGGTCCGTTGGACTTGTTAAGCGAGCTTACCTAGCTTTACGGAGAGCTTACTAGATTATTATGGACGAGTGTAAGAATATCCAAAAAGAACTGGCTTTATAGATGGCCGTAAAAGCCGTTAACGATACCGCTGGCCCTGACGGACTGGTACCTACCCTCTTAGTCTACGGAGCCTACCCAAGGATGAGCAAACTGGACCCTCCTGCCCCGTCCGTTATGGATCGAGCAGCTGTAATACGGAAGGCAATGGCCGAAATAGTTAAATTACGGGCTAAATAAACTGTTAATAACGCTCTGTACTACCGTAATGGACCTAATATGACCCTAGTATATAACCTCCCGCTTAACTCTGAAGTCCTTGTGTGGCGGGAAAGCGGCAATTGGACTGGACCTTACCGTCTACTGGCCGTAGAAGACGAGACCTGCTGTGTATAGCTCCCTAGCGGACTGACAAGCTTTAGAAGCACGTCCGTAAAACCCTATTTTCGGTCCGAAAACACCCATGACGTTGAGCTAGACGAACTAGAAGCAACCGCCGAACTAGACGAACTAGAAACGACTGCCGAATTAGATAAACTGGAGGCACCCTTGCCTACCCTAGAGGTCCCCTAGAAACCCACTGAACCTACTAAACCTGCCGTAAAGCGTGGCCGAGGACGCCCCCGTAAGAATCCCGTAACGGAGAACTACCTGACCTCCGTAGGCATATCCGCAAAGCAATCTCCGCCTGCGGATATATTAGTTCTAGTATAGGAAACCCCTTTTACGGACTTACGGCGTAAAGAGATTAACGGACTACTTGAAAAGGGTGTCTTTGTGATTGTAACGGAGAGAGACGTTCCGCAAGGCGTCCGTATATTTAACTTACGCTTTGTTGATGAGATTAAGTACCCTGGTACTGATAAAGCCTTTAAGAAATTAAGGCTCGTTGTATAAGCTTATAACGACTAGGGAAAGGACCTAGTCCTTATGCAATCGCCTATAATTTAACGGGTTAGTTAATGGATTATACTCGCACTTATGCCTGGACTATAGCAAACCAAATCCGTAGCCCTTTACTTACGGGACATCTTATAAGCCTACGTGCAGTCTAATATCTACCTAAGCAGGGATATCTTTATACGACCACCCTATGAGCTTAACCTATAACTAGGAACAATTTTATGGGTTGTAAAACCTCTTTACGGAGTACCAGAAGCCGGAAACCATTGGTTTAAGATATACTACCAGCACCACGTTAGTAAACTTAAAATGGAACAGTCGACCTACGACCCCTGCCTCCTATATAGCCCATTAAACGGCCTTGGTATTGTTGGACTCCAAACAGATAATACCCTCTTCTTAGCAGACCGGATATTTGCGGACGCTGAAGAGACTAAACTGTAAGAAGCTAAGTTCCTGGCAAAGCCGCGAGAGTAGTTAACTAAGTAGACTCCAATTAAGTTTAACGGAGGCTTAATTATACAAAAGGGCAACTTAATCTAGCTAACCCAGGAACGCCAAGCTCAAAACCTAAAGCTTGTTATAGTAAAGCCTACGGACCTTACCAGTTCCCGCGGAGAGACCCGTAAGACCGTAAATATAAAGGACTAATACGCTGCACAGCGTGTAAGAGGCGCCTATATTGCCATAGTCTGCCAACCCGAATCTGCCTATAACTTATCCTTTACGGCCCAGGCAGTAGATCCGCAAGAAGAAAATATTAAGTAGCTTAATAAGCGCATTTAGTGGTAAATTGACAATGCAGCAAGGGGACTTACTTTCGTACCACTAGACCTAAGTTTCCTTAGCTTACTGGCATTTACGGACGCCTCCTTTGCCAATAATAAAGACCTATTATCACAAATCGGCTTTGTAATTGTACTTACGGACCGCAATTAGGACGCAAATATACTGTACTAGTCTTCAATTAAGTGCAAATGAGTAACCCGTAGTATACTAGCTTCTGAACTATATGCACTAGCTTATAGATTTAATATAGCAGCCGCAATTAAATTAACGGTCTAGAAGATTCTATAACTGGAGCAGTTACCCCTAGTTTTATGCACCGATTTAAAGTCCCTTTACAACTACCTAGTTAAACTAGGTACGACACAAGAGAAGAGGCTTATGGTCGACCTAATGTGCTTACGTTAGGCCTANAAACGACGTGAGATTACGGAGGTTAAATGGATTAGCAGCGGAGACAACCCAGTAGACGCTATGACTAAGGCAAAGCCGTGTTAAGCTCTTAAAACCCTAATTGACACGAACAAGCTTAACCTAAAGGTCATAGAATGGGTAGAGCGAGACTAATGGAGCATTTACGGTTCAGCCACGGCCCGTCGGAAGGCCGTACGGTGCATTCACGGCCCGTTAAAAGGCCGTACAGTTTATTTTACGGACCGTAAGCAGGACTTACGGCCAGCTTAGAGCACCATTTGGAAGGCAACCCAGAAGGCACCTCAGGAGGGATTTCCTATGTATTTTCTTATGTGTTTTATGGTTCTATTAAGACAATTACGGAGGCTATACATAAGTGGTTTTATTTTCCAAGTACCGCTAGTGTATAATTATAGCACCTGTCGTACCAACCGTGTGCTTACGCGCTCGGTACGCCGAGTACGCGTTTACGCGTTTGGTGCACCAACCACCCGCTTACGCGTCTGGTGCACTTCTGAAGCACTAATTAATTAGGGGGGAGGCGCATCAGTATATAGACTACGTAGTCTGCTTCATACAATCGACAGTCACCACCGTCTAAATGAGCATACGATACTATACGTATTTCGTGCCCCTAGACACGACTCACTTGTACCATTAAATTGGTACAAACAATATCCTTCCTAGTTAGTTATATAAGAGGTTTTACTATAATTCCGTAGTTGCGGATAAACCGGTAGTAGAAGTTATAAAAACTAAGGAAGGATTAGATTCCTTTTACTATATAAGGGGGCTTCTAGTTATAGATTGCCTTTACCTTTTTAGGGTTAACCTTAATTCCTTTTATAGTTATAATAAACCTAAAGTATTTTATACGTTTTACCCTAAACTTGCATTTTTTAATATTAACTTATAAGCCCGCATTCTATAGTCTCTCTAGAACCTTCTTAATATAAACTTAATGCTTAAGTTTGTTATCTAAGTATATAAGAATATTATCTAGGTATACCGTACAGAACTTATTAAGGTAATTAAAAAAACGTTATTTATATACCTTTAGTACGTAGCCGGTCCGTTTATTAGTCTAAAAAAAGAACTTTATATTTATAGGAACTATAACAGGTATAGAATGTTATTAAATCTTTAGATATAGGGTCTATCCTAATTTAGTAAAAAGCTTAACGGATATTAAGTTTAGTAAAGATCTTTACCTAGCTTAGATATATAAGGGTCTCGTTAATTAAAGAAATAGGGTACTAGTCCTTTTAAGTAATAGCGTTTAGCTTTTAATAGTTAATATAAAAACGAAGGCCTTTATTAGGCTTTTTTATAAATAGGATAGGGGAAGTAAAAGGGGCTTAACTTAGCTTAATAAACCCTTTATCCAAGTTATTAATTAAGTACTACTTTATTGCTTTTAGCTTATCCGTTAATTATTAGTAGAGGGGGCTATAGCCTAGTAAGTTATTAGCTTCTAATTAAATCTTATAATTATATGTTTAGTAAGGGGGTAACTTATCTAAGGCCGCTTTTAAGAATGTATCCTTATAATCTATATAAATAGTAAAAAGGAGGTATTTAACTAGTTCCTCGTTGGTTTCCTTAGCCGGCTTTTTCTCCCTATTATTAATAATTCGGTTAATCTTATATAGGCTTATTATAAAGACTTTATTATCCTTTTAGTATATATTAAAGTAGAACGCTATAGCGCTAATTATAGTAATATCTACTATAGGGGGTTTGTATAATAATAGGGGCATATATAACTTTAGGGGCTTTTAGGGTATTAGCGTTATTATTACTTCTTTTAGCTCCTGTTGCATCTTTTGGAGGCTACCCCTTATATCCTATTAATACCTTCTTTTCTATACTAGTTAGATCTACGCGACTTAAATAATATCTACGTTACTCTCTATCCCGCTTCTATATATAGAGTCCTCTTTAGATATAGCGCTTTAAGAGAGTATCTTTATTAGTATAGAGTTCTTTCTAGCTTCGCGGCGGGTGTCTTTTTAGATAAAGGCTAGGTTACGGGCCCAGACATCCTATTAGTAGGTAGGGTTAGTGTAACCGACTACGGTGCTGCCGAGACAGCCTCAACGCCACCCAATATATTGATCGCAGATCAATATTGCTTACAGATCACTGTTCCCATTTCAGCTACCATTTCATATATATATTCCACTTAATACCCATAGATTTACAATCAAGTTGCTCATTTAATTCCCACACACTGCAAAGCTTACAGTTAGCCTTTACGGCTAGTGTCTTATAATTAGTTTGGATTTCCCTAATAAATAAGAGTAGTTTCGGTCTATCCTCCGGCTAGATAAATTATCTTTATTATATATTTAGTTAAATATTAAAATAAGACATCTATTTTCGGCTAAGGATTATATTATAGGACCCTAGATCTAGGATATAGAAAGGGATACTATATTAGCGTTATCCATTAAGAGTAATATATAACTTTAAGACGTGGGTAACTAGCTAACTAGCTTAGCCGTTATAGCCTTTTACCTAAATAGGCTTCTCTAATTAGGTAGCTTTTATATTTAGAAATTTAGCAATATTATTTTTATAAGTAGTATTTATAAAGGCGAAGTTATTTACTCTAGTATTAATAACGGCGGTTATATTTACTATATCTATTTTAAGATACTATATATAGAATAGTAAAATGCTTTCCATCTATTAACTAATTAAGATTAATCTCTTTAAGATTAATAAGGTACCCTAGGGGGGAGTCTTTCCCTAGGGCTCTTCTTTTCCTAACTTATTGGACGTTTCTCCTTTCTCTATCTCCTTAATATCGCTTATATCCTTTAGCTCTAGGCAAGGCAAGGTAAAGTAACCCTTTTTATTATAGTTGTAGCACGTAGCCAAGGTGGGGTTAATTGGGGTATTGCGATAAGTACTGGTTAATAGTATAGTACATAGTTAGTTAGGCGAGGTTCGCTAGTGCGTAGATATAACCGCTTTTAGTGTAAGGGCCATTATAGCTTGTCTTCCTACTCTAGCTCCTAATAGTATAGTTAACAAGTTTTAACTACTGCGAGCCTTTTTTTGTCGATTAGAACGGGCGTTAATTTACTTTAGTTCTAAGTTAAGCAATAGATATTGGGCTGCGAGTTTTTAATAAGTTAGTAGGTCGTCCAAAGCTACCGCAATCTTCTCTTATAATTAAACCGTTAGCTTATTATATAGGTCCAAACGGTAGTTCTTAAGGAGAACCTAGCCTTTACCTACTAGGTATAAGAATTAAGTCTAGAACTTAGTAAAGGATTAGTTTAACTTTATTATTAAGCCATTATAGTTATAACGCGCGTCCTGTGCTTTATTTGGGTTTATATATATAGTGGCTAAATACTATAGCATCTTACTAATAGATGTAAAGCAGACAGGGGAGTCGTCCTTAAATTTGGCTTAAAGGTGACGTTAGGTATCTTCTATAGTTTAACTAAAGAGGTACAGCATCTTAGCTTCTTTAGAGGGAAAATAGTTATAGTTAACGCGGAGTTTTCCTTATACTTAGATCCTCCAATTTTTAAAGGTAGGGTCTATCCCGTTAGATAGGGGTTAGGGGTTAAAGAGCTTAACGGACTTTATATTACGGACGCTTTAAGTACAATATTACGACTACTAGGAAGAAAGTCGGAAGAAGCTAGTTAGTTAATATAAGCACGGTCCAGGATAGAGCCGATAGAACTATATAACAAGGAATAGTAACCAAGGTTATATAATATGATCTATATAATCTATAAGATCTATATAATCCATAATAAAGTAAATAGAGTATACGTATATTACGTACAAGGAGGATTTTATAGGAGTACGGTTGTGTATTTAAGGACCCTTAATCCCTACCTAGATAGTTCCTTCCTTATAGTAATTCTTAGAATACAATTAGAGTTAATCTATTAGGCAACCACTCCACTAGTTATTATTACGTTATTAACTTTAACTTACTTTACCTATACACCTAGCCTATTAATAAGCCTATTGTAGTACCTACTACAAGGTTCCGTTATATAATTACTACCTAGTTATAGTAATAAGTGCAGAAAGTTAAATAATATGCCACCAAAAGCAGCCACTATAACGCTATTAACGGCGGCAACTACTTTAAGGTTAGGAGGTAACACTAGTATAGCAGATACTGATTTATAACAACCTATAACAGTTAGACAGCTATAAGAGATAATTAACTAGTTAATAATAAATAATGCAGCGCTAAAAGAAAGGGTTAATAGGATAGGAGTAATAAAGATCAAATTACTATTAATTAAAAGGTACTTAGGAGAAAGATTAAAGCTTAAGGGATTTCTTACGTAAATGCACTTTAAAGTCACATAAGAAGGGGTAAAGCTACCTATACCTATGGATCGAATAACCTATATAGGACTATTCCTGTTAGGAAAAGCACTTAAGTAGTTTAAACCTTATCTTACAGAGATACAGGCGAATAGAATAATGACCACTAATTAGGAAGTGCGGTTTATATTCTTAAGTTAGGAAGGTTTTGCAGAGTAACTTATATAGATATTTAGAGACCTAGAAGAAATAACTATAGTAAAAAGGAAACTCCAAAGTATTACGTAATAAACCTTAGTAATTAAGTATATAATATAGTTCCAGACGTTAGCTATATAAGTTAAGTGAAATAATAGGGCGCTTATAGCATAGTATAAGCAAGGACTTAAGGCTAAAGTCTAAAATATAATTATTCTAATAGAAGACGCGGACACTCTAAGAGAGTTAATGGATTAAGCGATTAAGATTAATAATTGGATCTACTAAAGGGAACAGGCTAAGAGAGGTTAGGATAGAGTTTTATAGTTATATAAGGCGTAGAGTACGTAGCAACTAAAGCTAAGTTAAAAACTATAGTACGGCGCAGAGCTAATAGACCTAAGTGGTACTAAAGAAGCCTATAAAAGATAGAGTAAGAAACTATAAAAACCTAAAGGTTAAGGATCTAGTAATTATAGGACTAAGGAGTAAAGGCTAAACTAGGGATCTTAGCAGTAGAAGACGTTTAGGCGGACTTTATAGTAAAGTTAATAGTTTAAAGATAGAGCTTATATAAATTATAGGAAATAAGGTCATTTTATAAGGGATTATAAAGATAGTTAGAGTTACTATATAATAAAGGGAACCTAATTAGTAGAAGATATATACGTATAGAGGGATAATAGTATACTATAAGGAATAAAAGAATATTTAATTAGAAGTTTTACGTTTTATTATAATAACGTATACTAAATTTATAAAGACGCTAAGTATAGCGTAAGCTATTAGCTATAGGAGCTAAAATCTATAGAGTATAGAGGAACTAATAAACTAGTTCATAGATCGGATATTAAAGACGATAAATTTAATAAAGGCGAAATATTTTATAATAATAAGGCAATAAAAGTAGCTTACTAGGAGTATACGGATCTTAGAGATATTATAATAGAGATAGAGGATAATTCCACTATAGAATAGGGAATATTAGTAGGGATTAAGACCCCACTAGATATAATATCTATTACTTTATGAGATATAAGAGAAGTAGGATAGTAAACCACTTTAGCACTTAATAAAGGCAAGAAGCTAAAGGCTTAAGATTCTTAGGATAAGATAAGAAACGATTAAAACTCTTAAGAAGAGAGGAGGTATACCTAAGGACCTATAACGGACAGTAACCGATAGAGTAGGGCAGTAGCTTAGTTTAAAGATATATAAATAAGCTCGGGACAGAGTTTCCTATAGGCATAAGACTCTTAAGATAAGATAAGTAAGATTTAAGACTCTTAAGACGAGATAAGAACACTAAGTAAGCTTAGTTAGACTAAGGTAAGAGTAAAGCTTAAGATAGAAGCAAGCTTAGGATTAAGAATCCTATGGAATTAAGACTTTAAGATATAAATAAGGACCACTAATAAGATTAGAAATTCTATAGTATAAACAGCTACTAGATTAGGAGACAGGTATATAGACCTAGAAGACTTACTAAGGGAATATAGTATTTAGCCTAAAGATTAGAAGACCAATACCAAGATTAAGAAGTAAGAAGACTTTAAGGATCTACTTATAAGACGCGAAAAGAAAGAAACCATAGAGGAATTTAGAGTAAGAATTACCTTATAGCAAGAATAGAAACTAGATAAAAGATCTAGTATATTAGGACGTATAAAGGATAGAGTATTGGTATAAAGAATTACTAATAGGCCTAGAGCAGGCATATTAAGAGCTAAGTAGCTTACTAAACTAGAAAATAAAGAGGATTTAGGGATTTTAACTAGGTTTAAAAAACGATATATAAAGGGCTGTTACAATATAGTAATAAGAAAATACTTCCTTATAAATAAACCATATATACTCTAGTAGCTATACCAAAAGTAGTATAGGCAAAGGCATAATAATAAGTGGGAAGATTTCTATATATAGCTAGATAAGAAAGTTATCTAAAACCACCTAATTATGGAAAAAGCGATAAGTCATATTAAGGGAGCCTTAATTATAATATTAAAAGACCTAGAGGAGCAATTAGAGGACTAGAGAAGTAAAAGACGTATCTTAGTACCTGCGAATAAAGTTATAACGCTTAGATTAATACGATAAAGGTTTAAACTTAAGGATAAAGACAAGCCGAGAGTTAACCTAAAGTATTAAGTATATTATACCTTGTTATAGATCGCATGTATAGATAATATATATAATATATATAGAGCACTAAAGAATAAGTATTAAAAATACCCTATAAGAATATATTAGTTAGCAGAAGAGTAAAAGTATTAAAATGCTAAGTATATATATGGCTGGCATTTAGTAGAAGTTTAGGAGTTAGGAGACTTAATACTTTAGCTAAGAAGATTCCTTATAGAAAAATGCCTAGACGGATAATAGTAGTGGGAATGCTTAGAGAATATATATTTATAGTATATTAAAGATAAAAAGCGAACTAAGTATTGGCTAAAGGTAGACTAAGTATAAATAGAATTAAGTAGCTAATAGTTAGGAAAAGTGGAGGCCCATAGAACTAGAGGGAGCTAGTAGTAGAGCCTTAAACCCTTAAAGGAATTTAAGGATAATACCTAAATTTACGAGTTAAGTAGTATAATTAACAGTTTAAAGTATTAATAGATAGTAGAGTAATAAGGAACTATATCTTACTAGCAGCAGTTAAAAGAATAGGATTACTATACAGAAAAAAGGAGCACTTTTACCTATTAGTGATAATTTTAGGAGATCTGATAGCCTATAGAGGAGGTATTATTAATCTTAAAATAGGACCTATTTAGTTAACTATTAAAGGAAGACAAATTGAGATGTCTTTTAATATATTACTATTAGGAAATAATAAAGTAGTACTAGGAATGCCTTAGTTATAGGAGTATAATCTAAAAATTAATTAGGTTATAGGTTAGGTCGATATTAGGGATACTTAACGCTATAAGATATAATAGTAAGCCAAGTTAGTATAGTACTAAGTAGGAGTGACCTATAAAGAAACAGAGAAAGGACTAAGTTACGTACTAAAGAGATACTATAAGTATGGTAAGAAACTATAGTTAGCAAAAAGTAAAAAGCTATTAAAGTATATAGTATGGGACTATAAGATAGAGTTAGAACTAGAAATAAGTTTAAGGTTCTTTCTAACCTATAAACTTACTAAAGAAAAAGGTAGAGTATTAAAAGAGTTTATCCAGGAAAATTTACGAAAAGGATATATTAGACTATTATAGTTATTAACAGGTTATCCAGTACTATTTATATTAAAGAAAAATAGTAAACTAAGACTATATATTAATTATAGACAGTTAAACAGCATTACTAGAAAGGATAGGTATTCTTTACCCTTAATTAGCGAAATCTAAGATAGGATAGGTAATGTGTAAATCTTTATAAAGATAGACCTAAGATAGGCGTACTATTAGATTAGAATTAAGAAAGGCGATAAATAGAAGGCAGCCTTTAGATTAAAGGAAGGACTATATAAACTATTAGTTATATAATTTAGGCTTATAAACGCACTANNAANNTTNNANAAGCGTATTAANAATATATTAGGNNAATANTTNGATAAATTTGTTATAGTATACCTTAATAATATTATTATCTACTTAATAAGTAAGGAAGAATATGGAGAATATATTAAATGGGTCTTAAAGAGACTATAAGAAGAATAGATGCTAGTAGCAATTAAGAAATGCAAGTTCTTTACTAGGAAGACTAATTTTGTTAGATTTATTATTAAACTAGGCTAACTTAGTATAGATCTAAAGAAGATTAAGGCTATAGTAAATTGGTAGGAACTAGAGAACGTTATATAGTTAAGATTGTTTTTAGGGTTTTGTAATTACTGCAGAAGGTTTATAGTATAGTAGTTAAAGGATATTAAACTATTTACGCGACTTATAAAGAAAGAAGAACTATAGGCATAGGGAGAGAAATAGTGAGAACTCTTTAAGAAAGTTAAAGAGTTGTTTACCTAGGAACTAGTTCTTAAGATCTATTAACTAGGACTAGAGACGGTTATAGAAATAGATGTATTAGATTATATACTAGGGGTATACTTTATATAGAGATATTAAAATAGATGGCACCTAGTAGCTGTTATGCCTTGCGCTACCTATACGTTACGTATGGGCTGGAGAGCTTATAGACATTCCAACCGGCAGCCCGTCCAGTCGCGAGACACTGCTGCTACCTTTTTGGTGGTTTGTATGGCCGAGTGGGTTGGGCTTAGGCATAACAATGTGTCTCGCGACTACCCGGAGGTCAGTGTTCGATCCGTAGTAGGTGAACATTCACGAGTACGGGACAGCCTAAGCGACTGCACTCTCTGCAGTCAGTGCGGGGTATCGCACATGCTTGCTGGAGGTCACCTTATTGAGCTTAACGCTAGCTAGGGTGCTGGCGGACGCCTCGCGATTGCAGCTAGGGTGCTGCGGGCAGCTCGCGCGCTGCGTGGCCAAGACCACCTGGCGAAAGGCCAGCCATTTGTCGCAGTCCAGGCGCCTGAGGACATGCGCCCTAGGAGGGGGTGCAGTTGTCATGCCTTGCGCTACCAATACGTCACGTATGGGCTGGAGAGCTTATAAGACATTCCAACCGGCAGCCCGTCCAGTCGCGAGACACTGCTGCTACCTTTTTGGTGGTTTGTATGGCCGAGTGGGTTAGGCTTAGGCATAATAGTGGCGTACTATAGTCGGAAGATAACACTACTAGAGTTAAACTATAACATCTATAATAAAGAGTTATTAGGTATAGTTGCAGTATTAAAGGAATAGAGAGCATTCTTATAAGGCACTAAGAAACCATTTATAGTTAAAATAAATTATAAGAACCTAATAGGATTCCTAATAATAAAGGAACTTAACTAAAGATAGGTTAGATGGGCAGAGATGCTTACGGAATATTATTTTAAAATTTAGTATATTAAGGGCATAGACAATACAAGAGTAGACGCTCTAAGTTATAAAGCTAAACTATAAAATAATAAGAAGCTATTAGGGGCTTTACTGCGAAAAGATATAGACGGATTAATTAGGTATAATTATCTAAGAATTATAGCAACTTAGGAAAATAGAGAACTAGAAAAAGTTTATAAGATACTAAAAAGCTTTTAGGTATAAAGAATTTTAGAAGTATAGCTAGAAGATCTATAAACGGATATATACGAAAATTAAGAAGCTAAGTATATCCTAAGAAGCATAGCAGAGCAATTTATAGAAGATTTCTATAGAGGAATAACCTAAGAACATAATGGAGCTATAGGCTTAGTGTTAAGACTCTAAGAGGAGTATATTATTAATGGAATCTAGGGCTTAGTATAAAAAGTTATAAGAGAATATCTAGATTGCTAAAGGAATAAACTAATAAGGTATAAGCTATATAGAGGGCTATAACCTATTAAGATACTAAAGAGACTATAAGAGGTTATATTATGGGACTTTATTATTAAATTACTAAAGTTAAGAGATCCTATTACCGGGTAAGATTATAACGCGATCTTAGTAATAGTAGATAAGCTTATAAAGTGGGGATACTTTATAGCATATACAGAAGAGATATTAGTAGAAGATATCGCTAGAATCTATATTAAAGAAGTGTTTATAAGATATAGAGCATTAAATAAGATTATATTAGATAGAGATTTAAGATTTATAGCAGTATTTTAAGAAGTATTCTTAGCGGAATAAGGAGTTAGAGTAGTAACTTCCACCGTATACAGTGCCTCGCCATAAGTTTGTGCACACCCGAAATCTCACCAAAATTAACAACTCCGTCCGACCACCATATAACACCGCAGCAATTAAATACAGCCAATTTGATATATAAATAATTCAATTATAGTTAATACTTTGTCTGCCAGCCATGTGCTTTTCATACTGCGCGTAGTCGTTTTTCCATACTGTCGATTAAGCTCCGTAGTAGGCCTTGATTGAGGGCCATCCACGCCTCCTTGCACGCCTCAATTAAACAATCCAAGTCTTCACGACTGCGTCCCATTTGTTTAAGCTCTGGATGAAGCTTAACAACCTTCTTCTTTAGGGCCCACTAAAGGTTTTCAATTGGATTTAAATCGGGGGAGTAGGGAGGGAACTCTAAGGTCCAAACGCCGTGCGTTTTAAGCCATTTCTTTACAAGATTTAAGTTATGGATTAGAGCGTTATCCATTTAATAGACGTTAAGAGGTTCGTAGATCGGAATAAGGCCCTCCTCTAAGGCCCAGATGTAGCTTCGGGCGCTATAGCCGTGCTTTCGCGCCAAGGGGTCCCTTTCTATAGCAATCAACTCCAATCGGCCGTCGTACCAGAAGACGGCGTAGATCATCTGCGTAAGGGTCTTCCCTAGAGATACTTCCTCAATCTTATCGTGGTCCCATTTTTCTAAAGACACTCAGAAAACCCAAGCAGGCTTCTTTCCTGCTCCGCGTTTATATAAACATTTATCAGAAAACTTAACGCGTGTCCATGGAAATCCTTTAAACTTCTGAGCCCAGCGAAGCCTCTTACGGGCTACCGCTGGCGTCAGCTTTGGTCTCTTCTTCGCGAGCCACTTCGTAATATAGAATTTACTAAGGAATCGTTGTAAAGTCCTATGTGATACGTTAATACCGGCCGCTTCGCATTTAAGAGCCGCATACTTAATACGAGGGTGCTTTCAGACAATACAAAGGACTAGACGCTTTTGGTAACGAGTAAGCTTCTCGGGCGCACCAGATCGAGGTAAGGAGTTGACTGTTTGGTGGTCGTTCCAGCGTTGAATTGTGTTATAAACTGCACGACGACTGCAGTGATATTTGGACGCGATTTCAGTCTTTTTTTCACCCGCTTCTACAGAGGAAAGAATTCCAGCTCGTTGCGCATCTGAAAGCTCACCACCAGGCCTTCTATTTCCACTAATTACTGTGCCAAACGAGCGTTGCATTGATGCGTTGTAAGTGGTAGGATTTAGTAAGAATATCGCGATCGTGTTGTTTTGGTTCGCGTGTGCACGGACTTTTGGCGAGGCACTGTATTATCCGCAGATAAACGGTTAAATAAAAAGACTAAATTAGATACTAGAATAGTATCTAAGGCACTATATTAATTATACGCAGAATAATTAGGTATTGTTACTACTAGTTATACAGTTTATATATAATATAACACCTTAAGAAGGAATAGGCATATTACTATTTAAGGCAAATTACGGGTATAAGCCAAGAATAGTGTTATTACTATAATAAGTAAAGAAAATAAGTAGTATAGCTAAAGAAAGGATAAAGACGTTAATAAATCTTTATATAGACCTTATAGAATTAATAAAGAAAGTATAAAAGAGAATAAAAAAGTACTATAATGCTAAAAGATCTAAGGGACTAAATCTTAAGGAGGGAGATAAAGTATAGCTACTATATAAAAATTTTAAGAGTTAACGACTAAGCAAGAAGTTAGACTATATTAGACTAGGACCTTTTAAAATTATATAAAGGATTTTACTGGTTATGTTTAAGTTAGACCTACTAGCTAGAATAAAGATCTACCCTATATAGTATATTATAATGCTAGAGCTAGTACACAGGAATATTAAGCTATTAGTTTACGAGGCAGATATATATAGAGGATAAGAAGAAGATAAATGGCAAGTTTTAAAGATCGTTAATTATAAAAATATTAACGACGAAATATAGTATAAGGTTAAGTAGATAGGCTATACTAAGACTACCTAGGAACTACTAAAAAATTAAAAAAAAAAAAAACGCTATAGGAAAGGTATAGGAGTATTAAAAGAGATTAGGTTAGGCAGTATTAATAAAAAAGGATTACTAAAGAATGAGTTACCTAAGGGGGACCTAAGAAGAGCAGTTACCGAACTACTTAGATCTATTTCCTTCTCTATTAAAAGAAAGTTTATTTTTTTATTATTAAGTTCTTATAGACCCTATTCTATAAGTTTCTACTCCTTAAAATGTACCTTCTTACGAACCTTCTTAAGACGGATTAACTAAGTGGACGCCGTAAGACGAGACTTAAGGGCCTGTTGCTGAGTATTGGCAGCCTCCCGTTTTATATTATAAGAGTAATATAACTCCGCCAATATAACGGATAGTTTATTATCTAGCCGTGTAGTAATAAATTAAACACGGGACCCTAAGATAAATTAATTAAGGAACTAGACGACTATTAAGGGCAATAGGTTGCGTATATTTAGTATTAAAGATAGAGCGAATATCATAGGACGAATAAATATTCGCTTTAGTGCACTCTAAATAAGAGGACGGTTATTGTAAAGATGGGTTTGCCAATATAATATAAACTAACCCCTCTTTTAAACAGCAAGAATATAGAGACGGTATAATCTCACTAAGAGATAATATTGCAGCAATAGTGCGGATATAACGAGTAGTTAAGGAAAAAGAAATTGCTTTAGATATAATAAGTAATAATATTAACTAAATTAATTAGATAGATATTATACCTCTAATAAACAACTTAGAGATATTTAGGATCTTTAAGGACAAAGATAAAAAGGAAGGAGATAGTGTTACGGACGCTTTAAGTATAATATTACAACTACTAGGAAGAGAGTTAGAAGAAGCTAGTTGGTTAATATAAGTACGGTCTAAAATAGAGCTAATAGAACTATATAACGAGGAATGGTAACTAAGGTTATATAATATAATCTATATAATCTATAAGATCTATATAATCTATAATAGAGTAAATAGAGTATACGTATATTGCGTATAAGGAGGATTTTATAGAAGTACGGTTGTGTATTTAAGGACCCTTAGTCCCTACCTAAATAGTTCCTTCCTTATAGTAATTCTTAGAATATAATTAGAGTTAATTTATTAGGCAACCACTCCACCAGTTATTATTACTGTCTGTACGAGTAGAGGTTACGTGGTTATGTCTCTGATTAGTCATCCTTACGGTGACTCATCAGCCCCCTATTTAGGCACCGCGATCCTTACGATCCTCTGCGAAAGAACACGAATGAATTAAAGAACCTGTTACCTTATATTGCAATTGCAGTACCCCCGGGTGATACCGACACTGATTAGTTGATATTACAGATCAGCCAGGTGTTATTACGAAGAGAGGTATTACGCGATCGCTCCTACCAAGGCCCGTCGACCACGTTGTGTTTGCTAAGGAGAACCCTTCCTGTATAGGCCCTGGGAACTTAAAGAACCGACTCCTCCAAGGCTTCGTTCGGTTCGCGTCCATCACGCAAATTAACCCCGTACGATCTCTTTACTGAGTGCCAGTACCCCTAATACCCAAGAGAGACACTACGCGATCGCTCCTACTAAGGCCCGTTGATCACGTCGCGTTTGCTAAGGAGAACCCTTCCTGTATAGGCCCTGGGAACTTAAAGAACCGACTCCTCTAAGGCTTCGTTTGGTTCGCGTCCACTATGTAAAATTAACACCCAGTACGACCTCTTTACTGAGCGCCAGTACACCTAGCAGCGTCAGCAGCACCCCTACCTACACCCCTACCTACACCACGACCTACACTACGACCTAAACCACGACCTACGCTAGCTAATTATGTCCGACATAAGAACCTAACGTCCGAACTGGGCTAACGGAATTACCCTAACCAACGAGACTACTGCAGAGGATATCACCAATTACATTTACTTTAAAATTAATGAGTATACTAGCTACAACTTTAAGGACAAAACCCTATGGGATTTATACCAAGAGGACTTTAATAATTTTGAGGTATAAACATTTAAGGAAGCTGATAGGTCTGCAATTAAAAGACTTAAACAACTGCTCCGACATAATGGAGTATGGGTCTTTAATAAAAAGAGCAAGCCAGTACCGCAAGCACTGTACGACGTCGCTCACGAGGACGACCGTACGGAATGGTCAGATGCAGAAATTCAGCTATATATCAACAGCGAAGGACCCTTTAATTCGTATGCTATTAACTATCGTCTCAAATTACGCCCACTTGCCACCACCCCTAGGACACCTTAACCACCTGTTGCGTCTACACCCCAGCAAGCTCCGTCTAAGCAAGCTGCTCCATCCGCACAAGCTCCGCCTGCACAAGCTCCGTCCGCGCAAGCTCCGTCTATATAAGCTCCGCCTACATAAGCCTTGTCCGCGCAAGCTCTGTCCACACAAGCTCCACCCGCGTAAGCTCCGCTAGCCTTACCCTCTTCCTTAACTAAAGCTAAGGATTTACGGCAGCTAAGCTCGTATAAACCTCTGCAACCTGCCCAGCAATGGTATAACTTAGCTCTAGCTGTCTTAAATGACCTTCCTACGGCCGAGCTCCCCTTACCTACAAACGTTACGGCTCCCTCTGCGAACGTTATGGTTCCCTCTACGAATGTCACAGCTCCCTCTACGAATACCCCTGTGACACCTCAAACACCTGTTGCATTTGTACCCCAACAACCTGCCTAGCAACAGTACAATTTTCAGCAGCCTGCCCAGCAGCAGTAGTACGACCCTCGGCAACCTGGCCGACAACAGCATACCCTATTGCAATTTACCCGACAACAGCAACCAGACCNAGGAGGAGGAGGAACAACGTTATACAATGCTTGGACACCTCAGTAATACCTTATACGCGCCTACCTGTCTCCACCGCGATATCCGCAATGTTTACGATATCCGCAATATCCGCAATATCCGCAACGATATCCGCAACGTCTACAATATCCGTAATATTCGCAATACTTGAATATCCGCGATTACTGCCCCGAGCACCTGTTGACCTATATACTTCTCCTTTATACTTTCTTACCTTCTTTCCTTTTTGTAAATGTCGCCAGTGTCTGTATGAGTAGAGGTTACGTGGTTATGTCTCTGATTAGTCATCCTTACGGTGACTTATCAGCCCCCTATTTAGGCACCGCGATCCTTACGATCCTCTGCGAAAGAACACGAATGAATTAAAGAACCTGTTACCTTATATTGCAATTGCAGTACCCCCGGGTGATACCGACAATTACGTTGTTAACTTTAACTTACTTTACCTATACACCTAGCCTATTAACGAGCCTATCGTAGTACTTACTATAAGGTTCCGTTACACTTTAATTACTTTATTATTATATCTGTACTCCCTAGTATGCTATATTTAGTAGAGTAAATAGGTTAGCTAGGGCTTTAGGAAAGGAAATCTAGGCTATTTTATAGAGCTATAAGGCTTTCTAGGATTTCTTATAGGGTCTCTTATATATTTCTTACTTTAAGATAATTAGCTTTCTAGCTGGCCGTAAAGGCGTAAATCTGCTCGCGTACGTCTATAATATTATTATTGTCTTTAATTTCTAATCCTAATTAGATCTTAAGTTCCTCTTAAGTAGAGGCAGCTCTCTTAAATAAGCTTACTTTAGGTGCCATTGTTAGCTTTTTAGGGTTCGTTAGTATTATACGCTTTAGTTTTAATTCTAGGGGTATAGGTCTAATCCTATCTAGCTTATAAGGTGGGATATTATCTAGGCCTTCCCAGGTAGTATAGAGTTGTTTTAGTGTCTAAGTATAGCGCGTTAACGCGTTATTGTAGACGAAGTTTCTTTTAGGGTAGGATATTATTAAGGCCTTCCCAGGTAGGGTAAATAAGCTTAGTATAATATTACGGCTTATATAAATGCCTCTAAACTAAAGCTTGTAGAATGCTGTATTATAAAAATACTAAGCTAAGGAGAAGGGAAAAAAGGGGTCGCTAGGACCGATATAAACAAATATATAAGGGGGTAACATAAATGGCTTAAACGCCCCCCCTACTATTATAAAGAGGAAAATAAGCGAGCCCCAAGTAATATAGCAGGGCTAGGTTATTTTGTGTACCATATTAGCAGGGGGGGCGTCTAAGGCATTGATGTTACCCCCTTGTATAGGGTGAGCCGCTAAGGCGCTAGCTCCGGGCAAGCTAATTGCGGGTCGGCAGAATATAGTAGAATTTGGCAGGTAACGTGCGATAGCGCCGTTATAATACCTAGCCTATTAATAAGTCTACCGTAGTTCCTACTACAAGGCTTCGTTATATAAGTTCGTTAAATTTAGCAAAATATACATCCTCTACCCTAGTATCCCTTCAAACGTTAGCGTTCAACCTTATCGATAAGATAATGGGTCCGTGCATATAACACTAAAAGTTTGTTCATTTAGGGTTCCTTATTGGCTAAAATCTTATCGATAACGTTGGACATAACTTGACGTTTAAAGGGATACTACTTTGTCCTAAATATAGAAACTAGTAAGCCTAAGCCAAAAAGGTTTAAATCTAATAAGTTATTTATATAATTTAAGCAGTACTATAGCCTTATAGAGGATAGCTATAGCTAGTATAGTAATAGGAAAGCAATATTAAATTTAATTAAGAATAAGAAATAGTATATAAAGTTTATAATATATACTTTAGACTCTAGTATAGAGAAGCTAATAGAGTTTTTAGTAGGAGATTAGGTATAAGACTTTCTATACTCTTATATAAGATAACTATAGCTTCTTTATTATATATACTAGCTCTTAATCTACCTTTCTTTTAGCCTATATCTCTTACTCTTAGTAGCTACTTTTTGGCTATATATATATGCTATACTAATAAAGCTAAATACTTATAGTATATTATTGTTATAGGGGGGGTAAAAAGGGTCTTATACTTTTAAAATATATTATAAAATAGTTAGGATATTATATTAGATTATCTAAAATAATATAATAGATTATATAAAAAAGTATATATAATTTGCCTTACTAGCCTTATAAATAGCTTTAAAGTAGCCTTTGTTTATTATCTAAAATACTAAGAAGTCTTCTATTAAAAACTTTATCTATAGCCCCTTAGGGGCCTATTTTAGTATAGTATAAATTTAGTAGGGTGCTTATATAATAGGAGTGCCTAACTTAAAATATATATATCTTTATTAACCTATCCCTTGGCCCGTCAATTTGCGTCCAACGGTTATCGATAAGAACTAGCCAATTAATCGTGCTGGATTTAACGCCTGCACTGGGGGTGTAGGGCTTTGGTTTTGTAGTAATTTAATATACGCGCCCGGTTTTAGGAGTTAAGTCGCTCGATATAAAGTTACTAGCACTTTTCTTTCCTGCAGAACTGTATTTTGCATTGTGGTAGTAGGTGCACGCGTTGTTTCGAAACTGGTATTCGCGCACGGACCACTTACTCGTTGGACGCTGACGGGCCAAGGGATAGCTAATTTTTACTATTTTAGTGTAAGTAAAGAGCTCTTAGCTAGCTTTACATATAGCACTTAACGGGTATTAAGAGCGTAGCGTTACTAGTACTTGTAAATTAACCGTGGATATAGGGCAATATCTATATACTACTAAGTGTATAGGCCTCTTCGCCTATAAAATCTAACTTAGCGGCTAATTTAGCGATATAGATTAAACTGTAAATATACTATTAATGTAAACAAGATACTTATTACCACTCTTACACCTTATAATGCCTTCTTATAAGGTAATTAAAGTACGTAAATTAGTTATAATTGGTATACTAAAAGCTACATAAATGTGAGAGGAGAGATGGGCAAATGGCTAGGTACTAGCCTGGTAGAGAAATTGAGCGATTTTAGTGCGGGCGTAAGGACGAATATCGGCCACCTTTTTCTCCGGCTGTGAGCTTGGTTGCCGGCTGAATCGCTTACTGAGATAACGGAGCAGTGAACACCAGCGGCTAGGATGTGCTTTCCACTTTTTCTACCATACATCTGCTAGCACGGTACAACTAGACTTCGTGAGGACTACCTTTTATCTTCATATAATTTTAAATCTGCAAAACAAATTATGTTCGCAGAGAAAAACAAACTAATGAGTGTCGCGGTTTGTAACTAATATCGAAGCATCCAAACCAAGGTCAGCATTGGCTTTATCCGCGACGATAACATTCTTGAGAGTCAACTGATGCAGTGCTGATGGGCCGTCTCTACCTCACTGTTCAAATGCAAAACACACCAGGCCCCATAGAGTAATGTTGTCAAAACAGCCCACTCACTTCTATCAGTCTACGATATGAAACTAGTATACCATCTGACAACCCTCCGACGATTGGGTGCTATCGTACAGACCTCTAATAAAATGCCATACTTCGTCTTCGTTATCATACAATGGCATCCCAGCCCTCTCATTAATCTTCCATGTCCAGCTCCGCGGCCTCGAGGGCTAACTGCTGCTTCTTCAAAGCAATCATCCTCCTCTTCTTCTCAAGCAGCCTTTGCCTCTGCTCCTCTTCGGTCAAGGCTCTTCTCTGAGCTTGAGGCTGGGCCTGGGCCGACCTTTGTCCCCCGGCACCACCAGAGCCAACCTGATGACAGGGAAATACGAATTAGTTGATTGTATTTAAAGAAAGTAGGGGCTAAGGCGGGAGTCCTACGATGGGGAGGCCGTCGGTCACACCTCCGACGGTCTTGAGGAGAGGTGATGTTATGCCACCAACGATCGGGAGATCTTTGGTCGTTTGGTCCACTGTATTTAGAAGACTAGGGGAGTAAGCTTGCGTCGTATAATGGAAGATAAAAGGTGGATAGTAGTACCCTCCGAGAAGACCGCCGCCGCCGCCGCCATTGTTACCGCCACCGCCACCACCACCGAGAAGTCCTGCCATGNCGATGTTTAGGGGTTTGTGAGTTATGATTTGGTTGGTAGCTGGGAGGCAGGGTGGCTGTTACTAATAATTAATCGTCACAATGTAGATTGAATTTGGTTCTTAATTTGAGCGGATAGTGTAAGTATTTTAGTGTCATTATATAGACACAAATGCTGGCACGAATAGTTCTAGAAACCTGTTTATTCCTCTTCACGTCGGTTGTAATCAGGTTTGTTGTCGGTTGAGGGAAATACCTTGGTACATCCAGCGATGACGTAGAATAGTTTGCCAATACGGAAGCGAAGCTCTGACGATCTTCGGGGTCCGAAGGTGCCCAGTGCTCCACTCACCATAACGGCGCCCCACCACAAGCCCACAACATCAAACACATAGAGAAACCCATCTTACAGGCAAAAGAGTTCTGTGGCATATCCAAGTTCGCCGTAAAGAATATCTGCAAAGTACAGTACGAAACGACAGTAGTATTTAAGCGAGGAGTAACGGTCTCAGACGGCAAGACTGGGCAGTTTCTAGAGAACAAAATCGGGAAAATTTGCTCTAGTCCCCGCCTTGTAAAAGATGTTATGCTATACTATTTTCTTCGAAAGCTCCTAAGGAGAGAGAGCCATCAGATTAACGATGCCGTCACACGATTTGCACCGTGGGTGCTCAGATGTCTGTTATCGATAAGGGCCCAGCCAATCAGATCAATAGGATTAAATCGCCGTGCTCAGGAATGAGATTGATAATCTATTAAACATTATATAAAATAATCTATATAGCCTATTTCTTAGGGTTAAGTCACTTAATGTAAGGTAGCCAACACTCGCCCTTTCTATAGAATGAAATCTGACATGTTTTGCACCCAAAATGCGTCCTCAGCGCTCGTAGAGGCCCTCAAAGAGGTATAAATCGGGCGACGGCCACGGCTCCAGTGGTGGGTTTTTAGCAACACAATTTAATTGAATGTTATATTAAGTCGGCTAAATAAGATCTACATTATTAAAAGTACGATTGGAAGGCACGGTTGATGGTAATGTATTAATCAAATCTATATAGGCTATACGCGTAGTTTTGATTCCGGTGTTCCGCACGGACCAACGCTGGCGGATAGATTAGTTGCATTAGTTAAAGGAACTTGGCCGAAATAGGCAATACGGATTCATGAGTTTCGTTGGTCTTGGCGCCAGGCACCCGTTTATGTACCAGCCAAACTCATGCTTACGCGTCCTTTTACCGAAGCCTCATGCCAACGTCCTAGGAATTAGCTAAGTTTACTCTCGTTATACGGGCCTAGGCAGCAGCGATTACACAATCAACTACTTCACAAACCACCAAGATGCATTTGCTTCATAATGCATCTCGCTCCTCTACGCATCTTCCAGCTTGTTGCGTCGGGAAATCACCATGTATCCATCCGATGTCTGGTACGTTCTTTTCACAGGCGGTCCAATGCCCTTCGTAGAATAGTTTGCGATCCGAATGGTCAGTTGGAACATGACAGCTAACACGGTCTTTCCTGTAGCCCCGTATATGCTGTACGCTTTTCGATTGGTTTAATCGTGTCTCTTATAACAAATTGCTGAACTCTGGGTGCAACAGCCGTTTTTCAGCGCCATGGGTGTCGCTGCCGCCATCGTTTTCAGCGTCATGGGAGCGTCTTATGGCACTGCTAAATCCGGGGTTGGGATCGCTGCAGCGGGAGTCCTACGCCCAGATATGGTGATTAGAAGTTTGTCCCATGCGTTATGCACTACCAGCAAATGGCATTGGATCTAACGAGTTGGCAGATTCCATACCAGTGATCATGGCTGGCATTCTCGCCGTTTACGGCCTTGTGGTCTCGATTATGATCGCCAATACTCTGCGACCAGAGACACACCTTTTCACGGCGTTTGTTCATCTTGGGGCCGGGATAGCAGTAGGGCTTGCCAGCCTTGGAGCTGGGTTTGCAATTGGCATTACCGGGGATGCTGGAGTGAGGGGATCAAACCAACAGCCCAAGCTGTTTGTGGGTATGATGTTGATTCAGATCTTCTCCGAAGTGCTTGGTGAGTCCTCGGGTACGATTCATTCCCCTTCCGACATGGATTTGGACGAAGAATACGAACGGAACATGTCACAATGAATCCTCGCTGATGAATTCCGGGAAAGGTCTGTATGGCATGATAGTTGCGCTCATCATGCTCTCCAGCACTACGTCAATTACTTGCGGATGACATTAACGATGAGGAAGGCCAGCAGCATAGCATTGAAGAACAGCACCGGGTCTCTTTGGCCACCAATCCATGGTAAACGGCGATGAGCAATGCCTCAAATTGAATATTTCAGCAGAAGGGACTGGTAGGCCAAATCTAGGATGCAGCTGGTTGAGCAGGTGGAGTGCAATGGGAGTCCTGACTGTCTTACCGTTATGAATGGAGGATTCATGCATGAGTAGATGTGTGGCTATGTACAGTAGAAGCGGAAGAGTCTTGCGGCGTTTGACCCTTTGGGGCTGTGTCATCTAATCAGCAACGTGGCAGCCCGATTATATGTGACGCTTCTTGGCTTAGAGCAATGGGGTTCTCTTGCCGTCGATTTTCAAGGTACCTAAGGTCAAGTAGGCATGTAGGTTGGTATGTGTATGTGGCGCGCCCGAGGGTTGTTTTGACACGTGACTTCGGGAAAGCGCGACCAACCCTCATCTCTCACCCTTCAACCTGTCTCTCATGCTTCCCCATCCGTGTCTCATCCTCATTCCATCTGCATCAAATCCACCCTGTAGGAAATACCTTCGACATTAGCAATGCCACCACTCCTGATCCGAAGTCGTCAACACAAAACGAGCACTTCGGCTACACCGCCTGCGGAAACGATCGAGCTGCTGCAAATATGTGCCGCGCCACGAGCTGCTTGTACTTCATTTCGCTGTGCCGCCCGAGCATGGCCTAGCGATGAAATCCTTCTTGTAGGCAACCATTTCTGCCTGTTCCCTCTCCTGACATTCCCCTGACATTTTCACCTTGAAAGCTTGATTTGCTCGATATAAGATGGCCTGATCGTCGCCAAACTATCCCAACCTTGATACCAACATTCATACCAACCCACTGCCGTTCAATCATACACCTCCCAAGCAAGCGACGGTGATCAAATGCGCTGAGGCCGAGGATGCCAAGTCTGAGGCATGCAGGCCTCCCCCTCACCAATCCGACATGCTCCTCCGTAAGGTCTCCGCAGTCGCAATGATTATATTTCCCCACACTGCCGTAACCCCTTTCAGCCCCATCGGCTGGGTTATTGGCGCCGAAGGCGCCTTCTTACTCGACTGCTTTCTCGCCGGCCTCCTCTTCGCCGCAATGTACTTTCAATGTACTTTCAATGGCGCATCGCCGAGCAGACCAATCCTGTTGCCGTCTGCATCCCGGCAAGTAGTGGCAGCTATATTTCCAACGGCGTCATGCAGAATGCTAGCAGGGAGATTGTGTGGTTGTACAGGCCCACCAGATACTGGAAATATTATGCTGCAGAGGCAGCCTTACTTGCCGTGGCCGAGTTCGGAGGTATGGACAATGTCAGGCGCGGCGTAGTGACTTTTATTGTTGCGGCCTTGTGGCCGGCTGGCTGGTTCGTCACCCCACAGTGGCTCAAGGCGGAGGCTGAGGCACTTGAAGGCAATGTGATTCTGGATGGCCTTGGATGAAATGATGAACGTCGGATATACCCGACGTGCCCGGAGATTCCGACATTGAGTCCAGGGGAGCCTGTAGAACCCTTTAGAACTTTTAGATCCTAAGGTAGTATGCTAAGAGAGAGTTGCAGAAATTTGGGGTTGAATTTGTTGGAATGCTTAGACATATGAAGAAATTTATTCACCGCAAGTCACCTGCGCCTTCTACATCACTTCACATGCTCACTGTTTTTCCATTCCTGATAGAGAATAGGTACCTATGCTGCCGACGTATTCCGAAGCGCTCTTGTTTAGCTAAGAGACTGATTAATATGGCGTAGTGAAATATTAATAGGTAGTTTCTTCGAATATCAATGGCTTAAAATAGAGGAGCGGGAGAATATATTCACAATCATATTGTTCGAGCAAATTATATGATTCCAGCTTCCAACTCTCGAACACGACTGTTTCGGCTCGAGTAGGACGCCTTCCTGGCGGATTAGACTGATATACTTCTTCGTTGCAGGAAAATCGTGCGCGGTGGCTTCTCTGGCATCCAACGAGACCACGAGGGCAAGCGCCTTGGTCATGACTTGGTAATTTTGAGGCACTCAAATCAATCCTAAGTTCGGTGCCCCACATGTCCGTGTGGCTAGGCTTCAGAAGTATTTGGTATTCTATGAGCAATTGAGAATGCATCGAACGAGTGAAAACTTCAAGTTGATCAAGATTTAAAAACTCCTTCAAGATGCAAAGTCCTGATAGGAGTGAGGGGAAGCTCGATCTTGTGGAGGAACTGAGGTCTTGCGCTGGCATCAAATCGATGATGCAGCCAAATAGACGAGCATCACCATAGCCGGCCCCACCACGGGCACTAGAAGCGGGTAGCCTGTTCCCATCCTTGCTGCTCACTGCCCCTCGATGTAATCCCGCCCCGCTAAAGCCAGTTCATCTTTTCCTTTTATCATCAACATTCGCTAGGCATATTCTATCCTGTGCTGAGGCAAAAAAGGTCCTATTTCGTTTGTAGTATACGGTACCGTCCATCAGTTCTTTGCAATGGCAGACAAACCGTTGCCCGTTATTGTTGTAGGAGCTGGTAAGCAACTTACGGCCTGGAAAACTGTGATAATCGTTTTATTGACCTTTGAAAAACAGGTCTCGCTGGCCTAGCCATTGCTCACGGACTCAAAAAGGTTGGTCGAGTTCAACATCCGACCGTCGTTCATACCCAAAAATCGAGATTCTGAACCGCCAGTGGATATACTTGCCCTACTCTTTCCTCTTTCTATAATGCTGGGGCTCATGACAACTGCAGAACAATATATCCTATGTGATCGTCGACCGGGAAGCGGCACCACGAGATAGAAACTGGGGGGTTACACTGAGCTGGGCTCTCCCGTTGTTGGATAAACTTTTACCAGGAGATCTTTACAACAACCTGCAAGTGTGTCAACCTGACCCATCACTCGATACCAAAGCCGCTGGTAAAGAAAGTGTCTTAATCCGCGATGGTGCGACGGGCCAAACGAAAGTTGAGGCCCACTTCCCCGGAATCAGACGAATGCAAATTCAAAAAACAAAAAAAGCTTGGGGCCCAGGCCTAAATATCAAATATGGAAAACGGCTAACTGACATCTCCATGACTGCTGCGGGTCCGATAGCACACTTTGAAGATGGCACCTCCGAGTCCGGTAGCGTCATCATCGGAGCAGACGGCGGAACCTCGCAAGTCCGCCGCTGGCTTCTTGGGGATCTGGCCGCGCAAGAAGTGCTCCCCTACGCCTTCATGAACTTTCCATTTACCCTACCAGCCGAGAAAGCGCTTTACCTTGACAAGGTAATGAACCCTAACGTAGACGTAGCCACGCACCCCAAGAACATGTACCTAGGCATATTCCAGTTGGACAAGCCAGAATTAACGAAGCCGGAGACGTGGGTCTACTACATTCTCGTTACGTGGCCAATAACCACGAAAGAGGATGAAGAAAACTCGGATAACCGCCTAGAGAGACTCAGGGCGCACATGGATGGCTGGGCGGACCCATATAAGTCAGTCGTGGAATGGTTACCGGATGATGTGGTGATCAAGCCGGACCAGCTGAGAATATGGCATCCGAAGCCGTGGAATAACCATGGGGGAGCAGTGACGCTGGCAGGGGATGCAGCACATAGGTAAGACCTATACGATCACATTCCCCAACTCACTTTGCTTACCGCTGTAGTATGACCTTCCATAGAGGCCAGGGTAGGTTCCACGATCGATATCTGTGTTACCTGGACAAACGCTAATGCCGATTCCAGGTGGAAATCTCGCCATCAAAGACGCCAACGAGTTCGTCGCGAAAATGGTTACGGTGCAGAAAGGTGAGCAGTCGTTGGAGGAGGCGGTTAATGAGTACGACGAAGGCGTCGTGGCGAGGGGTCAGGAGGTGGCAACCTCGAAAGCGCAGACAATAGCTTTCCATGATTATACCAATTTTGAGAATAGTGCGCTTTTCAAGATGGGGATTAAGCCGGCGGGGTCTTAACTGACTCAAGGGAGAAGCCGGGCCAAATAAGATATAGAACATCTATCAGGAAGTTCAATCCTGAACCAAAGCAATTGTCAGCCGGCCAAGATCCGAGCAATGTGGCTTGGCAGTAACTTTAATGTGCCGTTTTGGTTCTAAAGTTACTCCATATACTTGCCCAAAAAATATATCGAATGACCAGGACTAAATGAATAGCGCCTAGCGGACGCCTTTCTCAGCCACTTTGAACTAGATGCAAGTAAGACGCTAGTTAGGCTACTAGTAAAAGTATTGAAGCAATTAAATAAGTATCTATTAAATATTAAGTATTAGTATATTCTATATTAAAGCGATCTAACACCTATAGGCTATCTATATATATCCCTAACCGCTAGCATTTAGTATAGCAATTAAACTCTTCTTTGAAGTAATAGTAAAGGACGAAGATAGTAAATACTTTAGGGAATATAGCGTTATATAAACCTCGAAGTATATAGGGAAGAGAAAGAAAATATAAAGATAATTAGACTCTTCTCTCTCTCTAATAAAGTTATTTTATATAAAGAAAGAAAGATATATATAATAAAGCCTTATAGGAAATATTACGATAGACTTATTAATAGACTAGGTATATAGGTAACGAAGTAGATAAGATTATAAATAGTAGAGTAAGTGTTTAATAGATTAACTTTAATTATATTTTAAGATTTACGACAAAGGACTATATTGCCCGCGAAGCCCTACTACACGCGTCCACGTCGCCGCGGGTGGAAATATCGTCGGGAAATCGTTCCTTGTAATCATGGCTCCCAGTAATGAATGAATGTATATTCATACTACTTATCGTATTCATATCATTAAGGCCTCCAGATATTCATTATCGTGATAATATCGCGATATTGACTTGATAAGCAATATCACCAGGCTTGGCAAGGCGTTTGAGGGAGGCGATCGTCTTTAGAGTCCTCCCAAATCGTCACCCCCCTTCTGCCTCTTGAACCAATAAGCTCATCAATAGCTCCTGCATCCATCCCAATATAAATTAATACAATTTTGCTCGTGCGTATATTTTAAAACGATAGGCGTATTTACAATCCTTTGCGAACACTACACTACCCCTTTACAACACCACCGACTACCACCAACGCTCTAAATCATATATATATATATTCATAAGCTTATAGATATTCATTCATTTATAAGATTCAATATCGTATCTATATCACTTCATAACGATAAGTATATCGCAATAAATAAATGAATAGGGTTATCGTTAGGAGCCCTGCTTGCAGTGATGGCAATAACTATATAATTATAATCAGCTATACAATTGCGATTATTATATAATCACTAGAGCTGATTATAATTTAATTATGTAGTTATATTAATTACCTATTTTAGTAGTTAGGAATAGATTTTTAGTGTAGTAGAAAGCTCCGCGAGACTTACCTAGATCTTCCTACCTAACTATAAGTTCGTGATAGCTTTTTGGTATTAAGGTAGGCTCTTAAGCTTCTTTATAATCCTTATCTACTACCTAGTTATTGCCAATATCATCATCCTATAGGTTGCCCAATAATTCGCCCTTAATATTTATAACCTTAGCCGCCACCTCTTCTAATATAAAGCCGCTAGATTTAATAACTTTACAGATCTAACTCTTTAAGCACTCCGTCTGTTTGACTACCGTAGCTCTAAGCCTACATTGCGTCTATAATATTATTCGCCATACACCTAAAAAGACTCTTTCTACTTTAGCCGACATTACTAGTATAGAGAAAATATTAATGGCCATTCGTAAGAGTCTTAGGTAGAGCTTTTGCTAAGAGGGCTTAAGCCACTAATTAAGGGAGCTTCCGGCAATTAATTATAGAGGATCTGCCTATAAGAAAATAAGTTAGATAACGTTATATATATTAGGGATAGATTATACAGTAATAAAGCGTTTAAATTTATCATTAGCAGATACTATTACGAACGCTTTAAGTACAATGTTATAACTACTTAGAGAAGAGTTGGAAGAAGCTAGTTGGTTAATATAGGCACGGTCTAGGATGGAACCCGTAGAACTATATAACGAAGAATAGTAAGCAAGTCACGTAATGTTATACGCAGTATACGTGGTGTACGTAGTATACAATATATATAACACGTATAATACGTACATTACGTATAAGGAGGATTTTATAGGAGTACGGTTATGTATTTAAGGACCCTTAATCCCTACCTAGATAGTTCCTTTCTTATAGTAATTCTTAGAATATAATTAGAGTTAATCTATTAAGCAACTACTCCACTAGTTATTATTATATTATTAATTTACTTATAATACCTATATACCTAGCCTATTAATAAGTCTACCGTAGTTCTTACTACAAGGCTCCGTTATATAATTACTACCACGGTTATAGTTTTAATAAGTCAAATAATATGCCACCAAAAGTAGCTACTATAACGCCGTTAACAACAGTAACTACTTTAAGGTTAAGTGGAGATACAAGTATACAAGATACTAACTTATAACTAGTTACGGTTGGATAGTTACAGGAAATTATTAATAAGTTAAATAAGAACAACTAAATACTTAAAGAAAGACTTAATATGAGGGGATCTTGTAAACAGGGGGCTATAAGGACACGATTGGAATAGGATAGATTGGTAAGAGAGACGAATCCTTAAGGAGGTAAGGCCTCTAGGATTGTGGAGACTATATACTACGGGTACGTGCCTCCGGCACGTGACCGGTAACCATTTAAGGGGCGTCCGGGGGTTGTCCTAAGGGCAACCTAAGGTGTCCGCAATAATATCCCTTATATTACCCCCCCCCTTCTTACGGTCAGCCCCTAATCGCTATTACCTTATAATAGGAAGATTATAAGGGCTTATCCTAGAAGAGGTTTGGAGAGATATTAGAGAAGTGTTGGTATACCGCTATATATTATCTATCTATCTAACCCCTACTTTAAACTCCTAAAAAACCTTAATAAGGAAAAAATATAACTGGAGAAAAGATGTAAGGATTACTAGGAGACCTATTAGAAGCCTACTAGAAGCATACTGGTGACTACCTAGGCTAATATAGGGATTTTTATATAACTCTGCTTCCAAGCCTTTATGCTAGTCTATAATTAATCATAAGTATTATAGGTAATTTAGTGTTCTAGTATAGTTCTATAGAACCTTTAGTATGGGATTTAACGTATAGAGCCTTGGCTTGCCGTCGTCTTTAACTGCTAAGATATAGTCTATAATCTTTTCTTATAATCCTTTTCTTATAATCCCCTACGTCACTAACGTATTACTCCCGCATTTACCCTTAGGTTATTAGATGCGGTTAAGGTATTAATTAGTTAGTTAAAGAGACTTATCTCTTAAGATTTAGTGTATATAGTTTCAAATCTAGTAGTTCTATGCCGTATATTTGGTATAGCTCTACTACCTAGCAAATAGGGACATTTCGCGATAGTAATTGTAGCTATTATGCGATTGTCAAGAACGTCTATAATATTATTCTTTAATACTATAGTATTGTTTTAGGTCTAATTTAACCTATATACGTCTTTAATTTAACGTCTTAATTGCCTTCCCCCAGCCGCGTAGTTAGTTTTTGTAAGGAAGTAATAGTTAAATAACTTATACGCGTGTTTCCTTCCTTCTAAATAGCGCTATTATAACGGAGTTATATTAGCAAGGTTATAGTTATTTACTAAAAGGGTATTAGAAGGTAAAGTATAAAGACACCTTGCTTATTAAGCTGCTCCTTTTCTTAAACACCTTACTTCTCGCTATTAACCGTTGTTCAATTTTGGATGTATCTTTAATATATTATTAAGATTTTCTTCTTTTTTATTAATAATTCAATATACCTCTTCATTCTCCTACTAACTACTCTTTTAAGCAAATTCCATAGCATATCCTAGCCCTGCCTTTATATATAGAACCTTAACCCCCGCTAACCCGCAACTAGTGCTGGTCCTACCTAAATAATTTTACCTATACGTCTTTAAAAAACCAGAAATCTAATAATAGGATTTTAGAGGCTTGCAATAAGATATACTATATTAAATCTAATACCTTTAGTCCTTATAATTAATGCATACGTACTAAGAGCGGCAGTTACGTTAAGGTGAGTTTTTCTATCCTTAATAGATTTCCATTGCTAACTTTAAGCTTTAATAATAGCCTAGGCCTAAGTGGCGACGTTCCTTTAATGTCCTTAACTACTACATCACCTAGGCTCTCTTTTATTTTAGCGTAAATGCTAAACAACTTAGCCGAATTTAAGACTATACCACAGCTATCTACACTGCCTATAATTCCTAGCAAGCTAACTAGCAACGCCTAATGTGAGAGCAAGGTTGGTATACTAAGGATAGGGTAAGGAATAGGGGTAATAAGAAGAAGGTTGCCGTCTACTATAGAAAGGAGTTCGCGTATACGCGTTAAGTTTTGAAAGAGCATAACATAATGCGGTATTAGGTAGGTTACCCTTTAGGTACCTAGCGGATAGGTAACTAACAGTTGCTATAGTAAGGTCTTAGTAGTTCTGGACTATACCAGCCAGCCAACGTCTCTGTTCATTCTAGGCTTAAGCGTATCTTTATTAACTATAAGCTTACGCCGCAAGAGCTTCGTTAGTATTAGTTTAGACCTAATATTAGTGTTAAGCGTTTAAAAGTCTCTGCTTTAGCTATACCTTATCGTCCTGCCCCTGTTTTTATGCCTACTTATACGCCTACTAAGGCATCTGGATCCCATTCTCGTTAGCTATTACTTAGTAGCCCGATAGATACTAATCCTACTCCTAATAATAATGGGGCGTAGTGGCTTTTTAGATTGGGCATTTATGGTTTGGACTTTTGGGATTCGTTCTTATATATAGTAGCAATTAAGGACCTCAATTAGGTACTTGGGAAGGCCTTAGAAGGCTTTCAAAAAGGGCTTAAAAGCCCTAGGAATAATATTCCTAGTATAGATTAATAAATAGGAATACAATTCTAGTAAAATATGCTATATACGTAAAAAGGCTAAGGACCCGTCCTACCTTAGGCTATATAGCCCTAATCCTTATAGTTTCCGGAGCTTGTCCGTTCCATATCCGATTTAACCTATTTACTCTTTTTATAAGCTTTCTTTATAGGTCGCGATAACACCGTAGTATTAAAGCGCTTTCTGCGATTTGTAGATTATGGACCTTAGTCCCAATATTCTTTTAGAATATCTTTGTAATAATTAAGGTAATCCTCTGGTTCCTATATAGAGTCCTTAGCGGGCCAGCCTAGCCATTTAACTTTAAATTAAAGCTTGTTCTTAACAGACTTATAGCATAGTATAGCTTTAACCTTATACCACTCGCCTACTACCTTAGGGTGTTTAATTAGGCCTAGACGGAAGTTCTTTTTTAGTGGTAGTCTATGCTATAGCTCTAGTAGGTTTATATAAAACACTAGATGTATATAGGCTATAGATAGGGGTAGCTGGAGACAATAGGCTAGCTTACTAATTTGTTTCTTAACTTAAAAGGGACCTAGGTATCTTATATTAAGCTTCTTTAATAGTTGATAGGTCTTAATATTTATTAAATATAATAGAACCTTATCGCCTACTCTAAAATGCTTATCCTAGTACTTGCAGTTATACTAAAGTCTCTACTACTCTTAGGCATCTTGTAGGCTCTACTTCGCATACTTTTATTGCTCCTCCTATTCCTAGAGATATCCTTATACTCTCTAGTGGATATCCTTAGACTTCCCGGTAGGATCCCATAACTAATTATGCGGCTTTAGCTAGTAATCGTTAGGTATACTATTAAACCCAAATAGTTAGACGCCATAGGTAATCTAAATTGGTGCATACTTATACAATATATATTGCTTTAAATTATAAGCGTACTCCGTATATAGAAGTAGCTCGCACTAGTTGTCTTACTAGTAGTTTAAATACATCCGTAGGTAAGACTCCAGTTCCTAGTTCTGGCGTTCCGTTTACCCATCCGTCTATAGGCGGAAAGCTATACTATAACGGTGGTCTATCTTTAAATAGAAGTATAGATCCAACCAGTACTAGCTTATAAAGACGCTGCCCTTATTAGTAATAATAGAGTACGGCTAATCTACTTTAAAAAAGCATTTCTCCTTAATTAGGTTGGCAAGCTTTTATGCGTTAATTGTCTTGTTAACGGGAAGGTATTAGACGTACTTTAAAAACCTATTAATAAGTATAAGGACCGAATTGTATATTCGTCCTTAGCTATCTTTAGATAGTAGGAGATCCGTAATAAAGCCTATGGCGTAATATCGCTATAGCTTACTAGTAGGGGGAACTAATTTAAGTAGACCCTATAGCTTATGCCTGCGGATCTTATATACTTAACACTTCTTATAATAGCTAATGTACTCCTTTGCTTCCTAATTAAGCCTTAGCTAATAGTATTTACGCTAAAGTAATTCCACTATCTTTACTTAACTATAGTGGCCGCCTAGGGGATCATCGTAATTCTTTATAAGAATCTTCTATTATAAATTTGCTTCTTATAGCACCCAAACCTTACTACTTCTACGTAGTAGGCCTATCGGGTCTAGTTCCTAATAGTAGCGCCTAGCAGCTTCCTTTCCGTTACGTTTCCAGTCTACTTCCGTATTAAGAATAGCATAAAAAGCGTCCCTCTATTGCACCTCACGGATAAGATCCATTAACCCTTTAGATAGTTCCTGGGTGAAAGCTATTTCGTCCTATACTACTCTAAGTATAAAACTAAATAGTACTATGGATCTTACAACTCTTTAATACGTATACGTTAGGAAGGCCGCTATAAGGTTAAAGTCCTTTAGTTATTAACGTATTAGCCACCCAGTCGAGCCAGCCACCCGGCCGAGCCACCCCAAAACACATCAAAATCTACCAACTTTAACCTTTTATAACTCCACCCCTATTAAAGATATTTAAATAAAAATTTAAATATAGCTGCTTATATATAGAAGTATTCTGTTTATAAAGTTTTTAAAAAAGGATTATATTATTTATTCTATTTATTACTTAACTTGATCCCTTTTAGGTCTATATACGCTTTTATTAAGTATTTATTAGCTTAAATATAGAATACTTTTTTAAAAACATTATAAATAAAATACTTCTATATATGAGCAGCTATATTTAAAATTTTATTTAAATATCTTTAATAGGGGTGGAGTTATAAAAGGTTAAAGTTGGTAGATTTTGATGTGTTTTGGGGTGGCTCGGCCGAGTGGCTGGCTCGACTGGGTGGCTAATACGTTATAGGGCTCCGAGTTCCAATTACTTTATAGCTTCGCTATTAGTTTAAAGGGATAGCTTAGTAATTAGGGATAGTATATTACTAGGTTCCGAGAATATATTAGGGACGTCCTATCTAGGTATATTCGAACCCTTATTAGCAACAGACCGGGTACTAGCTAGAATATTAGTGGAAACCAATAGGGCTTACACTGCCTAAGACTTAGTATATAGAGCTGTGGGTACTTAAGCATCCTACACCTAGAGCTTATTCTGCAATATAGGGAGTAAGATATCTATTATCTGTTTTCCTTCTCCCGTTTTAAAGCCTTTAGTATAGTCTAGCCATCGTGACGGTCCATTAGTAGGGTTGTTTTCCTCTAGCTTATATTTAATCTTAAAATTAAATTGTGTGAGCTCTTCTGCCTATCTAGCTTGTTGAGGTATAAGCTCCTTTATAGTTATAAAGTAGCGTAAATTATAGTAATCTAAGAGTACATGAGTGGTATAGCTCGCGTACTTAAGGTAATATCGCTACTGTTTAAAGTAGTTAACTATAGCTAGCAGTTTCTTATCGTGGGTATAATACCTAACTTTAGGTCCCTGAAATTTTCCATTATAAAATGCTACTAGTCTCCAATGGAGCTAGGTAGCGTCTAGATGCCTATTAGGTTGCAGTAGGATACTAGTAAGGGCAAAATTCGATATATTAGTTATTATTATTAATGGCTAATCTAGGTTAAAATGCCGCAGTAATAGAGCTTCTATAAACTTTACGCGAAGTTCCTAAAAGGCCTCCTAAACCTTTCCGGGCCATAACCATAGCTTATACTATTTAGTTGGTCCCTTTTTAGTTTTCTTCCTTACCGCCTTTAAGCTTTTTGCTCCTTAGGTTGGGTCTTAAGAAGCTTTTATAATATAGTTAAATAGGTATTAGGCGACGTCCGAGTAGTTATAGATAAAGCGCCTATAGAAATTGGCAAAGCCTAGAAATACTTAAACATCCTAGTAGCTCTCTAGCTCCGGCCACTCCTAGATCGTCTACACCCATACTAGGTCTATAACTACACCCGTAGGCGTTATAATATAACCTAGAAACTCAACCTGCTTAATATTAAAGATATACTTTAACGCTTTAGCGTAGAGGCCCTAATTATCTAAACGTTCCAGCACTTCGCGGACGTGTTGCTCGTATTAATCCTTATCTTCTAAGTAGATTAAGATATTATCTAAATAGATGATGTATATACGGTCGACTAGTCCCCCTAAGGCTCTATAAATGTACAATTAGAATGTTATAGGCGTATTAGCTAGCCTAAAAGGCATTACTAGATACTTAAAGTAGCCGTATTAGGTCTTAAAAGCGGTCTTCTACTTATCCCCTTCTTTAATACGGAGCCTATAATAGGCGTCTTATAGATCTAACTTCGTGAAGATTTTCGCCCTAGATAGTTAATCCAGCATTTCACTAACCAGTGGTAGTGGGTAACGGTTCTTAATTATAATCTTATTAAGACCGCGATAGTTTACGCATAGCCTTATAGTTTTATCTAGTTTTGGGATAAAGAGAATTGGTGTGCCTAATGGCAACTTACTAGGCCGGATCTATCCCTTTTCCAGTAAGCCATTAAGATACTCCTATAGGATCTTAAGCTCTTTATACGAGAGGTTATAGATAGAAAGGTTCGGCGGTTATTTGCCTTCTTTTAGATTAATTACGTAATCGTACTCTAAGTTTTATAGTAGGACTTTAGCTCTCCTGCCCGGAAATACCCTTAGTAAGTCCCTTAGGCCTACTAGAATATTTAATAAATTAGGGTCGCGTTTATCCTCCGCGTTATTATTAGGTAGGTTCTAAAGCTCTCTTAAGATACTTGCGGGCAGCGTTATACGCTATAGTGGTTACTTATATATAGTTACCACCGTATATTAAACCGTTTTATATCATAGCCAATAGAGGGTAGGGAACTCCTTAACGCAGCGTTTAAGGTGCCGTAGTATACTCTCCGTATATTGCTTAAGCTAGAGTAACCCATGGCGGTTAAAGTATCTCATAAGATCCTTAAGATCGCCGCCTCCCTGCAATATCTCCACGACCTATCTAGTAGTTCCCCGTAGGGTCTTCATTATAAAGGGGTTATTACCTATACTAAGCTCTATACCTATCTTGCTATTAAATAGGGGTTAGATCTAATACTCCTTTAGGTATAAAGCGTATACTATTTCGCCTAGGGCTATATTCTCTAGAATGTCCTTTAGGCTTATTAGTAATATACGCCCTTCCAAATCTTTATTATTCCACTATTTAAAGGCTCCTGTTTTAAAGCGTATCTTAGGATCTACTTTTATAAGCTAAGGGTATTTAAGGATAAGGTTATAACCTACAAAGTTAGCCGCCTAAAAGGGTTACGGGCCAACCGCCTTAGTGCGGTTATGTATATCGGCTACTAATACTATAAGCTTATGGGCACTATATAGCTTAATCTAATACTTATCTAGAAAGCCTACGATAGATTTCCGCCACCTTTATAATAGGATAAGTTTATACTCTTTTACTAAATTATATTATATAAGATTGATTTCGGCGCCGCTGTCGTATAGTGCTTAGAACTGTCGTACCTCACCTATAGGGAGTATTATTTCTAGCTTAACAGTAATATGGAGAGTTTCTCCTTCCATATCTTGCCCTAGTTGCAGCTAGGAGAAGTCCGCAACTAGGGCTTTTCTTTTTTTGGATTATTAGTGCGGTTATTACCCTACTTGTTTTTTTAATAAGATCTACCTCTAGAGTTTTCTCTTAACTTCTTAGAGTGTTCCCGTGAAGGTGCTAGATAGGTGTTAGGTTAGCCCTAGAAGTCTTTCCCGTTATTTAAGGTTCCTAACTTTAACCCTTCTAAAGTTCTCTTTAAAAACGGCTTCTTTAAAGGTTAGGTCTGCCCTATATTACTACTAGAGTACCTACACTTCTAGTAACCCCTTAGCTTCCTACCGGAAGAGGTCTAGTTCCTTACCGCGTCTTTAGCGTTTAGAACTGCTTATTCGAAATCCGTATATATAGTAATCCGTAATAGGGCTCCCACGCGCTTTATTTTGTTATAAATTACTAGCTTAATTCTAGCCTAGATAAACCCGATCTTCTCCTTCTTATAGATACTACCGTCCTTGTTTTTAAAGGGCTCTAGATCCATCTATTAAGCATAAGTTTCTATAAAGTTTATAAACTGGCGGAAGTTATAGCGGTCTAGCTATATTCCATTCCAGAATAGCTCTATATTATTATATTATACGACATACAGATCTTAAGTCTATTTTTTTAGAAAGGTTTACAGCTATAGCTATATAGTAATTTGCTCTTTATTAAGCTAATTAAGTGTAATCTAGTTTAGTAATTAGTCTTTAATCTTGCTAATAATCTAGCGTATACACTCTTTAGTATTATCTCGTATTATTAGCATCTTAAAGAAGTTATCTACCTTATAAACCCAATCGTCTAACTGTTAGGCGTTAGGTCTGTAGCGGAGTTCTAAACTATTAAAGGCCTTAGCCAGTCAGTCCATGTCCTTTTTCTATTTATAGCGTAAATAACTCTCTAAGTCTTCTACACCTCTTTAGGTAGATACTAGGTAGCTCCTAAGAAGCCCTTAGCCTTAACTAGGTTATAAAAGAATTTGCCTAGCTTAGATTAGACCCTACTAGATCTAGATTTGCCCTTAGAGGGTTCTAATATATTTATTAGTAGCTTCCTCCCACATGGCTTCCGAGAGCCTTACGACAGCTTCCCGATATCCGTCTTAAAGGAGATTAGTATAGGGCTCTTAACCTTCTAAACTCGGGCCTAGGGAGGCTCCTGCTATAGAGGTAGTGTTAGTACTAGTAGCTAGTGTAGGCTTCCCAACAAGGCTTAGGTCCTAAGTTAGTAATTAGCTTAGATTACCTAAAGGGGTAGGCCTACTTAGCTCGTAAGCAGTCTGTGTACCGCTACTATACTAATTATAGGCTGGTGGTCTTCCGGGAGGGTTCTAGTTGGTTCCCTAGTTAAACGCGTTAGTATATTTCTCTAGCATTTCTAGCTTAGGGGAAGATCTTAGAGTTGCCTCTAGCGCTTAATCTTCTAATTAGCCTAGGTGGGGCCGGAGGAGTTCTAGTTACTTTCTAGTAGCGTTATAACCGTTATAGAGGGTATCTACGTTTTCCTTAGCGGTAACCGTAGGTGTGCGAGAGTCTTTAAGCTCCTGGAGTATCTGGGTATTAGGGCTCGTTCGGCCGTCTTACCCAGAGGGTTATATTATCACAATCTCTCGCTATCGGAGGGACCTTCCTGCCTTTGCGCGACGGCTTTCCATAAGATATCCGTGGAGTTTCTATTTAGGTCGTCGCGAGATTTTAAGGGAGAATAGTAGTTATTAATAAAAGATATAAACAAACAATCTAGTCCTTAAAGCCGACTGCCCTTCTAAAAAAGAGTAGGAAGGATTTAAATATAAGGGGATCTTGTAGACAGGGGGCTATAAGGACACGATTGGAACAGGATAGATTAGTAAGAGAGACGAATCCTTAAGGAGGTAAGGCCTTTAGGATTGTGGAGATTATATACTACGGGCACGTGCCTCCGGCATATAACTGGCAACTATCCGAGGGGCGTCTGGGGGTTGTCCTAAGGGCAACCCAAGGTGTCCGCAATAATATCCCTTACACATAATGGGATTGGAGTAGTAAAGGTTAAGTTACCTTTAATTAAATAATTCTTAGGGGAGAGATTAAAGCTTAAAGGATTCCTAATATAAATATATTTTAAAGTTATACAAAAAGGGGCTAAGTTAGCTATAATAATGGATTAAATAGCCTACGCAGGACTATTCCTAACGGGTTAGGTACTTAAATAGTTTAAACTCTACTTAATGGAAATATAGACTAATGGAATAACTACTACTAATTAAGAGGTATAATTTGTGTTTTCTAGCTAGGTAGGATTTGTGGAATAATTAATATAGATATTTAGAGACCTGGAAGCAATAACTATAGTAAAGAAAAAGCTTTAGGACCTAATATAGCAAACTTTAGCAATTAAGTACACGATATAGTTTTAAATACTTACTATATAGGTTAAATGGAACGATAAGGCGCTTATAGTATAGTATAAATAGGGACTTAAGGCTAAAGTCTAAGATGTAATTATTCTAATAGAAGATACGGATATCCTAAGGGAATTAATAGATTAAGCAATTAAGATTAACAATAGGATCTTCTAAAGGGAATAGGCTAAGAGAGGCTAGAATAGAGTTCTATAATTATATAAGACGTAGAGTATATAATAACTAAAGCTAAATTAGAAATTATAGTATGGCGCAGAGCTAATAGACCTAAGTAGTACTAAAGAAACCTATAAGAGATGGGGAAAGCAACTATAGAAACCTAGAAGTTAAGGATTAAGTAATTTTAGGACTAAGGAGTATAGGCTAAACCAAGGATCTTAATAGCGGAAGACGTTTAAGCGGACTTTATAGCAAAAGCAATGGTTTAAAAACGGAGCTTATATAAATTACGGAAAATAGGGTTATTTTACTAGAGACTATAGAAGTAGTTATAGTTATTACGCAGTAAAGGGAACTAGACTAATAGTATATAATATATATATATAGAGGGATAATAGTATACTATAAGGAATAAAAGAATATTTAATTAGAAGTTTTATATTTTGTTATAATAACATATACTAAATTTATAAAGACGCTAAGTATAGTGTAAGCTATTAGCTATAAGAGCTAGAGTTAAGAGGACTTAAAGGAACTAAAGAGTTAGATAAAGAATAAGATTAACTCTATAAGCTAGATTAAGATATTATAGTAATAATAATAATGGAGTTGGAGTACTTATTAATTAATAGCGATAAGGATAGTAAATGAACTAACTAGGGGTATTTAAACCTTAATAATATAATAGAAGTAGAGACTAAGACTGCTATAGAGTAAGGTTTAGTAATAGGTATTATAATACCGTTAGATACGGCATCCATTGCTTTATAAAATAAAAGGAGTAATATTTAGAGATAATTAAGCAAGCAGACAACTACTAGTGCTAGCTTATTACTTAATAAAGGTAAAAGGCTAAAGGCTTAAGATTCTTAAGACGAGATAAGAGATAACTAAGATTCTTAAGAAGAGATAAGGTATACTTAAGGACCTATAATAGACGCAAACCAATAGAGTAGGGCAGTAGCTTAGTTTAAGAATATATAAATAAGCTTGGGATAAGTGTTCCTAACGGTATAAGATTCTTAAGATAAGATAAGTGAGATTTAAGACTCTTAAGACGAGATAAGAATACTAGTAAAGCCTAGTTAGACTAAGGCTGGAGCGTAGCTTAAGAAAGAGGCAAGCTTAGGATTAAAGAATTTAAGGGGTTAAGAGTTTAGAGTATAAATAAGGACACCTATAAGTAAGAAGCAAGCGGCTTTACTATAGATTAGAGAATCTGCAATATAAATAGCAGTTAGATTAGGAGACAGATATATAGACCTAAAGGACTTACTAGTTAAACAAGATATTTAGACTAAAGATTAAGAGTTTAATACCAAGATTAAGAAGTAAAAAGACTTTAAGGATCTACTTATAAGACGCGAAAAGAAAGAAACTATAGAGGAATTTAGAGCAAGAATTACCTTATAGCAAGAATAGAAACTAGATAAGAGATCTAGTATATTAGGACGTATAAGAGACAGAGCACCTATATAAAGAATTACTAATAGACCTAAGATAGGCATACTAAGAGCTAAGTGGCTTATTAAACTAGAATAAGAAGAGGATCTAGGGATTCCTACTAGGTTCGAAGAATAATATATAAAAGGCTGTTATAACGCAGTAATAAGAAGATACTTCCTTACGGACAGACTATATATACTCTAACAGCTATACTAAAAGTAGTATAGGCAACGACACAATAATAAGTAGGAAGATTTCTATATGTAGTTAGATAAAAAAGTTATTTAAGACCACCTAATTATGGAAAAAGCGATAAATTATATTAAGGGAGCCTTAATTATAATATTAAAGGATCTAAAGGAACAATTAGAGGACTAGAGAAGCGAGAGGCGCGTTTTAGTACCTATAAATAAAGTTATAACGTTTAGATTAGTGCGATAGAGGTTTAAACTTAAGGATAAAGACGAGCTAAGAGTTAACCTAAAGCACCTAGTATACTACACGCTATTATAGATTGCATATATAGATAATATATATAAGATGCATAAGAATCTAAAGAAAAAGAACTGGAAATACCCTATAAGGATATACTAGATAATAGAAGAATAATAGTATAGGAATACTAAGTATATATATAGATAGCATCTAGTAGAAGTCTAAGAGGAAGGAAGTTTAATACTTTAACTAGAAAGGTTCCTTACGGAAGAATACTTAGATAGATAATAATAGTAGGAATATCTAGAGAACACCTGTTTATAGTATATTAAAGATAAAAAGTAAACTAGGCATTAGCTAAAGAATAAGCTAAGTATAATAGGATTAAGCAGCTAATAGTTAGAAAAAGTAGAGGCCTATAGAACTAGAGAGAGCTAGTAGTAGAGCCTTAAACCCTTAAAGGAATTTAAGGACAACACCTAAATCTAAGAGTTAAATAGCAAGATTAGCAGTTTAAAGTATTAGTAGATAGTGGAGCAATAAGGAACTATATCTTATTAGCAGCAGTTAAAAGAATAGGGCTACTATATAGGCAAAAAGAGCACCCTTATTTATTAGTAACGATTTTAGAAGATCTAATAGCCTATAAAGGAGGCATTATTAATCTTAAAATAGGACTAATCTAGATAACCATTAAAGGGAGATAAGTTAAGATGTCTTTTAATATATTACTATTAGGGAATAATAAGGCAGTATTAGGAATGCCTTAGTTATAGGAATATAATCTAAAGATTAATTAGGTTATAGGTTAGGTTAATATTAGAGATACACAATAACATAAGATATAATAATAAACTAAGTTAGTATAGTACTAAGTTGGAGCGATATATAAGGAAACTAATTAAGGATTAAGTTACGTACTAAAAAGATACTATAAGTATGGCAAGAAGCTATAGTCACTAGAAAGTGAAAAGCTATTAGATTATATAGTATAGGACTATAAGATAGAGTTAAAACTAGGAACGAGTTTAAGGTTCTACCCAACTTATAAGTTAATAGAAAAAGAGTTATAGGCACTTAAGAAGTTTGTCTAGGAAAATCTTTAAAAAGGATACATTAGACTATTATAGTTATTAGCGGGATATCTAGTACTATTTATACCAAAGAAGAATAGAAAACTTAGGCTATATATTAACTATAGATAGTTAAACAGCATTACTAGGAAGGATAGGTATTCTTTACCCTTAATTAGCGAAATTTAAGACAGGATTAGTAACGCGTAAATCTTTATAAAGATAGATCTAAGATAGGCGTACTATTAGATTAGAATTAAGGAAGGCAATAAATAGAAGGCAGCCTTTAGGTTAAAGGAAGGACTATATAAACCACTAATTATACAATTTAGGCTTATAAACGCACTAGTAGCGTTTTAGAAGCATATTAACAATATATTAAGAGAATACTTAGATGAATTTATTATAGTATATCTTAATGATATTATTATCTACTTAATAAGTAAGGAAGAACATGGGGAATACGTTAAATGGGTCTTAGAGAGACTATAAGAAGAATAGATGCTAGTAGCAATTAAAAAATGCAAATTCTTTACTAGGAAGACAGATTTTATTAAATTTATTATTAAACTAGGCTAACTTAGTATAGATCTAAAGAAGATTAAGGCTATAGTAAATTGGCAAGAACTAGAAAATATAACACAGTTAAGGTTATTTCTAGGGTTCTGCAACTACTGCAAAAGGTTTATAGCTTAATAGTTAAAGAATATTAAGCCACTTACGAGATTAATAAAGAAGGAAGAACTATAGGCATAGGGAAAGGAATAAAAGGAACTGTTTAAGAGAATTAAACAGTTGTTTACCTAGGAGCCAGTTCTTAAAATCTATTAACTATAGTTAGAGACAGTAGTTAAAATAGATATATCAGACTATATACTAGGAGTATACTTTCTATAAAAATATAAAGATAGATGGCACCTAGTGGTATATTATAGTTAAAAGATAATACTACCGGAACTGAACTATAACATCTATAATAAGGAGTTATTAGGTATAGTTGCAGTATTAAAGGAATAGAGATTATTCTTATAAGGCATAGAAAAACTATTTATAGTTAAGATGGATTATAAGAACCTAACGGGGTTCCTAATAATAAAAGAACTTAATTATAAACAAGTTAGATAGGCGGAGATGCTTATAGAATACTATTTTAAGATTTAGCATACTAAGGGTACAGAGAATGCACGAGCAGACGCTCTAAGTAGAAAGGCTAAACTATAAAATAATAAAAAGCCATTAGGGGCTTTGTTGTGAAGGGATATAGATAGATTAATTAGGTATAATTATCTAAAGATTACGGCAATATAAGAAGAGAAAACCCACAAATTACTAGAGAGTAATTAGATATAAAAGATCCTAGACGTATAAATAGAGGATCCAAACTTAGAGTAGTATAAAAATTAAAAAGCAACGTATGTACCAAGATCTATTATAAAGGAGTTTATTAAGCCATTTTATAAAGGACTAACTTAAGGATACAACGGAGCTATAGGCTTAGTGTTAAGACTTTAAAAAGAGTATATTATTAATAGAATCTAGGGACTAGCTAGGTAAGTTATAAAAGAATATTTAGATTACTAAAGAAATAAACTAATAAGGTATAAGCTATATAGAGGGCTATAACCTATTAAAATACCAGAGAGACTATAGGAGGTTATATTATAGGACTTTATTATTAAGTTATTAAAGTTAAGAAATCCTATTACCGGATAAGATTATAACGCGATCTTAATAATAGTAGACAAGCTTATAAAGTAGGGATACTTTATAGCATATTTAGAAGAAATATTAGCGGAAGATATTGCTAGAATTTATATTAAAGAAGTATTTATAAAATATGGAGTATTAAGTAAGATTATATCGGACAGAGATCTAAGATTTGTAGTAGTATTCTAGGAAGTATTCTTGCATCGGCAAAATATGGTACCCTTTCAATGGCCTCAATGGTTGGTGGTTGACGCAATTGGCGCGCAGTTGAGGTCATTTGGCAACTCGACCGACTAGCCTATGTCGTGTTTTTTTGACACGCAGCCTGCCAGCAATCTGCGCATTTGGCAACCATAATTATATTTACCTCTTTTATACTAATAGCATATTTTAAATAAATAAAAGCTATTTTAAAGCTATTTATAAGGCTAGCAAAATAAATATTATTATTTTAGATAATTTAATATAATATAGCGATGGTTCTCTTCTACCTATCTACTNTACCTATTAACTTACCTACCTGCCTGCATNGCCTACCTATCTGCATCTACCTACCTATCTACATCGCCTACCTATCTATATCTACCTGTCTGCATTTGCCTACCTATCTGCATCTGCCTACCTATCTATATTTACCTACCCGTTAGCATCTACTTACCTATCTACATCTGCTTACCTATCTGCATCTACTTACCTATCTNCATCTGCCTGCCTATCTATATCTGCTTACCTATCTACATCTNCCTACCTGTCTACATNTACCTACCCATTAGCATCTACCTGTTTGTGCCTACCTGTCTGTGCTACCTTAATTCGATCAATCGATCGAATCGTTTATAGTGTTGGCTGGCTAGTCGTTGTCGTCTGGCTCTGGCGACGGTCGTCTGGTTCTGGCGACGGTCGTCTGGCTCTGGCAACGGTCGTCTGGTTCTGGTAACGGTCGTCTGGCTGGCGACGGTCGTCTGGTTCTGGTTCTGGCGACGGTCGTCTGGCTCTGGCAACGGTCGTCTGGTTCTGGTAACGGTCGTCTGGCTGGCGACGGTCGTCTGGTTCTGGCGACGGTCGTCTGACTCTGGCAACGGTCGTCTGGTTCTGGTAACGGTCGTCTGGCTGGCGACGGTCGTCTGGTTCTGGCGACGGTCGTCTGGTTCTGGCGACGGTCGTCTGACTCTGGCAACGGTCGTCTGGTTCTGGTAACGGTCGTCTGGCTGGCGACGGTCGTCTGGTTCTGGCGACGGTCGTCTGGCGCTGGCAACGGTTGTCTGGTTCTGGCGACGGTCGTCTGGCTCTGGCAACGGTCGTCTGGTTCTGGTAACGGTCGTCTGGCTGGCGACGGTCGTCTGGTTCTGGCGACAGTCGTCTGGTTCTGGCGACGGTCGTCTGGTTCTGGCGACGGTCGTCTGGCTCTGGCAACGGTCGTCTGGTTCTGGTAACGGTCGTCTGGCTGGCGACGGTCGTCTGTCTGGTTCTGGCGACGGTCGTCTGGCGCTGGCAACGGTTGTCTGGTTCTGGCGACGGTCGTCTGGGCTCTGGCAACGGTCGTCTGGTTCTGGTAACGGTCGTCTGGCTGGCGACGGTCGTCTGGTTCTGGCGACGGTCGTCTGGCTCTGGCAACGGGTCGTCTGGTTCTGGTAACGGTCGTCTGGCTGGCGACGGTCGTCTGGTTCTGGCGACGGTTCGTCTGGCGCTGGCAACGGTTGTCTGGTTCTGGCGACGGTCGTCTGGCTCTGGCAACGGTCGTCTGGTTCTGGTAACGGTCGTCTGGCTGGCGACGGTCGTCTGGTTCTGGCGACGGTCGTCTGGTCTGGCGACGGTCGTCTGACTCTGGCAACGGTCGTCTGGTAACGGTCGTCTGGCTGGCGACGGTCGTCTGGTTCTGGCGACAGTCGTCTGGTTCTGGCGACGGTCGTCTGGCTGGCGATGGTCGTCTGGTTCTGGTAACGGTCATCTGGTTCTGGCGACGGTCGGTCTAGTTCTAGCAACGGTCCTCTGCTGGCCGTCTGGTGCCTCCCTAAGTAGGGAGGATATAAAGAAGGAAGGAAGGTAAAAAATAAGGTGGTTACATAGGGTAGAGGCACGTGTAGAGCTATCGGGAATATAGCGGACCCGATGCAGAGCTTCGTGTAGAGCCTCTGTACGCAGAGCTTCGCGCAGAGCCTCGTGCAGAGCCTCTGTACGCAGAGCTTCTCGCAGAGCCTCGTGCAGAGCCTCTGTACGCAGATTGCGCAGAGCCTCGCGCAGAGCCTCGTGCAGAGCCTCGTGCAGAGCTTCGTGCAGAGCTTCGTGCAGAGCTCGTTGCAGAGCTTCGTGCAGAGCTTCGTGCAAGAGCTTCGTGCAGAGCTTCGTGCAGAGCTTCGTGCAGAGCTTCGTGCAGAGCTTCGTGCAGAGCTTCGTGCAGAGCCTCTGTACGCCAGAGCTTCGTGTAGAGCCTCGAAGAGCCTTATGCGAAGCTTCGTGCAGAGCTTTGTGCAGAGCCTTATGCGCAGAGCTCTTCGTGCAGAGCTCTGTACACGCAGAGCTTCGTGTAGAGCCTCCAAGTAATAAAGACTATAAGATTGTATGAGGATTGTATAAGATATATATATAAGATTGTATAAGGATTATAATATATAATAGTTATAAATAATATAGTATATAACTTTACTTATATCCCTTACGTATCGCACGTAAGAATATACAGTTAGCTTTTAAAGTTGTTAAGTAGTTACTACATATAAGTTAGTTAAATATAATATTAAGTAGGTCAATTGCGTATTAAGTTAGTTAAATTACATATTAAGTAGTTAACTGCGTATCGAGTTATTAAATTACATATTAAGTAGGTTAACTGCGTGTTAAGTTAGTTAAATTGCATGTTAAGTAGGTCAACTACGTGTTAAGTAGTTAAATTGCATGTTAAGTAGGTCAACTGCGTGTTGAGTTAGTTAATTGCATGTTAAGTAGGTTAACTGCGTATTAAGTTAGTTAAATTGTATATTAAGTAGGTTAACTACGTGTCGAGTTAGTCAAATTGTATGTCAATTGGTCAATTGCGTGTTAAGTTGGTTAATTGCATGTCAAGTTGGTCAAATTGCATGTTATTACGCGAAACGCGAAAAACCAAAGTCTACTTGAATCTCATCCTGCGAATATTTCCCGATGTGGTAGAGTAAGGATTTAAGCAGTAACTTCTACCGTATATTATCTATAGACAGACGTTAAATGGAAAGATTAAATTAGATACTAGAATAGTATCTAAGGCATTATAATTATATATAGAATAATTAGGTATTACTATTACTAGTTATATAGTTTATATACAATATAACACTATAAGAAGAAATGGGCACGTTACTATTTAAGGCAAATTATGGATATAAGCTAAGGACCTTATTATTGCTATATTAAGTAAAGAAGATAAATAGCACAGCTAAGCAAAGAATAAAGAGTTTAATAAATCTTTATGCAGACCTTATAGAAACAGCTAAGGTAGTATAGTAAAGAATAAAAAGGTACTATAATGCTAAGAGATTTAAGGGACTAGATCTTAAGGAGGGAGATAAAGTATAGCTACTATACAAAAATTTTAAAAGTTAATAACTAAGTAAGAAGTTAGACCACGTTAGACTAGGACCTTTTAAAATTATATAAAGAATTTTATTAGTTATATTTAAGTTAAACCTATTAGCTAGGATAAAGATCTACCCTATATAGCATATTGTAATGCTAGAGCTAGCATACGGGAATATTAAGCCACTGGTTTATAAAGTAGACATATATAGAGGATAAGAGGAAGACAAATAGTAAGTTTTAAAGATCATTAGTTATAAGGACGTAGACGATAAAATATAGTATAAAGTAAAGTGGATAGGCTACGACAAGACTACCTAGGAGCCACTAGAGAACTTAAAAAAACGCTATAGAAAAGGTACAGGAGTATTAGAAGAGAAAAGGTTAGACAATATTAATAAAGGGGAATCGCTAAAGAATAAGTCACCTAAGGGGGACCTAGGAAGAGCGACTGCCAAACTACTTAGAGTTATTTCCTTCTTTGTTAGAAGAGAATCCGTTCTTTTATCGCTAAGTTCCTATAAACCTTATTCTATAAGTTTCTACTCCTTAAAATAGACCTTCTCGCGAACTTTTTTAAGACGAATTAACTAAGTAGATATAGCAAGACGAGAATTAAAAGCCCGTTGTTAAGCATTAGCGGCCTCCTTTTTAGCGTCGCGTAAATGATAAAGTTCCGCTAGGGCAACGGATAGGTTACTATTAAGCTTTATAGCAGTAAATTAAATATAAGACCCTATAATAAATTATTTAGGGAACTTAGAGACTATTAAGAGTTATAGGACGCGTATATTTAGCGTTAGAAGTAAAGCGAACATTATAGGATAATTAAACGTTTGCCTTAGTGCACTCTAAATAAGAAAAGGGTTGTTAAGATAAAGGACTCGCTAACGCAATATAAACTAATCCCTCTTTCGTATAATAAGAATATAGAGATAGCATTATTTTACTAAGCGATAATATTACAGCAACAGTGCGGGCACGACGTTGCGCTTATAAAGAAGAAGAGGCTTTAGGTATTATAAGTAACAATATTAACTAAATTAATTAGATAGGTATTACACCTCTAGTAAATAACTTAGAGATATTAGGTATCTTTAAGGACAAAGATAGAGAGAAGGGAGATAGTATTATAAACGCTTTAAGTATAATGTTATAACTACTTAAAGAAGAGTTAGAAGAAGCTAGTTAGTTAATATAGGCATAGTCTAGGATAAAACTCGTGGAACTATATAACGAAGAATGGTAAGTAAGTCACGTGATGTTATACGTAGTATATAATATATATAATACGTATAATATATATATTATATATAAAGAGGATTTTATAGGAGTACGGTTATATATTTAAGGACCCTTAGTCCCTACCTAAATAGTTCCTTCCTTGTAATAATTCTTAGAATATAATTAGAGTTAATCTATTAGGCAACCACTCCACTAGTTATTATTATGTTGTTAACTTACTTGCAATACCTATATACCTAGCCCATTAACGAGTCCACCGTAGTTCCTACTATAAGGCTCCATTATAGATACGCTCTTAAGCTCCCTTATATATTTCCATCTTATATATAAATTCTTAACTAGATCTAGATCTAATTACTCTATAACCTTACCGTTTATAGGCTTAAACTTATATTCCTTTTACCAAAGCTTTTACGCAGCCTTAATTAATCGCTTAATTATACCCAAGTGGCGCTTATTAATTATTTTCTAGCTCTTATTAAGATAGGCCTTTTAAAGCGTTAAATTAAGTAGTAAAGCTGCCGCGTATACTAGAGTTTTATTAGTTAAGGTATAGTACTTATTAAAAGCAAACCACATCATTAAAAGAGACGCTAAGAGGTAAGCGTTAGAGGCGTACTCCTACTATATCTCTTTTATATATTTAATAAGGAAATCTATACTCTAAAGAACCTTATCTAGAGTTATTAAATCGCCTTCTAAGGCCTTTATTATATCTTTAAACAGTAGCAGGATCGCAATCATCTCACGGATTATATCCTATTCGTCACAACTAAGAGTATTAGCACTTATCTCTTTATAATATAGATCTAGAAAGACTTAAATTATAGTCTTAAGTTTAATTGCTAACTCTAGCATAAAAAGCCATAAGTTCCACCTTATATTATTGTCGCGGTTTAGCATCTTTTTAGCTAGCTTTAAAAAGGCTTAATATCGCTTGGTCAAACGCCTTAGCCACACGGCGATATTATATATCTTACTCAGGGCTCCAATCTCTCGCCACTTCATCTGCGTGGCTTCGTCTTAGCTATACTTATATTCCAATTTAAGATATAGTTATTACTCCTCCCGCTAGAGTTCCTCTACTACTCAAATTGTAATTTTAACGGCTTTAGTATCTTTATAGAAAAGGAAGGCTTATACTATAAGGTTAATAATATAGCCAATGCAGCGGATTTAGTACTGCGTGGCGTTCTAAGTAGGGAAGCGCTTTTATAGAATTCAACAGAGCTTATTATTGCTGCCGTAATTATTACCTAAATTAGGTGTATTTAGTAGAGAACTTAATAGCAGGAGAGGCAGGAAGTAAAGCTTACTAGTAAGATATCCAATTTAACTCTTAAGAATCTCATACTCCTTAATTACCTTAATCATTACCTCTGCCTACTATTTACTTTCGTGCACCTCTTTATACTCTCTTAACGCGATTATCACTTTTAATAGCTAATTAAGTTTATTTATAAAGTAAGCAGTAACTACTTAATAAGCTGTCTTATTTAGAGCTGTCTAGCAGTCGGTAGTAAAGTATATTTTTAACTTGGCTTTTTTAAGCCTTAACTTAATGCGATCCTTATAAATAATAAACGTCTTACTAATTAGGACCGGTATACTCCTACGTAATTTATATAGAGGCCCACCCTTATTAGTTAATATATAGTTATAGATTTATAAAAAGGCTCTAAACTCTAGTCACTTAATAATTATATAAGGAAGATTTTGGGTAATAATTAAGTAAATAAGGGCATTTATAAAGGCCTTTTTATTAACTGCTTCTTATAGGATTCTTAACGTTTTTAGATCTTGCCTAGTTACTATAGCTTTAGCCTGCTTATTAAACAATACGGTAAGTATAGCTTTAGTATTAATATTAACTTCAAATTGCTTTAGTTAAGTAAGGATTCTATATAAGTTTCTTAGGTAATAACAGAAAGCAGTAGCACTAGATAGAAATTTTATAACACCTTAATCTAAGCACCGCTTACAGTAGAAGAGCTCTTATTTAAATTTCCCTTTTACTAGTAAGCCCTTTAGAGCCTTATTAAGCGCGTATAACCAAAGAGCATCATCCTTACGCTCGCGCCGTCGTTTTATAGGTAGTGTACCAATCTCGTGGTAAGAATCCTCGCGGGCAGCCGTTACATCGTCAAACTCGCGCGAATCGTGATTACTTAGTGTTGAACTAGTAGTGTCTGCTTCTCGAGGTCTCTTTTAGGTGGTAGTTGGCTCGCAGGTATTAGCTTAGGGGGATATAGCTTAGGGAGTAGGTGGCGAAGATAAGGCAGATTAGTAGTAAATAAAAGGGTAAGGGGGGTATCACGACGCGTTATATATGCTAGATCTTCTATAAGCCCGCACAGACGTATATTATATATATTTTAATTAGTTTAGCGCCAGGCACGGATATCTAGAGCACCCCTGGCGATAATCGCCAAAATCCAGTTCTTAACACCAAGTCTCTATCACCACTACATAGTGGTCTTACCGCGGGTGATTATATAGTTATATCTACATAACATAATCACTAGGTGCGATTATAATTAGGTTAGTTATGTTCCTATATAATACAACATAATCGTAACTAACTAACTGATTATTGCCATCACTACCTACTTGTAATGGCTAAGTGCAGAGGCGATAGTAGGGAGCCGTCGCAGCGCGTATAGTGCACTGTCGTTGCGGCTCTGTGGTGTTGAGCCCACGACGTGTACGAAGCACCGCCCTTAATAACACCAGAAGTCTTCCTGCCCCCGCTTAGGGTTCCCGTTCTACTATCTAGGGGGGCAACCAATTAATAGAAACTAGGATATGAAAACTACCTAACGTATAACTACCTAGCTCGTAGCTAGGGCCGAAACTGGTCTTATTAAGCTAGCGGATATAGACGTGTCCTAAGCGTACGATAGAACACCCTTAGGCTTATACTAGCTCTAAGATCATAATAGGAACACGGTAAAGGCGTAGGGAACCTCTTCTTATAAGAACTTATTAAGGTTAACGCGTTATAAACACCTTATATAAAACTTATTAAGGCCTTAAGGCTACCATAAAGAACTTATTAAAGCCCCTTTATAAGGGCTTATCTAGTATAACTAGGTAACTTAAAAGAGGGTCTTAATAGGCGTAGTACGCGCGACCTAGATAGTAATAGTAATAGCGATAGCAACTAGATGGCTTAACGAGGTAGGTTACCGTAAGTAGTAATACGGGTAAAGCTCTAGGTAGTAGAAATATAGGCTAGCTTTAACGGCCCTATAGCATTAAGGGTGACTTATAAGAGGGTTTTAATAGGTATAGTATACGTAACCTAATATATATATATATATATATAAAGAGGAGGCTCTAGAGGAAATATAGGTAGTTAGATAAGAACTTAATAGTTAGAGATATAGGCTAGCTTATAAAGAAGGGGGATATAAGCTTAGTTAGTAGAATAGGGTAGAGTAGGTCGCCTAATATAGAATCTAATCTATAGCCCGTTTTACAAGATATAGTCGGCCTATTATAAGGGGACTTCTATAGGTAACGCGAAACGGGAGCTAGTAGTATATAGGGTATTACGCCCCTATATTACTACTAGCCTCCTATAGAGCGTAGTACGTAGTAGCTACTACTAGTTTTAAGGACCTTGCCCCTTAACTAGGCTCCAACCCTTAGTATACCTAGTAGGTAGATAGGATTACGTTTTAGCTAAACAGACTACTACGTAGCTCGAGAGAACTTCAATACAGAGTGCGATAGTGCAGATGCTTCTATAAAGAACGTCAATTTAACTACAAAGCAAGACAAAGATTCGGCTGCCATTTCGGAACGAGGGTATACAATCTAGCTCTCGGAATATTATTTATTGTCTGTAACGTTTGCAGTCAAGGTTCCCTTGCAACGGTACAATTCGTCCTACTGTTATCGATAAAATTCAGCCGAATGGAACCAATTGAATTAAGTTGGGATGGGGGTCGCAGCTCGGCAAGGTCACGGAAAAGCTCAGCGAGGTCACAAAGTTCAACGGGGTCAGAACTTTAAGTTTGACTTTGTGACCCTGCTCAACTTCTAACCCTGCTTAGCTTCCGACCCCGCCGAGTTTATGCATATACAGCGCATATACAAATAAAAAATTTAATATATAGAATTTAAAGTATTTAAAGTATTTAATAAATAACAAATATAATAAAACACTTAATATGCATATGCAGAGCATATATATACCCTAGCTGTAGTATAAAATACGCAAGCTAAGTTATTAAAACATGGCCCGTGCATACGCGTCGTATATCCATAATAACAGTAGTCGCACTATAACTTCTCCATAACACCACCACAGCATATACCACAGGTATGTCCTATATAACCTATATATAAGCGTTGCATATGCTAACATAGTGCTAGTTAAATTTAACCACTAAACTTTATTCTTGTATACGCCCTACTTACGCTTACTATAAGCCTCTTAATCGTTAATTTCAACAATCCGCAGGTGGCCGGCGCTAATAACCCCAACACCTTCGGCTACTACCATAGTAAGCATATATTTTATATATGCCTATAAGAAGCATATACTAATAGAAGTATATAGGCCTAATCCCTAACCCTAACCCCGACTAGGTAACACTAGGTTAGTTATAAAGAACATATATATAAGGTATATGCTTATAATAGACAAAGCACGCGCCGCAGCTTTAGTAGCTGGTGAAAGGCGTAAGTAAACTAAGCGCTGTATATCTATAGCATATGCTAACCTTATACAGCCCCAGCTGTAATAGTATAGGATAATGTAAGTAGGTGCTAGAAAAGCTTAATATAAAGAGTATATATATACTAAGCGTAAACTAGACCCACCTAATCTTGCGTCCGTGTTGTCTGCTGTTAACTCTATAGTGTAGGTCGCATATCTATACCTTCTACATAGCATATGGTAATAATAAATATAGCTGCGATATTACGGTGAATGGCACGTAGATATACGGCCAGGTCTTTACCGCCTAGCTAAGCGTATATTCCGCATACGCATAGCATCTGCTTTATCCACTAATATAGTTATAATACCGCCGCTATATCCGCAATAAGCACAGCGGTGCCTGTACGTATTACCGTATAATAGCAGCTAAGGTATACGCTCACCATATGCAGTAACTAACCCTCCTACCACTAATATGTTAGCCGCGGAGCTAATTACGGGAGAGAAGTATATGCCTAGTACATACTATGTATATACAACGCTAATGCAATATAGCGCCCTAAAGTGTTTTGTTCTCTCTGGCGGCTGGCGGGATGCTAGGTACCTATATAAGCCTAGGTAGGTTATATATATATAATATATATACAGTACTAACACTAAATATAGCCGTGGCCCTTTAGGGTTAAGAATTGCGGAGTATATAGACGCCTGCACTTTAATTGCGTATGCTTACTCTATACCTAGTATATACCTAGCCTAAACTAACTAGATATAGTACCTAAGACTAGGGGTTTACCACCTAATATAGCAGGCAATTCTATTATAAGGTAAGAGTACTAGTATAGCTTCTATATATGCGCACCATACCCTAATATATCTATCTATCTATATATCTATATACTTATTCCCCCTAAGTTTAATTTTAGACCTAATGGTACTTATAGGCCTAAGGGTAGCGTATGTGAGGGACAACTACGGCCACTACTGGGACTACTGCCCGATTCGGAAATGAATACTTATCTCTATATTTAGGACACTAGCAAAGTCCAACTTTATATAGGCCCTACGCATACGTTACCAATACTACTACTTGGTTATATTACTAGCTTATACGCGTATATACTACATATATGCAAACCCCTAATATCTTCTACTAACTATAGATTAATATATGCTTATACTAGGCGTATACTAATATAAGAGAAATAGCGTATTGGCCCGTCTACCCCTTCTACCGGCTTAAAGCGCAAGGTTAGTATTTTACCTATATATATTCGGCATATACTAACTATATACGCAGCGTGGCCCGACCCCCCCGGGCGACTGCGAGGAGTCTCCCTTACTATCCACCCGCTGCTAAAAGGGTAAGTTTTCCTTGCATATACCCTATATATATACTACTAATATTTAGCAGCAGGGGGCAGAAAACCAGCCGGCCGTTATTATAGTAGTAGTAAGAGCTCCGGTAAGTCTAGTTCCTTCTATTGCGTATATTATGCTTATGCTTTATATAAGCCACGGGCAGAACCCGCTAGTTATCCCGCCTCTTCTATATAATGCGGAAAGCTAGTCTTAAACTTTAAGTCCTAGTATACGCTAGGCCTATACACTATATGTGTAGTATGCAGTACATATAGTTAGAGTTTTAGTAAAGTTTATTTAGCGGATAGGCTAGGCATATACCTAATATAGGGCACGGGCCGATAGGCCTATATCAATTAATTCTTTATTTATGGTTACAGAACTCTATGTGACATTTACTATATATATACCTTGCATATACACCTATATACTAACACTATGCTCCTATGCCCACTTCTTAAGCTCTGCTAGTTCCTTTGCTTTATTATATACGTCTTTAGCCTATTTTAATTCGTTAATTTATCGCTCCATATTTTCTATACGTAGCGTATATACCTCCTTTTCTAGCTCCTCTATAAATAGGTAAGACCTATACCTCTTACCCGCAGCCTAGGGTGTTTAACTTTAAGATATTAGTGGTGGCATATACGCTATATATGCGGTAGACACGCGCAATATATCCAATACTAATGCAATATCATTATCTACTGTACTTATCTATAATATATTCTGTCTACTAAATATAGTAGGTTTAGGGGTGTTAAATAGGTTCCGAGAATTCCAGGGAAGATTTAGCCCAGGATTTCTAGCTCGCCGCTTAGCTGCTTTCCGCTATTTCTACGCTGCCTAAGCTTAGTATATACTTTATATTTATATTATATATATATATATATTGTTTCCGTAGCTATACTACTATCCGCTTTAAGTTGTAATAATTTTTCTATATATTATCTATTCCCGCCTCTTTATATAGCTCTTATATATTAAACATTTCTTATATATAGAGTTTAAGCCTTTACCAAAATATTAGAATATGTAGTGCATATATAGAGCGTATACATTTACCGTAGCACTACGGCAAGTATATATAACTTTCGACCGGTAAAGTTATTATCTTAAAAGTAACTACTTTTACCAATTCTAGTATACTTCCGTGCATATGCCCACCACTTATAAGGGACCTTTAATTTTTCCTTTACAAGCCCGGCTAGTATCCATATTTTCTTCTTATTGTTTATTTAAGACGTAAGCTCCGGATATAGTGTACATATACTTTATATACGCGCAATTAGTATCTACTTTATCTCCGCTTCCTATATCTGCTCTATAATATATCTTGCTTTATAAGTTAGAAAGCGCTTAGCAAAGTTCCGTTTAACGTATACTAGGCAGAATACAAGCATATACTAAAGGTGTTCATCCTATTTACGGGATGGGTTAAGTGTATATAGGTAGTCCCTAAAGCCTATATATTATAAGCATATACTAGGCGTATATAAAGCGTATACCTAATATATACTTACCGCCAGCTTATTTCTTACACATATCAACAGTAGCTATACAAAGTCCGGTTCCGTAAATATATGCAAATTATATAGATAATTAAGCAGCATTACCTAAAACCTTAAATACTAGCTCAAATATCTTTACGTACGCAGCACGTGTTTCTAGGTTAAGAAAGGCGTATACCCACACCTTAATTCCTATTATCAGTATTAGCGTATATATAGCATATGCGTAATATAGGGCATACATACATTTAGAATTCTTATCCTATCCTACAATTAAGAATAAATTCATTTTACCTTAAACTATCTTAAATAATAGGTCCATTTCCATACATATTACGCGTTAGAATGCCTTAGCTTACGCGTACGTACAACATACGATAAGGAAATGCTCGTCGTTAAAGTTATAAATTGCCCGAATCTATTACTCGGTATTCTCTTTATGTTAATTAATAGAGAACTCGCGTAGTACACCTACTCTGCTTAGTCTTTATATATGCTTAGCATATATCTAACCTATACTCACCTATATATACCATCCCCTCTAGGAATTATACCATCCTCTCCTTTCTAATTAGAGTAGTAATTCAATCCTTAATATTAAGACTACTATACACTGCACGTAGTGTCTGCACCCTATACTTCCTATATAAAATATAGTACTGCGGTAATAGGATAAATCGACCTATATAATAGTAAGTGTTTTATTTACATATACTATACATATACAGGGCATACGTGTAGTAAGGCTTAGGACTTCCACCTGCCTTATCACCTCAACTACGTCATTAGCAAGGTCAATTAGTAGCTTTATTAGGTACGGTAGATAATATATATAAGAATTCCGTGTAATAAGGCAAATATAAGGATATTGTGTTATATTAACAGGAATATAACAATCTAACTATACACCGCATGCGCGGCCTACTACCCTACCTTAGCCTTACGGGTGGTCAAATCCTATATATACTTAGCATATATATAGTATATACAACATATATACATTACTTACCACAATATTTTCGCTTTAATGTTGCATATCTAATATAGGTACATTCTCGTTTAATTTCCTAAACTCTATATTTAATAAGTAAACAAAGGTATTAAATATCTACCTAGGCAGTCGTCGGTAATAAAGGCCAGGCAGTATACTATGCTTTAGTATTACTGCTGCTAGAACAACCGATAAACTCTACCTGTATATAATAAGCATATATTATGCATACGCTAGCCATATACGTACTCTATGCCGAAAAAACATTATTAGTCTGCTTTCACTATATACACGTTCTTATATACTAGGGTATATACACTACCGCCATAATTGTAGAATACTATAGTAGTAGCTATATATTATAAGCATATGCCTAATATACATAGACGACGCTTACTTCTCTATACTTTACTTAAGCTTTTTATTAATTTCTACTGCCTAGTATAAATGACTACTACGCTTTTAAAGGTCGTTAATTAATTTAAGCTTAACCTAATTATATACCGAGTATATACGGAGTATATCCTTATAGGCGTACTTACAGTGTCTAATGCCGCTATATTTAAATGCTTAATAAAATGCTTTTCCACTCTCCCAATTATTGGTTTCTCTAAGGAGTTATAGTTGTATAATCTTAGTATTACCAGTTTAATAGAATAAAAATTAAATCTACTAGAGGTATAAATACGGCATATGCCTAGCATATATATGGCTTACCTTTAATATATACTGCTTAATAACATCGCGTACTATCTCTTTATCTACATCTATAGATAGTAAAGGTGTTACTTTATAAATAAAGTATACAATTCCTTTTTTTCTGGTTACTGGATATTCTAGCATTATAATATAGTCTATTACCTCTTAGATAACAACTTAATACTTACCATTAAAGCTAATAAGTGCTCTATAGTCTCAGAGTGTGCTCTAGCTATTCTAAGCATATGTATAGCCTATACATAGTATCGTACATAGTCTTACCTTAGAGAGACCCATATAAAATAAAAGCCGCTATTACATACTATCTTAACCCTCACCCTCCTCAGCTTCCTTATCTTCAATTCTCTCTCTATTAATTATATCATCTTAAGAACTATCGTCTTCGTATTCAATATTAGGTATGCTCTAGAGTACCTACATATACTTAGCATATACGTAGCATATAGTAGTGCAAACTTACTAGTAAGCCGTTTAGCCACGCTGCTATACTCTCGTTTGCTTTAATATTGTTTTTAGTTATTATTAATATAGCAAGGCGCATATAAATGCGCGTTTATATACGTATATGTGTATGTATATATTTATATATCTATATATCTACATGTCTACGTATCTGCGTGCGTATGCGTAGCATATGCCCTAGGTATTTGGTTTATGCGGTCGCTTAAGTTAAATATGGCTACCGATGCGCGTTCTGTATGGGTAAAAGTGTGACCCCGCCGACCTTTTGCCGGTGGTTCCATCGGTAACCCCGTTCAACTTTCGCCGACCCCATCGGTGACCTTGTTCAACTTTTCCGTGACCTTGGTCAGCTGCACCCCGGTTGGGATGCCCAATTGTTATTTTGCCAGTGCACGGATCACTTGATGGTAAGGCGCTACGGGATACCCAGATTAGATAATTGGCATGCTAAGTACTGTAGAGGACCTAGAGCAGTCCAATCGCAATATCGCCCTTTATCTTCGCAATAACCCTGATATCTGCTTCCAGGTCTATCTTAATATGGATTTTGAGACTACCCTTCACTTCCTCACTGGACCCCGCCACTTTTTTGCTGGTTTCATTTTTGCTGGTTTCATTTTTGCCGGTCTCATTTTTGCCGGTCTCGGAGAGAGCGTTCACATCAGGATCTTTGGACACTAGCGTTCCATCATTGGGAGTGGCGTCTTTGGTCTGTGATAAACGACCACCTAGAGCGTTCTCGGAGGCGACATTTGAATTCGAGCTGTATTGTTCTGTCAGAGGAAAGGACGGGGACAATGACTACGAGATGCTCTTACGCGCCAGGCATGCTGAATTCTTGCTTCCTAATCCCGATAACAGGATAGCAGTTTTACCAAACCCTTGTAAAAAAAAAAGCTTGCCGGAATGACTAATTTGCCAAATCTGCACCAATTTCATCAGATTCCTCTCAATCATGACTCTCAGTTACAACTTAAAGCTTGTTTGCGTATTGAGGCGTAGAAGAGTAAACCAAGTTGTAAAGAGAAGCAGCATTTCACTTACGACGGAAGATATGCCTAAAGAGAGCACTCCGTAGACTTTTTCCCTTAATGACCCGCAACGTTCCAGGTATCCAAGGGTATCTCCAGCGCTGCTTTTGTAGCTGAAGGCCCAGCATCTTGAGTGTCACGTGAGATAGACATAGCTTCATAGTATGACGCAAAGTCCTCTTGAAAGAAACATGACAATGCACGCAATTCACAGACCTGCAGCATATTGCACTACTTCAAGTAAGTTCCGACAACCAAAACTCCCCCACCGTGCAGCCAGAGCCCGTAATGGGCTGCCTGCGCGCATCTAATTTGTGCTAGGATGAAATCTTGGAACCGATTGACAGCTGGTCGACGATCCGTTAAGCGAAGTATCGGCATTCACCAGGCATACGTAACCTGGAATTACTGCTGATCCAGGACAGAAACAGTGATATTTCCGGGTGCTCAGCGGTTCTTTGGGTCACAATGCCCAAAGACTATTAAAACGCTAACCCAACAGACCATGAAGTTTTGCCCAATTCATCCTGGAGATGCTCTACCCGAGATGAGGGAGGTATTAAGTAACATTTGCCGGCAATCCCTGTACAGCATCTTCGATCTTGCGTCGATCTTCTACCAGATACCGGAAACCTTGGGGCTGGGTGAGGGTCTATTAACCAGAGTCTGAGTTTGCGGATTTGTCTTGGAAGTTTCACAGTTGTGAAAATTATAACTATCTTCCATTAGCTGAATACCGCCCTGTCAGATTTTCCTCCTTGAACGCGTCTCCTCGGCTACAGTCTACGCAATGGTTCTAGGTCTCATTTCTCTCGCTGCTATGGTGCCCCTCACGGCAACTTCTGTCCTCTCACTTCAAAGCCAAGCCGAAACACGCCGAAGCCAGGGCGTGGACAATGCGTGGAAGACGAACAAATCTCATCTACGGGCTCGCGCATCCAATCGTACCCCGAAAGACAGGAAACCACTGTTCGATGGCAGCAAAGTAGTGCTTCATGACGGGTTACTCTATGTTGAGCTCCAGTCAAGTGCGGTGAAACGTCATCCTTTCACCGGCTACTTCCTGGCTTATCCCGACTCGGACTACGATGGCCTAGTTAGTACCATTTCAAAGGAGCCACCCCAGCTTAACTGGATCTTCCTCGACACATCGAGCCTACAGATTCGGCACGGCCTGCGAACCGAGGCTGAGACAGGAATTACCGGTCCCTTTGGAGCGGTTATGGTGGCGCCATCGGAGGAGAGGAGGATTTTGCTGGAGGGTTGGGAGGGCTTTATTGCGGTCGAAAGCAATCAGCCGGGATTATGGGGTCTGTATTTTGATCGGTATGATGACGCCTTGAAGGGGAGGGTACCTGAAGGGCGACGCACTGTTGAACTTGAGTTGGTCCACGAAGACATTGAGGGAGACTCGCAGCAGAGCTAGAATTGGATGGAAGCAGTTAGAGGCAGAAATGGGGGTATTCAGCTGACCAGGGGAGAAGAAGAGCAACAGCAGCTGCTTTTCGCGCTGTGAAAAAGAATTTGCGGATCGCCAACGACCAATCGTTCATAATCTTGTGGAGTTCAGGGACAGCTGACATGGATTGGATATAGAGTAATGTCGTGGCTGGCATGGTGGCTGGCATGGTGGCTGGCGGCGCTCTTCCCAAGAGGATTGGCGCGACCAACAACCGCGCAAAATTTGACCGCATCTTCTCTCTGAAGTATTGATCGCCGTACTCCTCCTGCAATTGCCAGAGCTTAATGCAGCATGATGAAGCCTGGTGGAGCCTGACGATACTCAGTAGCCTCTTGGAGCGACGCGCGTATTGAGATTCCAAAGCCGTCTGATTTCCCGCGTTGAAAGCCGTCTTACCACTCCGCTCTCCCCCCAACCCCACGCATTCACACGCTCAGCAGATCCACACTAATCGAGATCGTTCATGCAATAAATCTCACGCCGTACCGGGACCGCGGTATGTTTTGCGGACCCTGACTAACCAATAATATAGGCCAATTCAGCCCAGCCTCAAACCTTTCTGAATGTCCGGCTGCTATGCACCGTGACTGTCCCATACGCCGCTGTACGACTTGCAAATACGGAAACTATCAGCAACTCTACCACTTAGGGTAGATAAACGAGGATGATTTGAGAGCTATGACCAATCTCATAGTAACGCTATTCGACTTGGCAACCGATTCAGAGACCGTTCTTCCTACGGCACGCCGGGCGCACGACAGCGTCTGCCCCGGATGTTGCACCACTCTCACGGCTATTGAATGTTGGCCAATGCAATAAATCTCCGGAGAAGGGATGGAAACACGATGGGCGCATTTCCTCATGCTGGCTGCAGCAGGTAGTGCGAGTGCGGCTTAGAGCATGCCGATTTTGGTGAGAGACTAGGCTAGGAAGCCGTGCTTAGTTTCATGCAGGAGCTGGCGTCGAGCCTTGTGAAATATAAAGTTTCGTGGTTGTAATTGACCGGTTTTTCTGGCTAAATGAGGATCCGCGAATCACTTGCCGCGTACTATGGTATCCGGCCAAAGTTTTCATTTTTGTGGGTCCGTCAGGGGTTATTCGTCTAAACCCTATTAAGATAATACTTTTCCACCAGCAATACCGCCCTTTACCATTTCGTATACGCGCGAGGCACGCGTACCGTGTTCCTTTGCCTCCAGATATACCTCCAGATCCAGCTCAGCTATGCCTCCAGCAACACCCCCAGCGGCAACCCCAACACCAGCTCTAGTACTAGCACTGGCAGCACCTCCAGCACCGGCAGCACCTAGGCGACGCCAGGCCTGGGACTCTATTACAGTGGAGCAGTTACAAGAGCTAATAGATTCTATGCAGCAGCGCTGCCAGGATGTAGTTAATGCGCAAGGCGGGTATACGAAATGGTAAAGGGCGGTATTGCTGGTGGAAAAGTATTATCTTAATAGGTTTAGACGAATAACCCCCGACGGACCCACAAAAATGAAAACTTTGGCCGGATACTATAGTAGAGTTAGTATACAAATTAGTTACAGACGCCGTCAACTAAAGTATTATTATGGTATCAGGGTTATATTTTGTAGGTGTCGCAAACAGCCAGGGGGCCCTGCCAACGTCCCACAATTCGTTACACCAATTAACTACCTGGTCTCTATATAATTAATATACCTTTATTTACGCATCTTTAGCCAAATATCCTTAATCTTTATTAACGATTATTAATTATAGAGCCCTCCCCCTAAATCGCTCCTTAAACCACTATAGAAAGTCTAAGCCTATCTCCGGAGAATAACGGGCGGGTATACGTCAGGAAAAAATTTACCAGCATTTTTACAGCATTTAGTGGCATATTGCGGCCAAATGCGCAATCCGCGCACTGTAACGTGTAGCGTATAGTATAGACTAAGGAGCGGCATACTGCCGCATTTAATAGAAACTAATAATATAGTGCAGCTAATTGCGCATTTGTAGCTACCTAGGCAAGTAGTGCCTTTATTTTATTAAGCTTTTTCTGCACTTAATGCGCAATTAATATATAATGCCCTCCTCGCGCATTCTGTATATCTTGCTTACTTTAAGCAATAAATAAGCGTTACTCTTCTCGCACGGTTATTATTAAATACTTATCCTACGCACTTAATAGTATTTACTCAGTCTACGCGGTTGGTGCAAAATAAATTATAATATGGCGACGGTTCTTTTCTACCTACCTACTTACTAACCTATCTACCTACCTGCCTGCCTGCCTACCTATCTACCTATACCTACCTATCTATACCTACGTGTCTATGCCTACGTGTCTGTACCTACGTGTCTATGTCTACGTGTCTGTACTTACGTGTCTATATCTATATGTCTATACCTACCTATCTATGCTACCTTAATTTAATTGATCGATCGAATTGTTTATAGTATTCGCTAGCTAGTCGTCCGAACGGTTGTCGTCTGGCTCTAGCAGCGGTCGTTTAGCAACGGCGACGGTCGTCTAGCTCTGAACCGTCGTCTAGCGATAGCGTTAGTCGTCTAGCTCTGGCGACGGTCGTCTAGCTCTAGCGACGGTCGTCTAGCTCTGACGACGGTTGTCTGGTTCTAGGGACAGTCGTCTAGTTCTGGTAACAGTCGTCTAGTTCTGGCGACGGTCGTCTACTAGCCGCCATTCTGGTGCCTTCCTAGGTAGGAAGGATATAAGGAAGGAAGGGTAAAAAATAAGGTGGCTACCTAGGTGTATATAGGTTATCTCATAAATCAGACCCCTAGGGAGAAATTACGCCACGGCGTGGCGCTAAGGGCTAGCGCTACGCTTATAAAGTCCTACGAAGTCCTGAGCTAATTAGATTATCTTACCCTAGTCCTATAGAGTCCTGCAAACTCCTAGACCAATTATATTACACTAAAAGAAATTTCTCCTTAAAGAGTCTAAGAGCTTATAGGCGCCCTTTATATGCGAAATTAATGTTTCTTATTAGGCAATAACTCTTCTATTATAACGCTGTATTTTATACCCTAAATTAACTCTAAAACACTTATAACTAGATCTAATTAAAAGCAATTTACTTTCTTAATCTAACTATTACGGCACCGTTACAGACCCTAGTTAGGGGCTCGTTTGGAGACTTGGCGCCTGTATATAGACATGTCCTTTCCTCGACCTTCTCTACTCCTTAGCTTAGTATCTTTGTAATACAGCATTCGTTTAAGCTTCGGTTTAGAGGCATTTGTTCGAGCCGTAACATTATACTAAGCTTACCCACCTGGGGGGGACTTCATTCGTTTTGAAGCTCCCTCTTTACCTCGCCTGGGAAGGCCTGGATAATCTCTTACCCCCGTTCCGCGTGTTTTAAGGGGACACGCATTAAACACCCCTAGCTGCGCGTCGTCGACGCGTTGAGTCGCTATTATTGATACTGGGAGCCGGTATTTAAGCAGCAAGAAGGTCTCCTGTGGATAAGGACGACTGCCTGGAAAGGTAAGAATATCTTACCCCCCCTTAACCTTTTCGACTAATATAGAGTTGTACGAGCTATAGAGACGACCTCGGTTAAGACTTAGCCTAGTACTGCGGAGAATAATATAGTGATCCTATTACTAAGCCCAGCACTAATCCCGTAGTGTTGGCTAAGATAAGCCAAGATATAACCCAAGCCGTGCTATTAGGCGGTAGGTGTATATTATCCGCAAAGTCCTTTAGTATATATTAGGTTTGGGCCAACGGCCAAGACAAGCTAACTTATAACCCGCGCCGTGCCATTAGGCGGTAGGTATATATTATCCGCGAAGTCCTCTAAAACGAATTCTACCCATATCCTCTGGCTACTACTACGCTGTAATAACCACCCTAATTAATACTAAGCTATATAAGGAGAGACGAAATTAATTAGGAAGGACCTAACGCTTACACCGTACTGCTACCCTAACCCACACCGACCGAACGATCGCCAATATGCCTGCGATTAAACCAGATAACCGTTACGCCAATATACCTACGATACAACTCTCCGACTTGTCTATAAACGCCCTATAGACACCCGTTAAGTTCTTATTAATAACCACCGTACCTAATCAACCCGAACCTTACTATTAACCTAGGTAGTCCCTCGATCTTACGGCCGAATATATCTGTAACACGATCCTATATATAAGGGTACTAGGAGCTTAGGGGAGAATTTAAGTAATTTATAGCACTCTTAATTAGGAGAACAGATTAGGAGATTTATTCCAATTTATAGCACTCTCTAATAGCTCTGTGGATGAGCCTGTTTATTAATATAACCTCTTATAAACTATCAACGCGTTTCTCTTAATAGCTATTTATATAACCTTCTATAAATAAGATAGCCTACTATTACAAAAGTATGTCTTGCCAGTCGTTAATAAGAATCGAAATATTAATACGTACCTTCTTAATACCTCTTTTAATACCTAAATCTAACAATAATAGCGCTAATACGCCTGCTATTGCGACTTCAATAATAACCGTATAAGTTTATCAACGATTAACTGCCTCCCTTATTGATTCGATCGTCTTCTTCGCCTATAGTAATCCTTTTTAACTAACACTAAGCTACGCATACTAAGGAACGACCACGATTAATACTAAGTTATATAAGCTTTACCTTAGGCATTTATACACTTTAACAACAAGGTTAATACTAAACTGTATAAGCTTTAATAACGAAATCGATTTGGATAAACTGGATAATAATTATACCGTTACGCCTGTAATACGCCTATAATTTAAATACGGCCTAAATGTGCTTTAAATGTAAACCAACTAACTAATTATGCCGTTATGCCTACGATCCACCAACTAAACGATCGCGCTGATATACCTGCGACCTATTAACCAACCGATAGACGAGCTCTGCGTTCGACCACTATTGTCACCCAACGCTTATACCATACTGCTACCTAAATTAATAAGCTCCGCGCCAATACGCCTATAGAACTACGACCTGCTAAAAAGACCTCGCGTTAATATGCCTACGAGCGAACCTAATAGCCTCTTGCGCCGATACGCCTGCGAGCTAAACCCCGTCGCTAGCACTGTACTACTACTTAAACCAACAAAACCTCGTGCCGATATGCCTGTAAGCCAAACTATAAACCAGACAATAATAGCGCCGATATGCCTACTATTATAATAGACCCCTACTACTTTACCTACAGCTAACTAACCCTTACTACTTAATTAGCAGCTAACTAACCCTTACTGCTCTGCCTGCAGCTAATCCCAATTTAACTATTACTGCTCTGCCTATAGCACTATAACTAACTTCTACTGCCCTACTTATAGTAATAACTATATATAAGGAGAGCTTTGCTCCTTAGAATATGACACCTAACGCTTACACCGTACTACTACCCTAAGCGAATAAGGACTATGCCGCTACGCCTATAGTACGACCAAATAATAGCGCTGATATGCCTGCTATTACCTAATACTAGTACCATACTGCTATTAAACGAATAAGAGCTTATGCCGATATATATGCGAGCTATAACTCCCTAACCCTCCTACCCTTATTAAAACTTTTTTACCTACATTTTTATAAGAGGGGGATTAGGGGGGCTTTTTTTTATGGCTTGGGGCGCGCTATAATAAAAGGGGGGATAGTAGAGCTAGGAGGTACCAGAGTTTTAAAGGAGGAATAACGACTAACGGAGGGCTCCTAGCGATATACCTCCCGCAGCAGCAAGAGCTGCAGGACGGCTGCCTGCCCTATGTTAACTGGGTATAGCAATATACCCCTTATAGGAGCTGTAGGACGGCTGCCTACCCTACGTTAACTAGGTATAGTAATATACCCCTATAATAGCAGGAGCTGCAGGACTGCTGTAAGTTCTAGGTTAACCGACATCGCGATTAAGCGCCTAGATGCCAAATTTTTTTTTTCTCTTTCTTTTCTAATAAGGGGCTTATATAAAGCCTAAGGGCAGGCTTTCTTAAAGGAGGGGGTAATATCACGGCACCGTTATAGACCCTAGTTAGGGGCTCGCTTAGAGACTTAGCGCCTATATATAGACGTGTCCTTTCCTCGACCTTCTCTACTCCTTAGCTTAGTATCTTTATAATATAGCATTTATTCAAGCTTTGGTTTAGAGGCATTTATTCAAGCCGTAACACTAACTAAGAAGTAATAAACGCTGCTGGTAGAATCTATACACCCCTATTTAATAACTTATAAAGTCCTTTATCCAGTACCCCTTTTAGCCCTCTTTTATTTCCCGACGGATACCCTAACGGATACCCTAATAGGTATTTTAATAGCGATATAGACTACCTTAATAATAAGCTTAATAGCGACGCTATTAAGGCTCTTTAGCCTTTCTCTAATGAAACTTTTTCTTTTATCCGTAGTTAATATAATATAAGTTTTAAGGAACGGCAGCCTATGCAATTTAAGCTATAATAGGTGGCTAATACACTACGCCGCGTTTAGTGGAGCTTTTAAACCTTTATGCCCGATTAGGCTAAGGCGGAAGAGGGTAAAGAGGTTATAATTTAGAACTTCCGATATACCTATTTATAAGAGCGACGGCGTATACTAATACATGCTATGGGCGATTTATATATAAGGGGCATCTGCTAGCGTCCTTCTCTAGCAGATTATTTTGCTATAAAGCTTAATAATCTTATCTATTAGCCCTACTTTGCTTAATTTAATTATAATACAGACCTAGAAATGCTAGACTTTAAGCTAGCCTTTAGGACTATAAAGGAGGTTGCCCTAATATAGCATGCTGTTCTTTTAAGACTTATAAACAATTAGCGCGCCTACTAGGCCAGTTATAATGCTACGCCTTAGTCTAATGTGTTATTTAGGCGATTGTTTACTATTACTAATATAGTATATTATTCTTGGGCCAAAAAGCGATCTAGCTTTCTCTCTTTAATACTAGATATTTATTTAATAGGCTCTAGTATAAAGCGGCGAGTAATTAAGACCCTATTAGGGTTTAGGGAGTATTATAGTTATTATTAGGCTAATTAGTTAATGGGTAAGATTGTTAAGGAGGTAGAGGTATAATATCTAACTTTAAACTCCTAGGCTAATTAGCTAACTTTTTTAGAGATAACTTAAGCTTTAAGCGTTAAATAAGTGGGTAGTAATTATCTATAATAATATTAACTTTAAGGATAAGAAGCGTAACTAGGTTATAGGCTATATAGATACTATATAGTTAATAATAACAGCGGCTATTATTCTTTACCCTAAACTACTACTTTTAGGTTTATGTTAATCTATATATAATCTAATAATACTACTTAGGCTTAATAATATATTGGTTGCCCCTAGTATATCTAGTAAATATAGTAGGATTGGGTTAAATATTACGCGAAGCCTTATATTAAATATAATTAAAAGACTTTATATAGCTAGTATTAACTCTATATTTAGAGATAGTAATTGCTATTCTAAAATGCTAAGTATGTATTATCTTAATATAAATCAGACTAAGTTCTAGCAATTTAAGACTATACTTAAGGATAAGGGTACGATTAAAGGTGCTTATAGCGTCTATAAAAGTATATTTCTAAACTAGCTTAGTTTATAGGTACCAGAAGACCCTAAAGTTAGACCTATCCGTAATAACTTCTATAATTAACTCTGGCTTATCTATAGAGACTAACTTATAGTAATCTATATTAGGGCTACTAAAAATAAATAAACCTAGGCTCGCCGACTATATAACTGACGGGATTGGCTTCTTAGTATACCTATATGGTTCTATATCTAGATAAACCTACTAAATACTATTATCCGTATATATTGGACACCTATTATTTTTTAAAGAGGCTTATTATTGCTTATAAGCTAATACTACTATATAGGGTTGCATTTAGTGTAGTTAGGAGAACGCTAAATATTATCTAATGGAACTAATTGTTGCGCAGGGCTTTACGGCGCGCGTAGTTGCATTATTCTATATAGTAATGCAACGTAAGGGCTACCTTATTGCCTCTGGTAGAGACTTTTTTAAGCAAATAGACCACATTACTAATGCTATTAGTTCTCTTATACCAGATTAATTTTTAAAACTTATTAAAGACGTCCGTCTAGCCGCCTTTATATTAAATATATAGAATAGTAATGGCTCTAATAAGTAACTATATAATGATATTAAATTCCAGATAATATATTGTATGCTTTAGGGAGTTAAGCTATTTCTAAGTATTTAGTATACTATTAAATATGCTAAGGCACTTTATTAACCCTCTTATTGCCTACTTTTTTAGCGCGTCTTAGCTTAACTATAGCCACAAGATATTATTCTATTAATAAAATCTCTCCTTAATAAACACTCCTAAATTATAGTATGTAATACTATCCTCTAGGCTTATTAACTAGCTTAGTAGGGTTACTATATATAAAGCAATCAACCTTAGGCTTAAGTATTTTAATAATAGCTATAAGATTAAGATAAAGTGTTATATGAACTTAACCTATAATATAGATATTATATTTAACCGAGCATATCTATCTAATATTTAGGTTAGGGCGTTACGTAAAAAAGTAGAGGCTATATTTAGCGAGTATATGCCTAGGACTTATATTACTGCTATCATACTACCGGATATGTTTTTATTTATACCCTCTTTACTTTAAATCTAGCTAAACCGCGGAGTGTTAAAGAATTGGCTAGTAAGAAGTTTTTTTAATTCTTATAATATCTTATAAGAAGGTATTAAGGTGCTAGCAGATAAAGTTAATTAGTTTAACTAGTAGTACGTCTGATAATTAGATATATTTAGGGGGTTGAACCCTTCTAATACCCTAGATAGTCTTAATGGATTTACTAATATAGAAGATTATACTAATTAGGTTAGGGAGGGGTTAGATAGAGTTATTAATCTAATAATTAACCTTATAGGAATTGAAGTAGCTAACTAATCTCTAGACTCCTGTAAACTTTTATAAACTCCTATAAACTCCTAAACTAATTAAACACCTATATTTATTAATGCTCTAAACTAGTATACCTATAATAACTCCCTTAGGTTAAATTTACCTAGTCTTTAAACTTCTAGGCTAATTAGATACCTATATTTTTATTTAACTAGGCTAACTAATCTATATATAACCTTTTATACAACCTTTTATATAAACTTTTATATAAACTTTTATATATAAGACAACGACAGAACCCGGCAACTATATTTAACTACTATCTACCTATACTACTTACTGGGCAACTCTGAGGCTTCTATAACGCCTTATAGTTAGGCCCGTATTAAATAGTGCCGTTATTTAGGATTACTCCCTTAAATTAACATAGCTGGATTAAAGCTTGCCTATAAAGGATGCCTTATAGTTTAGCCTATATTAAATAGTATTATTATCTAAGTTTTACCCTTTAGATTAGCGCAGCCGGATTAAAGCTTACCTATAAAAAAAATGCTATAAAAGCCACTACTTTAGCGTACTAGAGTGCCAGAAAGTAACACTAACCCTTTTTTCCCCTTATGATATAATACCACTACTGCTAGGACCTAGTAGTGGACTACTAGACGGCTTATACGCCGCTAAAGACATTAGCCTAGGAGGTAGGGGCAAGGGATCCTTAGGGTTCTTACGCTTTTACTTTAAGAGGCTATACCTACTAGAACGGGCCGCTACTTAGTAGCGAGCGCAGGTATTCCTAGGCCTGCTTACTTATTATATACCCTTTTTAGAGTATACCTAATACTCCTTACCTAAGGCTTAGTAGGTAGTATATTACTTACTACCTACTAACTCTACCCCTAACTCCGTCTCTATTATCCAGCCAATATAGCCCTAGTCTTTCCGCTTATTTAGCCCTATAGCCGCTAACCCCGCCGCCAACTATAACTACTATTTGCCTTAGGTAGTAGGGGCGTACGCGGTAATCGCCTTACCGTAGGGGGCTTAAGCCTATAATAGGCGGGCGGGGTTAGTGTACTAGGCAAGAGCAAACCCGGTAGTAGTAAGGGCTAGCAGCAAAAGGGCCGGTAATAGGGGGAGGGCTAAGGTAGGAGTAAGGGCTAGGGTAGGAGCGAGGGTTAGGGTAGGAGCAGAAGTAGGAGCCGGAGCTAGGGCCGGTAATAGTAATAGTAGTAGTAGTCTATAAATATATATAAGCTAAGTATATACTATATAGTTATTAATACTTACGGCTCCTTTCCTAACTCCCTACCACTAAACCATTTATCCTTATTATCGTCGTTATTGTTATTGTCGGCGGCGGCAGCGCTGGCGGCAGTGCTGCTGTTGCTGTTATTGCTATTACTATTACTGTTACTACTGCTACTACTATTAGAAGGGGAGGGTAGCGGTAAGGGTAAGAGCGAGGGCACCTATTAAAACTAGTTAGTTATATCTTATAGTTAATAGTTAGAGTTCTAATACTAACTACATTTTAATCTAAATTCTGCTAGACCGAAGCTAGCAATAATAAAGAAGGGCCGTAGCTCGTAGTGTTCTTTCTTTATTAAGAAGGATATTAGGGAAATACGTACGTACCTAGAGAGTAGGAGGAGATATTTTAAAAGCTTTAATAGGAGATAGTTAATAGGTGTAAGTGTAAAGAACAGTTTTAAAGTAGTTAAAGATATTATTACACGAAATTAGAAATTTAATTTATATTTACTTAAATTTTCTTAAATTTTCTTAAAATTTTAAACTACTATAAACTCCTGGGCCAATTAAAACAATATACTATCTTCTACGAACTCCTATAAACTCCTATAAACTTCTAGGCTAATTAAATATATTCTATATATTAATATAAAAGTTCTCTATACCCTTTAGAGTCGCTTACCTTATATACCCTCTCTTTAAAATAGGTATAAAGGTTAGTATTTTATTAGTATTTAAATCTTTCTTTATTAACGGCAACCAACATATTAATAGAGTAGTAGGCTCTATACTTTTACGCCTCTGTCTTTATCTTTTTTAACTAGGAGTAGTGATTTTTTATATATCTAATATATTAATAACTGGCTACTAGATATTTAACTAGCTACTATTAGGGCTATACCTAGTAATACTTCTAAAGTGCGAGCTTGTTTAAGCTATTTTATAATACGCTAAATACCTTCTAGTATACTATTAAGTAGGATAAGTAAGGTTAGTAATAGTAATACTAGCATATTAATAACTCCATTAACTTATTCTTCTAGTTATAAGGTTAATGGCGGTATACTAACTCTTACTATATTTAATAACGTATGCTTATTTGCTCTGGCCGTCTTAATTATATATAACTATATAGCCCTTAACACCTCTCGTCTTATAACTTATATGGCAAGAGTATTATTCCTTTTATAAATAGTTACGGCGTAATTAGATACACTAGTATGAGATTCCTAACTATGCTAACCTTATAGCTCCTATAGCTGCTACTATTACTTTCTTATATATTTTATATCCTTTATCTTAGTATATAAATCGTTAACCTCCTTAATAAAGTCCTAATGTCGCTCTACTAACAGTTGCCTAGATTTCTCTCTATAAGGCTATATTTAAAGTAAAGGAGCTTTAGTATAGAGATAATTAAAGGTTGGCATCTCCTAAAAGTCCGGTCCTAGTTTATACGTATAAGTAAGCTTCTAGCGGTATAGGGATGCGCCTATATATATTACTATATAATGCTTCTACCTATATAGTTGCCTATTTATTAATAAGAGTTAGGGTAAGGTAAGCTTACGTACTATTTCTTAGCTAAGTAATTAGTTATAGGATATCTAGAGCCTAAGTAAGAGTTAGAAGTAGTGCTAAATTATAATAACTATAATATTAATCTAGTGGTATGTAGGTAACCTAAACTTATAGTAGTAACTTATCCTCGCTAACGTAAGTTAAAAAGGCCTTTTAATAGTATATACCGTTAATTATTTCCATCTATATAGTTAATAGCCTAGCATAATAAGATATCTCTGCCTTACTCTAAAATCTAATTATTATAGCTTTATTAATAGAAGTAGGAGCTTAGCTTAAAGCTAATATCTAAGAGGAAACACTTTCCGTATTACTTATGTTGCTAGGCGTATAGCCGTTGCCTAGTTAACTATATATTATTACTTAATTAGCTAGTAGTTAATTCTAATATAGCCTATAAGCGGTCTTCTAAGGTGCGTCTAGTTATAGCTATTGCTGTTTAATTTCTGGTCTATTAACACCTTTTATATTAAAGGCCCAATATAGCAAAAATATATAACCTTTACTAGTCTAACCATAGCCCCGTCTATCGCAACTAAAACGCTACTAATAATTTATAAGACTCTTTATAATTAGAAACTTCTAAAGCGCTACCTATTTAATATCTAGGATATTAATACCTATACTAAGAGAGGTTATTACTACTATAATCCTTATAGCCGATAAGAATTTCTTAAACTCTTTATATTAAGTAGTACGATTATGCTTTTAAATATATACAGTATATACCTAGACTATATTAGTAACGCAATAAGCTTTACTATTAGCATTAGTAGTATACTATTTATTAGGTATAAAGGTTAAAGTCTTTATAAGGAGTGCTCTTTAGAAGTATACCACTGCATCCTAAACAGACCGACGACCGTCTATAAAGATAATCATCTTTAGTATTTACTCCAGGCCTGCGGTATCTAAATCTATATATACGTTTAATAAGAAGTATAGTGCGTCCCATAAATCTACCTTGCCTTTACTAAGCGGTAGTACGTAGATTAAGACATTGGGGCGATTTATAGAAGTTTTAATAACCTTAGTTAAGTATATATGGTCACCTATAAAGCGAAAACCGGCGTTACTAAGAACTAGTTGTTCTGCCTCCTTATAAAGTATAGTAAAATAACTAAACTAAATTATATCCTAACGAAGTATTGTCTATAGCTCGCCTAACATTATAAACATTAGTTAGAATAATTCCTATTACTTTACTAGATAATACTTATTAATTATAATAAGTCTAATCCTAGCCTATAGTTCTAAGCTCTTTAATATATCTCGGAAAGACTTTAATAAGGCCTACTTAGGACTAAGAAGTATATGTGTATACATACCATCCTTTACTTTTTTAATTAGGGCCCTATTTAGGTTCCTACTCTTAGCAGTAATAAGGTACGGATTAGAACTATTAAGCTTCCGGATATTATCTAACTATTTATTACTAAGCTTACTTAGTAAAACTAACTAGATAGTAATCCTACCCATTAAGATTAAAAAAGTATATTACTAAAACCAAATATTAGACGTCTTAAGGTGCGTATTTATTTAAAACAAGGGGTTTAAGGGTGGCCTCCTAGGTTTATATGCTAGAGTATTCGTTTAAGATATGCTTTTAGAACGGCCATTTATAATAGAATATTTTCCTTACGCTAAGCTTCCCTAATAATAGATAGCAATTCTTCTAGGTTTATTAAACTAATTGCTGTAATACAACCTAGTTATAGTATTAGGCGTAGACAAACCTCTACCCCGCCCGCCCTAGTCTTCCGCTAACCCTTATACCATTTCTTCCTATAATTATAATTTTGTTTAGGCATCTAATTAGCCTAAAAGTTTATAGGAGTTTATAGGAGTTAAAAATAATATAAATTGGCTATACTCTAATCGGTAATAGGTGGATATAGAAGAGTAATACTAGTAACGCGCCCTAGGGTTCTAGATATAAGCAATTTAACTAGCCTAAGAGTTTGTAAAAGTTTATAGGAGTTTATAAAGGTTATGGGACTTAGCTAGTAATAAAAACAGACGTAATATAGTTGTGGTGTAAATAGTTATAGAAGGAGCGGTTTATAGGTATTATGAAGATTCCTTTTAAAAACGCGGTTAAGGTTTTGCACGATATATCTCGTACCTTTAACTGCGTTATAATTAGCCTTTATATATATAGAATTAAAGATTATTACCTTAAGATTAAAATACATTGAATAAAGCATTAATGACTATTGGTGAGGGCCTTAGTAGAGCCAGTTAAAGTTAAAATACGCGATTTAAAACATTTATTTCGCACTAAAGCAACGCCTATAAGCTCTTAAACGCTTTGTAGAAGATTTTATTAGGTAATAGGGGTACGTAGGGGGCTAAAATTAGTGCGCTGTTCTAATTAGTCTAGGAATTAGTAGGAGTTCGGGCGCTATTCTAATTAGCTTAAGAGTTTGCAAGCGTATTAGATGGTCTATATATTATCCTATATTACGGAACAAATCTTTTATAAAGTGTCTAATTTATAAGATAATATATAGGGGATATACTTAGCAGAGGCACGTATAGAGGCTATTGGGAATATAGCGGGGACCTAATGTAGAGCTTTGCGCAAAGCCTTGTATAGAGCTTTATACAGAGCTTCCTGCAAAGCCTCTATATATAGAGCCTCCTACAGAGCCTCTATATGTAGAGTTTCCTATAAAGCCTTATACAGAGCCTTATATAAAGCTTTATATAGAACTTCGTGTAGAGCTTTGTATAGAGCTTTATATAGAGCTTTATATAGAGCTTTATATAGAGCTTTATACAGAGCTTTATAGTAGATTATAGTAACTAAAGTTATTAGTATAATATAGTTATAGCATTGGAATTAATTAATTTTAGTATATTATTACAGCTAAAAATTAGGGTCTGCTTAACTTGTTTAAGTCGCGATTTTAATAATTTGCGGTAATTTGTAGTGATTTGCTATAAATATACAGACGGGGTAGGTAGGTGTATAAGTAGCCTATATATTTGTAGCAAATTGCTATAAGTTGCCGTAAATCGCAGGTTTCGTAGACCCTAATTTTCGGCTACTTAAAAAAAAAATCCTAATAAACCTATACTAAAGTAGAGTAAAGGGAATTTTAAAGGATTAAAAAATAAGCCAATACCTATAATAAGAACTGCGGTATATATATAGGGTAAAGCCTAATTTATTAATATCTTATATAAGATATACCCCAATATAACCTAGCTATACTAGCGGCTTATAGGTAAGGCTATGGCGTACGCTAATAATAAAGCTTAATTTAAAAAGCACCCTTCCTAGACCTAGTCCGCTACTCCATACTAGCTTAATAGATCATTTATATTAAAAAAAAGGGCTATTTAACTAAGGTCTTTTACTACCTACTAGTAAACCGCCAGTAGTAATCTATACTAATAACTTATATACTATTCTATATATATACTATATAAATAAAATATAAGGCTAAAGTATAGGTTAGTGGCAGATTTAACGGGTATATAGCCTTACTATCTATAAATCTAGCTATATATAAGTAATTTATAACCTATCTATAAATTATATATGGCGCTACGCCGGTATAGCGTAGGGCTAAAGTATAGTTAGGTATAAATAGTTTCTAAAGTAGTAGTAACTAATTTATTAAGGGTAATCGAGTTCTAGGGATCTGAGCTTACTTTTTAGTATATAGCCGGCCAATTCGTTAGTTTAGAAGGAAGGACTTTATATTTATAGAATCTATAATAGATACGAAATATTATTAAGTCTTTAAATATAGAATCTGTTCTAATTTAATAGATAGCTTAATAAATATTAAGTTTAGTAAAGACCTTTACTTAACTTAAACCTATAAAAGTTTTATTAATTAAAGGAAAAAAGTAATAATTCTTTTAAATAATAGTGTTTAGCTTTTAGTAGTTAATAGAAAAATAAACGCTACTATTAGCCTTTTTTGTAAAAGGATAAGAAAAGTAAAAGGAGCTTAAATCGGCTTAATAAACTCTTTATTAAGATTATTAATTAAATATTACTTTAAGCTTATCTCTAGTTTACTTATTCAGGAGGCTATAGTTTTAAAAGTTATTAAGTTTTAATTAAATCTTATAATTATATATCTAGTAAAGAGGTAACTAATCTAAAGCCGCTTTTAAGAATACGTTTAACTAGCTCTTTATTAGTTTCTTTAGCTAGTCTTTTTTCTCTCTTAATAATTATCTAGTTATTTTTATATAAGCTAGTTATAAAGACCTTACTATTCTTTTAATATATATTATAGTAATATCTACTATAAGGAGGTCGCGTAACTTTAGGGGGTTACTTAGCTTTAGGGGTTCTAGGGTATTAGCGTTGTCGTTCCTTCCCTTAACTCCTATTATATATTCTAAAGGCTAGGATACTTGCTATGACAACGGGTACAAACTTAGCCTTATACATCGTAAAAGGCATAGGTGGTATAGCAAACTCGAACACCTAAGGATTCTCCGCAAAATGCTAACAAGATAAAGCGAACTGCTCCTTAACTTTGTGTTTTTAGATTGATAGGAGTTAGTTTATAGCAACGGGTACATTATCCCTCTGAAACTAGATATGAAAATAATAACCAAATATCTCTCTACAAGCCTTTTAAATACAACTAAGGTATCTCTAACTTTCTTATTGACAGAACCATGCTATGTAAGACAGTATGTCCCCACCGGAAAGCTCAACCGCATAGTTCAGCACTGCCGGTTCTTCTCACTCCGAGCCAGGATAAGAATTGAGTAGGCAGCACTCCATTAGATGCATGAATTCAGACTGGAAGTCATAAGTGGAGGAAAATGCAAAACAAAAAACTTCCATAATTTGCATAGCATGTGGACTTTTGTTCAAGTAATACACAGAACTCTATCTTTGAGGTGAACTGGTGCGGGTACCACATGCAAGGAACCATTCCAAACTCGGAAGGTTTAGCGATGTTGAAGCACGTGCTTCGCCTTCGCCTCCCATTGCGTGCTCCACTTTCCACCCTCAATCGCAGCGTTGGGGAGCAGCAAAAGCAATAACCACCATGTATATAACTCTCACAGCGAGCCCCATCAATGTCGTCTAGAGACGGACATGCATACTCTTTGCCCAATTACTGTGGCCATGACCCCTGCTGGTTTACTCCCCTCCCTACTCGCTGCCGTCCAAGCCAGCTTGTCGGTGCTGCTGGTCATATTCTATGGAATTCTTACAGCCCGATTCAAGCTCTTGGAAACTTCTTCCGCAAAGTCCATATCCAAAGTGTGCGTTAAGGTGTTTCTACCTGCGCTATTGCTTACCAAGATCGGTTCGGAGTTACACTCTGGATCCGCACATCGTTATCTAATCATCCTCATATGGGCTTTTCTCTGCCATATCGTTTCGTTCTTAGTCGGAATAGCCGCACACTTGGTGCTTAAATTCCCCGACTGGATCACAGCAGCGATAATGTTCAACAACACGACCAGCTACCCGCTTCTGCTCATTCAATCTTTAGACGAAACTGGTATTCTCAGTCACCTCGTTGTGACGGATGAATCGACGAGAGACGCCATCGAGCGCGCAAAATCCTACTTCCTTGTCTTTGCTACAGTTTCAAGCTGCCTCACTTTTGCAGTAGGCCCACGGTTAATTGACACTGAGCACGCGCCAGATCCGCCGGACGACAAAGATGGATTGGAAGATGATAATGAAGTTGAGGATGGGAATACTCCAACGGACGGTGCCAATGAAGAGACTTCTTTAATTCCACCGCGCACTCGCATGGCATCAGTAGTATCCGTATCCTTTTTCCCATCACGACCGCGCGAGAATTCAGTCGTCTATGATCGCCGTCCCTCCTTCGTCGATAAGCGGCGCTGGTTGGACTTTCATCCCCGAACCCGCTGGTGGCTCCTATTTTTGAATGACTTCCTAAATGCACCTCTAATAGGAGCTGTCTTAGGGGCTATTATTGGTCTCATACCTGTGCTCCACCGCGCCTTCTTCAACGATACATCCGATGGCGGCTGGTTTAGCGCCTGGCTAACAGTATCTCTTGAAAATGTAGGCCAGCTTTTCGTCCCACTTCCACTGATCGTCGCTGGTGTTTCTCTATACACTTCCAGGGCCAGCGCAATGCACGCGTCTACCCATACTGCAAGCACGCCATGGCTGACCACTATATTTGTCCTCATGGTGCGATTCGTGGTATGGCCAATTGTGTCTATTGCGGTTATCTACACGTTAGCGAATAGGACAGACATACTGAGTGACGACCCAATGTTGTGGTTTACGATGATGCTGATGCCGACTGGACCGCCAGCTATGAAACTTATTACGATGGTGCAGGTCAGTGATGCGGACGAAGAAGAAGAGCATAAGATCGCTAAACTTTTAACGGTACATTAGCCTCACAACCCGTAAGGAGGTTGGAGCTAGATTGTACTAACAGTAGTCTAGATATCGTACATGATTTCTCCTATACTTGCTTTCACAGTCGTAGGAAGTCTGCGCGCAAGCCAGGCTGTACTTGGGGCTTAAAATTTACATGTGCGAGGCTCTGTTTTAAAGCCTAAAATCTTATGTTTCTCACGTATCACTCTTGGTTAAAAAAAAATCATACATTCACTGAATGAATACATCAGACTTCAGGAGCATCTATACTTCTCCCTGGCGACACATATAGTTCTGAATATTAATATGCTGTATACTCTCCTATTTTTCGGCGTGGGTCATTTGTAAGCTGAACTGCAGACTTTTTCTTTAATATTCATACCAAAGCAACTACTCGTTACCCATTTTGGCGATATTGGGTATTACGCTGGCAGCTCAAGGGGAGGAGATGAATTTGATTGACTATTTTGCCTCAAATGTAGAGGAATATCTCCATTTTTTCTGATAATTATTGTATAGCTGCTATTTTTGGAGAGGAGGGCATAGGCTGTGCTTATCAAATAGGCTGCTGTTATACGGCGGTGCTCTGAGGGTTTAAATTGATCAAATAATCTCTGCATCTATATTCTTAGTTGCGAGTCTTAAATAGAGTTACAGCAGTTGGGTCTGAATGCAGCCAACAGCGGCTAGAATTGCGTTACAGAACAACCTGGGCAGGGATGCATATAATCAATGAAACCATAATCGCCCCCTAGATTACGATTCTGCAAAATCGCTGGTATTGATTTTGATTGATTGTATTGATTAAACCTGTCAAGACTTCACGTGAGGAGCACGCGGTGTTAAGAAACCATTCTTGTAGTGCTAAGCGGTAGTTAACTAATCTATCTAAGGGCCTGGCTATTAAATTATTTTATTATACATCGGCAAAATATTGTCCCCTATCAATGGCCTCAATAGTCGGTGGTTGACGCAATTGGCGCGCAGTTGAGGGCATTTGGCAACTCGACGCAATTGACGGTTTCGTTAATTTACCTTTTTACTTATAAAAGTATTAAAGTCTTTTAAGGTATATTATCGTATAGTATAATACAACTTCCCTAAGTAAACTTTTTATAAAAATATTTTTTATATAAATATTTTTTAGTAGTGTTACTAGGGGGCTTATTAGAGCTTAAGCGAAAAGAAGTAAAAATAAGAAAATTAAAAAATCTATTAAGTTGCGTGTTAGGTTGCGTGTTAAATACGCTAATTGCGTAGGCTGCGCGTAGGCTGTGTGCCAAAAACGTTAAATGCGTCAACTACGTTAACTACGTTAACGACAGCTATTTGGCAGCCAATTGGCCGAGTTAGCAGTATCTGATTTTGACTTGACGGGTAGTTTAAATTTCAGCCTGCTAGTATTTTCCCAATGTACCAAGATTACACTATATATATTTGGGGATTTATGTAAAAGAACTATATCCTCCTCTACTAAGCTTAGCTTTCCCCTAAAAGCCAATTATAAATTAATATATTAAGTAATAGAGTTATCTTGCTTATATATATTATTCTATATAGCTATACTTAATATCTTACTAGTTACTTACTTACCTTTTATAGTTTATTTAGTAGCTAAGTAGTATAAAGGTTATTACCTTATATAATAATACTAAATATAGTATTCTAAAATAACTTTAAACTTCTTCTAATTTTTTATTTAATTTTTTTTAACTTATATCTATTATATTATACTATATATAACACTACATTTATTTATTCTGTTGATATCTAATACGGTCCCTATTTAGGTTTATATAGACTACTACTATAATATAGGTGTTAGAAACACAGGGTAACTCACCAATAACGACTACTTAAGTAGGGTTACAGTAATATTGGTTGATTCTTATTAATAGAAATAAGGAAAGGGGTAAGGAACTTAAGGTTCCTCACCACGCTAGGGCCACGTTAACACGTAACGGCAATATGCTTCATGCGACGGCAACTTGCCTTATTCTTAACACTAGCAACTCTTCTTTTTATGGTTGCCATATATATATACAAACAGACAGTATATAACAATACCAAACAATATGCAATAAAACTAGATAATATGCAATAAAACCAGACGATATACAACAATACGGCAGTTGGTAGAATTTAGTAAATAACGCGAAGACGGGTAGGCCATTAAGACGCTAGTAGTAAGCGAGCTAATAGCAATTTTCTATACCGGGTATAGAAAATCCTAATTAGTTAGCAGAAGTCTATACCACTACCTAAATTAATTAGGCGTGGCGCTCTTAGCAAGGATCTAACTAATTAAACAACTTTAACCGGCGGTTAAAGTTCCATAAAATCTTAACTTCTCTAAATTTCCCTCTTAACCTAACCTTTAACTTATATATATAGAGTATTTATATTAATAAACATCTCTAGTGCCTTATTTAGGTTTACCTTTATTATCGCATTTACTAGGTTATCTTAGCCATTAATCCATTAGATTTTAAAAAGTTCTTAACGCTTATAGGACTACTAAAGTGCCATAATATTAATTATAAGACGCTTCTCCTTTATAGTACTAAGCTTAACTAAACACTTATAGAGGGAATATAAGTCGGTATATACGATTATAGGGATAGTAGGAAGTTTAAGCCGGTCTATAATTATCTTAAGGGTAGTTCCAATTATAATTGCTATATTAACTCCGTTGACCATTTTATATATCTTTAACACTAGAACGCTTTAAGTAACGCGCTTACTTTTAGTTAAGCTCCAATAAATAAGGTTACCGTAGATTATAAAGTTATTCTCTCCGGTAAATTCATTTATAATAATAATCTTATATCCTAGCTAGGAGCTAAAATCTTTATTATTTATAAACGATCTATTAACGAATACGAAGAGCTTAGCGGTAGGAAGGTTAATAGGCACGTAAAGTAATCCCCTGTTAAGATAGTTTATTTGCTAAAAAAGACGCTTATTTAGGGCAAGAACGTTATCCTTAGTTAATTCCTAGTATTAAGCAGTAACAGAGAGATTAAAGGAAGCCTTAGGTTAATAGATAAAAGCTACATAAGCTCTATAAGCGCGTTACTCTATATATCCTTACTTTAGAGAATTAATATTAATAACGTTAATATTTTTACCTTAACCCTTCTAGCGTAGAGCAATAGAGCCCTTATTTAGGGAGAGGATATATTTATTAAAGAGTAATAGTATTACTAAGTTAAGTCTTTCCTTTAGCTTTACTATAAGGTTTGCCTTTACTAGCTTATCTTCTTTAAGAGCTAAGAATTAGTTGTCTTCTAAGATAATTATATCATCTGTTTATATGCTAATAATTCCAAATAGAGTTCCTATAGTTATAATAAGGAAGCAGGGATCAAATATAGAAGTAGTTATTAAAAGCTTTTTCTTATAGTGCTTGCTATAGGTAGCCTACTAATAAGTTCCTACCTCTGCGATTCTATATAATGGCTTAAGTACAACCATAATTATATCCTCAGGATATTAGTGGCGAATTTGCTCTAAAAGGTATACTAGTATTAAGCACTAAAGGCGCGTCTCTAATTAGGTATAGGCCTAAGTAATATCTTATAGGTAAACCACCATCCTATTCTTCATTAAGGAGGGAGCTAGCATAATAATAACTTATTAACTAGCTTGTTAAATTATAGGGGATTATATAAGGATTACTTCCTTACTATTATTATTATAACCTTAAATAACTAGCCTTAACTTCTTAAATGGGGTATTAGTAGCTTTACCTTTAATCTTATTAACCATTCTTAACTTAAATATACGGACTCTATCAAACTTAGTAGGGTCATATTTCTTAAATTTAAAGACTCCTCTTATAATAAGACCGTTAATCTCCTGCTTATTAGATGCTTAGAAAGGAGCTCCTAAAGTTATAATACGGCCTTTCTTTTAGAGCTATTTTACAAGTTTAAAGTTAGCCTTCTCTTTAGCTATTATAAAGGCCATTAATAGTTTATCTCTATTCTTAATAGCGGTAATAAATTGCTCTTCAAAATTAATAAGATATTAGCAATTTTATAATCCCTTTAGGCGACCTCTACCGCGTCGTAGTTGCGGTATATTTACTACAATTATATTAGAATTGCCTTCGCCTTCTAAAGCACGTTAATTATAATTCTCCTCTAGGGTATTCTCTAGGGTATCCTATAAAGGCTTAGAGCTATTATCCCTATAGTAGGGCTTAATAACGGTTAAGCAGAATTAAGTAGGTCTATAGGGTATCTAAAGAGTATAAGTTTAACTATTAATTATAATAAGTTTATATGGGCCTAACTATCCTCCCTTTTCACGCCATACGCGTACCTCTAATTAAAGTGGCAGATTAAGCGTAGTTAAGGTATTTAGGCCATTTCTTATTTCTAGTGCGTTGTTAACCTAGCGCGTAGCATAGAGACGTTATACCTCCTTTATTGCCTTATAAATAGCCTTAGCTTATTACGCAATAGAGGGAGATAGTAGAGAATTATTAGTCATTTAAGGGTAGGCGCTAAAGACTAGTAACGTAGGTATAAGCCCATCTGGGCCAGCGGTATCATTAATAGCCTTAACAGCCATCTATAGGATAAGCTCTTTACTAGCACCCTCTAGTTCTAAAGAAATAATCTTATATATACGGCGTAATGGTATATAATATCGTTCTACTTTTCTAATACTATTATATGCCTTAACGAGGACTTCCTTAACCTTAATTATTATTGCCTTTACCTATTATTAAAACTCTATAGATAAGAAGTTCTTTCCTATATTATAAACGATTTAATTAGGGGGTCCTAGGTAGACATTAATCCAGTATAATTAAAGAGTATCCTATATGTTCCTAGCTAATATATCTTTTAAAAAGCGTATGGCTTAGAAGGAGGTTAAGAAGTTAACAACTTAGAGTACTGGCTTGCCGCTAAGATATATAATATCCATAATAATGTAGAAGTTAAAGTTATAGTTGTCTTTAAGAGTAAACTTAAATCGGCTAGGGGACTTCTAGTTTATTTAGCAGTAGTAGCAGTACTTTATAAGATATTTAATTACCTTAACCTTAACTTTATAACCTACTCGCTAAAGGACCCTAAGTAATTAATAAACAGATAGGTGGCCAAAACAACGGTATAGTTAACGTAACTCTAACTCGGTTAGGTGGCTTTAAGTAATACTCCTTTCTAGCTATTAAAGGAGCAACTAAGGGTAACCCTACTTGCGTACAACGGGCACCCAATTATCTCCCTAAATAAGCATATTCTTAAGGTTATTAAGCTTAACACCCAATTTATCTATATCTTAGATATAGAATAGGAATAGGGTGTTTATGGGGATAATATAGAAAGTAATATATCCTAACGGGGTTTGGACCTTAATTATGCTAAGAGAGATTACAGTACCCTTACCAAAGCGAATTGTATATTAGCCTGCTGTTAATTAGTTAATTTAAACAGAGCTATTAAGCTGCTAAAGAGCTTGAACTTAAGGCTCTCCTACTATAGATACTCCTACGGCTCTAGTATCTGGCATAATGCTATAGAAAACATTTACTAAGTATCTGTCGTTAAAGGAAAACGCGAAACTTTTCTTTAGCTTATTAAAGATATCTAACTTTATAATAGAATAGAGCGTAGATTAGTTATTAAGGATAGCAACGGTTTATATGCCATTTACCTCACTATACTTAGTAAAGTATTAGTCAGGAGAGTAGTTCTTAATTTCCATATTTATAAGGAGCTATTCAGCCTTATTAACCTTACCCTTAAGATCTTCTTTGCCTTTATATTAAACCAGGAAGTTTTAAAAGTAGGCTATAATAACCTCTTAATTTCCAACGTTTTATATACTCTAGCGAAACCTATTATATACCTCCTTTTGTCTATTAAGAGGGTGTCTAGTTAACTAGTAATTTGGCTTCTTATAAATATAGTACTTCTTCTAATAATTGCTCCGAAGTAAACCTCTACAAGGACCTCTATAATTGCCTTATAGTTAACATTAATCGTACCCTTTACTATATCCCCTACCACGTCCACTATATATTTAATCAGTCCAGTTATAATCGTATTAGTTAGCCAGGTCAATTAAGATAGGTTAAAGTTAGGCATTAAATTACTATACTTCTTAAGAGCATAAAGTGGTGCCAATAGAGGATCTTAATTAAGTATATACTCCTTCATAAGTACTTATAGGGTTAAAGAGAGCAAAATTGCATTTTTTAATACCTCAGCATACGCTAATAACTTAATCACGTAGGCTAAGGTCCTCTTAATATAATTTAAATAAACTACGCTAAATTATCTAAAGTTAATTAAAGAGCTTTTAAAGACAATTAAGCCAAGAGACACCTAGGTTCATAGCAATAATTCTTAAAAAGGTAGTCTCTCTCTACTCCAACATATATTGCTGCTTATTCTCTTCTATTTTAAAGTGGCATCTTATCTTATATATTATTCGGTTAAAATTATATCCTTTTCCTGCCAAATAATTATAATAGAAGGTACTGGCGCGGCCCTTAAGTATAACAGAATAGGCGTTATAATATTAGTTAGGTTCTAGTCTAACCTTCTAGCAACAGTTATAGAAGATACGCAGCTTCGAATTAAGGATATTATATAGTTCCCCGCTAAACTTCTTCTCCTAGTCCGCATAGAGCTTTATAAGCTCTATAAGCATTTTTAAGGTGCCTCTAAGTAGTATTAGACCACGTTAAAATTGCATTAGAGATTAAGGTAGGGATTGCTTTATAGGCTGCAGTAGAGATATAGGGCTCGGTAGAACACGGCGTGGTACCTAATCTTCCTATAATAGAGTTCAAAGGTTATTAAATCGCGAAGCAAGGGGATCTTGCGTTTACTCTTAAGGGGTAGTAGTTAACGTTGCTGGTTAAATTAGTAGATCCTAGGGAGCTAAAGATAGAGGTAGAAGCAATAAATGCGGAACGTAAGAACTTGTGCCTAGAGTAATAGAATTAGAGCGCGTCTCTATTAGCGTATTATTTAGATTTTATTATAAGTTAAGCTTCCTCTTAGTATATAGTTAGTGCTTAACCTCTTATAGAGTCCATTCGTGCTCTTCTTTTACGTTAATAACTTACTTCTAGATATTGTCTTTAATAGCACCCCCATCTATAGGGATAAATACTCTATTCTCCTAAAGGAAGTTACAGAAGTCTTATATAACGTCCTTCTTCGCGAGAGCCTATATTTCCTTTATCCATCTAATAAAGTCCTCCTTTATATAACATTATAGCTTAATATTGTTATATTCGCTATCTATATAGTATACTATACAGTATACTAAGAATCCATTTAGGTCCTATTCCTTAGCGTTTACAGGGTTAATGTCTATATCTTACGTCTCCGGGTTAATGCTTTTCTTATACTTCTTTAGGTAGGTTAACGCTATAGTAGGTATAGAATTAACGGGGTGTCATACGTCGAAGGTAGGTAGGGTTTTTTTTTTTTTTTTTAGCTTTGTAGAATCTCGTAGGTTTACTATTAAAAGGTAGGCAATTAAGATATTATCGACGTATTTCGGACGTTAACTTTAGGACCGTAGGTTTAGTAACACTTTTAACCTAAAGTACTTAACCAAATCTTTGTATGCGTAGTTGTTTAACACGTTTTAGACGTTAATTTTAGGACTATAGGTTTAGTAATACTTCTAACCTAAAGTACTTAACCAAATTTTTGTAAATGTAGTTATTCTATATAATAAACGCAACTTAGTATCTCCTAGTACTTAATAATACTTCTATTACTAGTTTTCCGCAAGTTTAAGGTAGCATAGTATTGCCGGGATCCATTCCATATAAGCGCATATGGCACCCCTATATAAGACTATCTCTTCTATTCGAAAACCTAGCTGCTCTATAGTTAACTATATATTTAACCACTAATTAGTATTAGTGTCGGTATACTCGCTTTATTAACGTGCACAAATATCACTTATAGTGGTACGTATGCGGTGTTAAAGTTAGTAGTTAATTGATATCTAGAAATAGGGGTTTGCTCTAAGGTTAGATTAGCTAGTCTTGCTTTGTGGTCTTGTAACCATGTTATATAACTAACATTCCGACACTAGAGTAACTCTAAGAAGAAGGCTAATCTATACTCTAAAGCCAAGTCTATTTCTAGACTATTTGTAGCATATACATAATAGCTAAAGATCTAATTAATACGCAATAGTTTCCACGCTCCTCTTATAGGTCCGTAATTATACAACTAGTATTACGGCTTATACTAATACCTCTAAATAGAAGCTTATAGAATGCTGTATTACGGGGACACTAAGCTAAGGAAAAGAAGGAGAAGGATTATTAGGGGTAACAGGTTAACATATCGCGAGGGCCGCCAAGGCGCTAGTAGTAAGCAAGCCAATAGCGATTTTCTATCCTGGGGATGGAAAATCCTAATTAGCTAGTTAAATTTAGGGTCCGCAGAATATGGCGGGTGGCGTGCCCTAGCACTGTTACAACCTGAAAACCACCTTCTATTGCTCCTTACGCTCCACCTAACCTACAGCCTATATATCGACCTAGTTTATATTAATAAGTCGCTATAGGGCAACGCAAGGCTTCCCCTTAGTCATCGCGTCCGCAGGGTTAGCTTTACTATTGATCCATTTAACCTCCGTAATCTGCCGACGTTTATAAGCTTATCGCAGGCACATTACATTAATTATTAATCGCTTCTTTTATATAGTTCCAAGTCGTATAAAACAGTTATATAGCAACTTAGAATCGGTGCAAAGTATAAGCGGGAGGTTAATCTATAGGACCTTATCTACCATAGACTTGATAGCGACGGCGATATTAAAGCCATAAGCTATTTTATAGAGTTTAGAAGCCAGAACGCTTCTAGTAACTCTTTTACACTTAATTAAGCTCTAATNGANAANNTTNGCCTTCTTAGTTANNTTAGCTAGTNTAATAATGTAGCTAATTTNTNAAGANAGGTCCTTATTNTTNGTAAAGGAAGNNTCTATAAAGACTAAGAGCTATAGGGTCTTAGCCTCTAATTTAATAAACTTAAGACCTCTGTATAAGTTTTAAATCTACCAACTTAGGCGCTTATTTAACTCCTTTACGTCTACCTCTTTAGGATTAGTTACCTAGGTAGCAAAGGATAAGTTAAATAAAGCCTCTGGTTAACAGATTAAGGCAATATAGGCTCCTCTAGCGCGTTAAGTGATATACTAGTCCTTTAGCGTAAGTAGGCCGCGCGTAATTTCTTTAGAGCTAATGCTATCTACTAGCGTAGTATTAACCACACTAAGGTTCTTACACTAGCGCTTTTGCGTTAGCGTAATACTCTTGTCTTATGCCAATTAAATAAGTCCTCTATTAAACTTAACTAGTATATTAGTGGTCAGTTGCTCTCGCTCCTTAGCCATAAATTTAGCCTTATATAGTTCGCTTTATTTAGCCTTTATAAAGGTGTTATCTATAAGGAACAGCGTATTATTAGTCTGTAAGCTAACGATTTTAAAAGGTTTATTGCTGTAAAGCAAGTAAGGGTTGTATATAGACTGGTCCATTCGCAGCTAATTAATATAGTATAAATAGTAGGTCTTAAACCAGTAGTTTCCAGCTTTAGGCACTTTATAAAGTAGCTTTACAACCTTTAGAATAGAGTCCTTATTAATTCCCAATTGTTTATTTAGCTCGTGTGGTGGTTATACGTAAAACTCGCGGTTTAGGTTCGTAGTAGACTGGATATAGGCTTATAAGATGTCTCGGAGGTAGAGTTATATCTACGGTAGCGTAGCAGCGATACAGAGAATCAGCCGCTGGCTAACTCGTTAAATTGTTAGTGACTGAGTAAGAACTAGCTCTTTCTCTAAATCGTTATAGGCCTATATAACAAGTCGTGATTTCTTAAAGGCTTTATTAGTTCCTTTATTCTTAATCTTGTTAACAAACCGTGAATTAAAGAGTTTAACCCCCTTTAGTATATCGTGTAGCTTAATAATCTTAAAGACGCCTTTCTTAAGTAGGCCTATAACCTCCTTTTGCTATAAAGCGCTAAACTAGGTATTGCCATCGTTCTGTAAGTAAATAGTAGTGTTAGCTATATCTGCGGTATTGTTATCCTGCAAGTAAATAGCGATGTTGGCTATGTCTGCAATATCACCTATAAGGGCATCTATGTCTATTGTAGCGTCCGTAATAGCCGTGTCTGCGACGGCCGTAAGCAATAGGTATTTATGGGGGCGACCTCTGCCTCGCTTTGGCGGTAGCTATAGTTTAGCTAGTGTAGGTACTAGTTCAGCTAATTTAATAGACTCTTGTAGTTTAACTAAGTTTTATAGGTCTAGTAGATAAGGTTTTACGACTATAGAGCGGAAGGTTGTAGGCCTATTTAGTAGCTTTACGGTATAGGTCTTACCGTTAACGGTAAGTAGCATATATAGCCCGTCCCAATAACCGCTTTGGCTAGTATTGCCTTCTCTCTAGACTAAGATAGGCGAACTAGGTGGGAGGCCGTGAATAGCGTTAGTTCGTTATCTATTTCGCGTATTAAGAGCGTTAGCGATCTATTATTTAGCTTAAAGCTTCTAGATTTCCACCATTGCTTTCTTAATAGCCGCAGCTCGCTGTGCGACTGAAGGTAATGGTGCGTCCGATTTAACCATTTAGGGGTAGGCTCTAAAGACTAGGAGTGTAGGGACTAGGCCTTCTAAGCTAGCCGTGTTATTAATAGCTTTAAAAGCCATTTATAGGGCCATCTCCTTACTGATTTCAGGGATTTCAGATATAATAATTTGGTAGGCTCGTCGTAGCGGACTATAGTAGCGCTCTACCATTCTAATGGAATTGTGTAATTTAACTAGAACTAACTTTATAGTTACTCCTATAGTAGTAGCGTAGTGCTTAAACTCCTTACTAATAAAGTTCTTCTTAGCGTCTATGGTGATTAAGTCTAGTAGTCCTAAATAGCTATCGATCTAGTATATTTATAGAACGTCCTAAGTATACTTGGCGCTAATATCTTGTAGCTATCTACCAGTTTAAAATTAAGTTACTTCGTTAACTACGTGTAGTAGGGGGGAGCCGCTAATATATATAATGTTAACGATAATATTATAGTTAAAATTAACGTCGTCTTGTAAGGTAAAGCGAAATCTACTTAGAGATCTGCTAAACTTCTAGCAGTAGTAGTAGAGTCTGGTTAGCTCTTTAATGGCGGATCTATTAGTATTATAGCCGTAGCCAGTCTTATTAAGAAGCTTTTGCAGTCTATTAACTGATAGGTGACCAAATTAACGGTGTAGACGTTGTAGCTCTACGTTAGTTAAGTAGTAAGGGTTCGCGTTAAAGGACTTAACTAGATAAGACTGTAAAGAGAAGCTCTATATGAGAAACGGGTGGCCAAATCGTCTAACTACTAGCACCTTTTTAGTGTAAGTAATAATGACGTCCTTTAGGTTATCGTATTTAATATAGAGTCTATTTATATCTGCTAAGTAAAGTAGGAAAGAAGTATCTACTTTAACGATATGGAATTATACCTTGCCTATAGGGCTGTTAACGTCTATAGTTCCGATAGACGTAGAGGCTCTAATCCCAAATTGGATAGTTACTTGGCCCTTAGTTAACGTGTTAAGACTTATAGACTTGTCTACGGCCTATAGGGCTTAGAATTGGCCGTAGCCAGCTATAGACTTACGCGAAGCACCTATATCGATTATAATTCCTATAAAGACCGTCGAGGTGTATTGTAACGCTATGGTTATAGTCGTATTACAGGCGAATGGGTTAGTCTCTGTGTAAGGTTTCGTGGTAGACTCCGTAGTAAGTTTTAAAGCTATAAGTAGGTGTATACAAGCCTTATTAGCTAGCTCTACGCTTATAGAGATTACTTTCTCTATAGTAAGTGTTCTAAAGGTGGTAATATAGGCAGAACTATCGTTAGGTTCTCTGGCATTGCTCCTAGAGTTATTAGCGTCTTATATGTAGGCTTTAAAGTCTAAGTTATCCTCTTTATCTCTTTCGCAGGCGGCGACGTATTATTTAAAGTAGTTATTAAAGTTGCCCTTATTGCGGCCCTTAATATTAATAAAACGTCTCTTATAATCGTCTCTGGATTAATTACGCTCCTCCTCTATATATTTCTATAAACGGCAGTCCTCCTTCTTATAGACGTAGCACTTAGCCTTTAGTCCGCCGTTAGTTCTATAGGGGCGATTACTGCCGTAGCGATTAGTGTTTTGGTCTTAATTTTGGTTATTTTAATAGTAACGTTAATCCGTAAAAAAGGTTTGGTAAGACGATCTTATTAAGGCCTATAGGGGGTGTTCTTTTTCCTATGTAATAATGGAGAATTATAGCTTACTGATTAACTAAAAGAGGTCTTTTAAGGGGTTAGAGACAGTAATACGGCATGCTAGCACTCCCTGGTAAGTAGTGACTAACTTATTTATAAGAATGCGGTTCGTACGAAAGTCTAGGTATAGTCTATAATATTACTTTAGCAGTTTATCTATAAGCAGTTAGAAGTTCTAATAAATTAACTTATTAGGGTTCTCGTCTATAACTCCTTAGAGGGTTATGCTGTTCCACTCCGTAAGGTTCTTATAGTAGTATTCTGGCCCTTTAAAGAACTATTATATGTGGTTGCAGGCTTCCGTAAAAGGTCTTAACTCAAGGTTGCTGTTATAGTAGTGGTCCTAAGCAAGCCCTTTTAGTATACTAGGGAATGCTACTACGTAGCCTTCTAGTGGTAAGCCAGATCTCTTATAGATATTATAGAAGATAGTCAGCTTAAAGTCAAAGCTGTTATTAACTCTATTATACTTTTAGTCGTTTGTGTAGATCTTTGTAATTATGGCCACCTCCTTGCTATATCTAGGTCCTTACTCCGCACTAGGCACAGCTGGTTTAGGTAGTATATATATTTGTAGCTACTACGGCTACTACTCTCTTAGCTATAGTAGTTGGTTAATAAGAGTGTAAATTTGGTTGTAGTTGGAGGATTAAGGACTGGGAGGGGTAGTAGGGGTAGCGGGGGTAGCAATTAGAGTAGCTGGCAGTGTAGCAACCGGAGTAGCTGGTAGTACGGCAGCTGGGATAGCTGGTAGAGTTAGTGGAGTAGCTAATAGTAGGGCTAGAGGTATAACAAGCTTATCTAAGGTTGAATTAAGTTGGTTTTATAGAGTTGTTATAATTATTAGTTTTACCTCTGTAAGGGCCACAATAAGCTCCTTATCCGTCCATTTATAAAACTCTTCTTTATTAGCAATATCCATTAGCACCTTGCTAAGGGAGTATCTCTTATCTTGCTTAGTAATATATACTCCTTTCTTAACTAGGTATTAACGGATTCCCATTTTAGTATTAGATTGTACTCGTTTAAAGGTCTCTAGCGTAAAGTTCTTAAAGTCTTCCTAAAACACTATCTACAGTGCAAAGTCTATAAGGTTGGATTGTGTGTATAGGTGCATCTTGGTCTCTACATACTCCGTTAGGTCGTTATCCGTAGCTGTCTCTAAGTTAATTCCGTAGCCGTATTTAGTAATTCTTTCCTTTTAGTTAATTTCCATATTATCGTGTCTTTGTGTATAAGGGTAGGTGTAAGGATAGGTATAAGGGTAGTCGTTAGTTTGAAGAAGTTAAGGTTTAAAGTAAGGATGTAAAGGTGTGTATATATCCTATTGACGAATCTACAGTTCTTAGAAACTGTAGACGATTCTTAGCAAAGATACAGTCCTTTAGGCGATCTGACGCGTTAACAGTTAAGTTAATACGTGGTTTTAAGCTTTGAGGGTCCTCTAGGCGATCTAATACGTCAACAGTTAAGCTAATACGTGGTTTCGAGCTTTGAGGGTAACGTAGCTCTCTCTAAATAAAGGTACGATTCTCTAGGCGATCTAACGCATCAGTAAGCTAATACATGGTCTTGAGCTTTAAGGGTAATATAGTTTTCTCCTTTAACTAAAATAGGGCGATAGCTCTGCGATCTAACGCGTTAGCAGTTAAGCTAATGCGTGGTTTTAAGCTTTGCTATTGCGTATTTCCTAATCTATACGTCTACTAATCAGTATCGGTATACTCGCTTTATCAACGTGCATAAATATCACTTATAGTGGTACGTATGCGGTATTAAAGTTAGTAGTTAATTAATGTCTAGAAATAGGGGTTTACTCCAAGGTCAGATTAGCTAGTCTCGCTTCATGGTCTTATAACCACGTCACATAACTAACATTCCGACAATTAGAAACATAGGGTGACTTACTAATAACGACTACTTAAGTAGGGTTACAGTAATATTAGTTAATTCTTATTAATAGGAATAAGGAAAGGGGTAAGGAACTTAAGGTTCCTCACCACGCTAGGGCCACGTCAACACGTAACGGCAATATGCTTCATACGACGGCAACTTACCTTATTCCTAACAATAGGTATAAAAAACCTCTAAGGGAGACGTAAGTAGTAATATAGAGTGTACTCCTCTAGGTAATACGTCCGTACTACATTAACGGGAGGAAAAACACCCTTAGGCCGCTACTCTAAAACTCCAGTATAAGAGTGTTCTAATTGCCTATCTTGCCCTATTTACTATTTATACCATATCTCTTTTTAAATTTAAAAATACTAAAGATTAATATAATCCTGCCCTTGCTCCTATTTAAATGCCCTATATATATATACTCGCCTATAGTCCTTTTACTTATAGTATAATTTCTGCCCTAAAGAAGTAATAGGACGAATATAGATCTATATCTAGGTGTCTTATCCTAGGGCCTTAACCTAGGCCCCCTATTTCCTATCTCCTATATTTAATAAGTGCGCTTAGCTTAGTACTAGCAGTAGTAGGGGTATACAACGTCCCTATACCTAAGTACTTATACTACTAATGGTACTAGAATATAGCTAGATTAATTAAAGTATAGAGAAAGACGGAATACCGCGCGGTAAGTCTAGGCTATTAGGTAAAGTCTTATTATAGACTTCCCAGAGCGTATATAGCTTAGTTACCGTGCCGTATAGGTGCCGTATAGTACCGTATATATTATATTGTATTATCTACCATATAGGAGGAAGGGGGACGCATATTATAAATGCCGTAATTTAAGTCAGATTTCAATATATAGACGTACTAGTCGTTTTTAAGCTCTCCCGTTAGGGCTTACCCTTTTAGCAAAAAAATTTCTACATTACTACTACGTCCTAGCAACCCGCGCTGCGCTATTATATATATATATATCTACGTTTACTCTAGTAGTCTATAGCACGATTTTAATAGAACGCTAATAACTATCTACTAGGTTCCTAGGCTCTACTATATAAAGGTATAAAGGTTGATTTTTTAGAGCCCCTATATATAATACTACGTATATAGTCTCTAGGCCGTAGCCCTATAGCCCTATATATATAAATCCTCTTTAGGCAGCTTAATATATACTAGTAGCTATATCCTAGTAGTTTATAAACCTTTAAGCTAGGGGTTTACCACTTTCTAATAGAATACTAGGTTATTAACAACCATCAAACAATAAGAAAATAATAAAAAAGATTATAAAAAACCCTAACGCCTATCTCTATCCTTTTTATAATTTATTTTTATCCTTTTATACCCCTATTATCTATTTACTAAAAACCTAGTAAGAGTTGCCTCCTTTTAAGGATCCTGCTGCTCTTAGCCACTTTTTAGTAGCTATTTCTATCTTATCTAGAAATAGAAATAGCGTGTTTTTTCCTTTTTTTATTATATAAAATAACTTCTTTAGAGAGAGAAGAGAGTATATCTTAGGAACGAACTATATATTTAGAAATTTACTTTATTAAGTAGAAAGAAAGTTAAAAATATACTAGAATTAAAAAAATAGTTAGGAAAACCCGGTTTGTTAGTAATAAGGATCCACCTAGCGTATTGCGATCTTTACGCTAAATTAAAGAAACTGAAAATTAGTAATAAAATTTTATCCCTTTGAACTTTTTTAATAAATTTTTTAGAAAACTTTTCTAGAGTATACTTGCTTTATATTAAAGTTTTAAATTTTAAAAAAGCTATTTTATTGCCTCTAAAATTGAGAAAACGTGTTAAAAATTGTCTCGCTTGTGGGGGGTGGCACGTTACGTCAACTCATAGTAAGAATTGTGCAACCAAACCATTGGTAGAGGTCGGTGTTCCTGCACCCAGTTACATCGTGACACGAATTCGTGCTTGAATGGCTTGACTCCATATACAAGAAAGATATCTTTTGCCTCTCACCCTGATCATTCACCTCAACTACTACCGCAACTACATTAGCATTTCTTCATGGCTGCTAGCAGTCCAGTGGCCTACTTCCAGGCAGCTCTGAAAGAGTATACACCGAGGCCCTGGTTTTTATATACGTACTAATTTCCCAGGTATTTCAATTCTTCCAACTTCTCAGACGTTATTATCCGTTGTGAGGGAAAGGAATACAAGGCCCACCGATTGGTGTTATGTGCTCAATCGAAATGGTTCTCCAACGCATGTAATGGGGACTGGAAAGTACGCCTGGTATGAACAATTTCATCTCGTATGTAATATTAACAAACGTGACCAGGAGGCAGCCGAGGGCACGATAGAACTCCCAGACGATGATCTCCCGATCGTTGAAGCAATGCTCAATTTTTTGTATCACTTCGACTACCAGGCTAGTACCTCGCCTATGATCTTCAATGCCAAAGTGTACGGCATTGCGGACAAGTACAACATCCCGACTCTGAAGTCAAAAGCAATCGAAAAGTCTCGAAAGAGCGTTGAAACATGCTGGAGTATGGACGACTTCCCGCATGCCATCAGAGAGATATACAGCTCGACTCCTGGCAATGATCGAGGACTTCGTGACTTGGTTGTAAAGATTGCTTGCGAGCATATGGAAACACTTTCAGAGCAGCCGGAGTTTAGGATTCTGCTTGAAGAAGCTTATGGCTTCGCAGCTGACGTTGTGCTTTTCATGGCTAAAGGTAGTTTCGAACGTATCAAAACGCATAAATGTCCAAATTGTGGCAAAACCTGGGAAGGAGTAGCTCCTTCCGGCCCTAATTATTATTGTCTGCGTTGTGGTAGCTACCGTTCAGATTGGGAAGCACACGTTGTACATAGATAGGGATAATTGTCTATGAGGAAGGGTTTAACCTTCGGTAACTCCTTTACCTCAGAAGCTCAGACCAAGAAATCGATTGCGGATATAGGAATATCCGCACCGTCCGCTAAGCTAATTTAGGACGGTAATCGTTTTCTTGGTCTAAGAGACTTTGGCGAGATTTGTAGTCAGACCTACAGAGGATAGATTATCCTATCCGGTCGGGCAGATAATAATCCTATTTAAGGATAGCCTGGATATTGGATAATATCTAGATAACATCTAGATATCTGCAAAATTTTAACTATAAAACTAAACCTTTACTCCATATTATATAACGCCATAAATATAGCTAGTACTAGTAAAATTTACCCTAAAAACTTTAACGATAATAATTCCTTTAAAGTTGATATACTTTCTACCCTTTTAAGCGGCGTTAAGACTAAAGCTAATACTGGTTTAATTCTAACTATTTATATAATATAGATCTTAAGATAAGTCTCCTTAATTTATAAACATACTTGCACGGTAATAAAGGAAGAAAAGGCTTATATAAAGAAACGCTACTTTTATAAATACTATCCTCCTTAAGACCTAAAAGAACACTATTTCTTAACCGTTAGATTATAAGGCCATTTTAAAAAAATAAAATATTAAATAGAATCTGGTAGAGAACTAGGAGCGTACGACAGTAAAAGATTAAGGGAAGAGATCTCTTTTAGAACTATATTAGAAGCTTTTAGTAAGAGGAGAAGTTTAAGGCCCTAAGGGTAAGGTTCTAAAGCGTATAACGTAACTCACTAGGTTATAACGGACCACCTAGTTATAACGGAAATCTAACCGCCCTTAGAACACTAAAATACTACCAAATACTAATTTGCAGGCAAATCGCTAGTAAAAACCATCGCAAAGTATTATTTCATTATTAAACTTAAATAAAGCCTTAAATATATATAGGAGAGTCTATATCGACTTTTTACGGTGTATTACTTAAAAGGCTTATATAACCGCGAGTAGGCGGGTTAAAGTCCTCCTTTAAGGCCTCTTCGTTGCTTAAGGCGCTATCTTCCTTATTATCCTTATCGTCCTCCTCTTTATCCTCCTCCTTATTGGGCAGCTCGTCTGGTTAAGTAGCTGCCTCCTTAATCCTCTTTAAGATCGCAATAAGTTCCTTATAGTGTGCTAAAGCAGTAAAGGTAGTATTAAGTAACACCTTAGCTTGTTCTTAAAGCTATTTAGCAGTAACTTATATAAATGCTATATCTTTAGCAGCCTAAGTTACTGCTTATAGAGCGTCCTCGGTAAGCTTCCTTCTATATATACTAGCTGCAGTCTAAAAGGCCTTCTATGCCTTCTTTACTGCCTTTCCTGCCTTACCAGCCTCCCTCTAATGTTAATTAGTAACCTTCTTAAGCTTTATAGCAGTAATACGAGCCTTCCCCCTAACCTTAACTTGCTCCTTAGCAATTACAGCAGTAGCCTAGCGGCCTCTTTTAGCTTACTCTTGCGTAATCTCAGTATGTTTTTTAAGCTCCTTAGTAGCCCTTTTAGTAGTAACAACTGCCCTTATTACCTTAGTAGTAAGCACTAATTCGCAAGAGAGTATAGCACGCTTCCTTTGCTTCCTCTTACTCCTCTCTGCAGTGTGGTTATAAAGGTTATTAGCTTCAACCTCTATTAACTCTATACCCTCCTCCAACAATTATAGCCGCCTTATTAACTTCCTAATAATAACCTCAGCCGCCTTAGGTATAATTTTAGAGTAAAAAATTATATAGGCATATTAAGCTTAATTAGTATAAGTTTAGGGCGTATAAGGATATAAAGAGGAGAATAAAAGCGTTACTAGTATATCTTAAGGTGGTATAGATAGTTGTTTAGATAAAGGCTGCTTAGTACAGCGCCTTAGCGCTTATTTAGGGTTAAGAGGTAAAAGACCTACGGCTTTAAAAGCGCTATTAATTAACTTAGTAGTATAGACTTAAGGCCGAATCTCACCAATAATCTTTAGGAAGTACTCCTTATTAATACCGGTAATTCCATTTAATATATATTTATTAACTTTTACTAAATATAAACGCTTAAGGACTGAAAATATAACCAAATTGAGAGGCTAGAGGAGGTAGGTAAAGTGCGGTAGTAGGCAAATTAGAATAATCTTATATAACCAGTAAAACTTAATAAACTTAAGATTAATATAGCTACTGTGGCCATCCATAATAAGAAGTTAATAGCTATAGTATTAAGAGTCTTCCTTATTATTTTAACTTGCCTACTATGCCTCTGGTCATTGAGTATATTACTTAAAGTATTACAGCTAGGCTATACCGAATTGCTAATTTAACTAGCCATTTTTACTTATTCTGATTGCACAGTCGCCTACAGCTTCTATAGCTTCCTCCTATAGGCTTTCTATATACTAGCGTCCCTTAAAAACAAAGAACGGTGGTATAATTTGGCCATATATACCAATTAAGTTAATATATAATACCCACTCTCTAGAGCTATTAACCGTCTTAAAATTAGTAATATTACCTTACAGTATAACTACTTTAGCACTATAAGGAAAGCCTATAGCATAGCTAGTCTTATCTATATTCTAAATATCTAAATCGGCAACATTATACTCGGTCTTAGCGTTAGTATAGTTATTAAAGAACTGCTATATACAACCAGGATTATTAGCAGTAAGAGCTTATTTTATATTAAGTAAGCGTATATAGTAAGTATATAGTTCTTCCTACCGTTTTAGAAACTTATATATCTAATTTTCGCCTAAAGGATTAATTAAAAGGTAGCATAGAAGGTTAGTATATTCGCGCTACAGAATAAGGTTAGAAAAGGCTTAAATAACGCGATATTAATATGGAAACCTGGCTTTAGCAAGATATATATAGTGTTAAATTATCGCATCCTTACCAGCGGGAGTTATATAATATTGGTTGGTATAGGCAACTTTATAAGACGTTTGCTTTCCATTAAGGCGACGGCAAAAAATGTTTTAATTAACTTTGTGCGCGACTGCACAGGCTTCCTTACTTTTATAGTAGTTATATTTTTCCCTTATTAAGGGTTTTCAGGAGTTTAAAGTAGGGGTTAGATAGATAGATAATATATAGTGATATACTAACACCTCTCTAATATCTCTCCAAACCCCTTCTAAGACAAGCCCTTATAATCTCCCTACTATAAGGTAATAGCGATTAGGGGCTAACTGTAAGAAGAAGGGAAGCAATATAAGGGATATTATTGCGGTTACCTTAGGTTGCCCTTAGGAAAACCCTAGACGCCCCTTAAATAGTCGCCAGTTACGTGCTAAAGGCATATACCTATAGTATATAGTCTCTATAATCCTAGAGGCCCTACCTCCTTAAGAATTCGTCTTTCTTACTAATCTATCTTGTTCCAAAATCGTGTCCTTATAGCCCCCTATCTATAAAGTCCCCTTATAGATGCGGCCTTATATAACTAGATATATAAGGTTATTATTACCTATATTAATATAAAAGTAGTATTTAGTTTTAGGCGACACAGAAATATAATTTAAAAAATCTTAAATATTAGGCGTTACTATATTTATTAAAGAAGTGTCGCGTATACCTATATAGCGTTTGCTTTATAGTAGAGACGGATATAAATACCTTAGTTACTTAACTAAATTATACCGCTATTAACTTACCTAAAGCCTTAATAATTAGATAGTTAGCATAAATCTAGCTATAGGACTTTAATATTAGATATATACTAAGGAAAAAAAATAGCCTAGCTAATGGACTTTTATAACGGCTACTTAATAGTAAATAATCTAATAAGCCGACTAAGGATATTAAAGAGTTTATTAACTATAAGTTAAGTGCCTTAAAATATATAGCTGCCCCTCTTAAAATAGAAGTGGGTCTGCTATTAGAAGACTTATATTTAAAGAAATCTTAGAGAATTATAAAGTAGCTTATAACCTTATAATATTTAAAAGAGATAAATAATATACACTAGGGTTCCTAGTGCGTAATTAATAGCTCTTTTACTAATAGTTTAAAAAAATACTAAGATAAAGGATAGTTAATAACAAGGATGCTTAGTAGGAGATTATTAAAAGCCTTTATAATTAAAGTAGATATTATAAATAAGAGAGAACGTATTAAGGGTCTTAAATTAATATTAGTGGCTAGGGCTATAGGATGAGATATTATAGTATATTAAGTCGTGTTTATAATACTAGGAATAATAGCTAAAATAAAAAGAAGAAGTAATATATCCTATATAGGAGTCCACCTTATAGCAATAAGTAATAGTAGATATTATATTTATACCACTAAACCGCCTTAGATTCTAGTACCTGGCTATTATATAAATATATATATCTAAATAGGTAGAAGCTTATTCCCTTTAAAATAAGAATATAAAAAGTATAGCAAAGTTCCTCTATAAGGATATTATCCACTAATAGGGAGTATTTAAATAGCTATCTATAGATAGTAGAGGAGAGAATGCTAATATTACTACTATACTTGCAGAGATTTATAATATTAAGAGGGTTATAGCTTTTATATATTACGCTTAAATATAAGACTTTATAGAGTAAGGCTATAAACCAATAATAGACGCTTTAGCGAAGATAGAAAGCCTATAGCTAAATAATTTTTATACCATTTATAGGTAAATAGTATAACTATTAAGCAGTTTACGGGAATAATACTAGTAAGAGTTATATACAGGTATAAGTATATCCTCTTTATTAAACTCTATATGCCTACCTAATAAACGCTATTTTAGTAAACTGTCCAGACCACTATAAAGCTACTAGAACTTTATATAAAGTAGTTTAACTAAAGAGGCGCGGATATACGAGAGGGTATAAAACGGCAACGGGTAGTAAATAAAGAGTATTTTAATAATACCTATTATATTTACTAGGATAGATTTAAGGTTAAAGATATAGTTATACTTTATAATATATAGCTTAAGTAAGACTATTTTAGTAGTTATAAGTTAAATCTAAAATAGCTAGGCCCGTTCCGCATATATAATAGTTGCCCTTATAAAGGATAGTACTTAATTAAGGATCTTAACGGCATAATATTCCATAATTGAACTCCAGGAAATAAATTAAAGAAGTTTTATTAATAATAAATATCTAAAGTCCGCTAAAAAAGACTAGCTTAACTGGTTAGGTAGAACTATACTATAAAAAAATAACAGCAGAGCTAGAATATAAGAAAGATACTATATAAAATCCACTGGTGTTATAATGCCGCGTAGTTTAAGAAGTGCGCATTTTAGAAACATTATTTAATAAAACTAAGTATAAAACATATAACTAGGAGATAGTTAAGTTCTAAAGTAGGGGAGAGTAGGTAGATAATAGCCATATAATCTATCTATTTATTTACTGTATTTCCTAAAGTTCTTTCTATTACGCTTTCTTATTTACTTTTTTTAGTTATAGGAATCTAATACGTGTTAATAGTAAGGCAAGGGTAAAAAAATTTGCGCATAACCATTTAGTACTACCCATTACAAAGATATTAGTTCCGCTTACCGCCTTTATTAAGCTAATAGTAATTTTCTATCCTAGGGATAAAAAATTATAATTAGTCTATTTAATAATTAGAGCTAGTAGAACTCTATACTACTACCTAAATTTAATAGACTATTTAAATTAGAAACCCCCATTTAGAACTTTACCTTTTTACCCTTTATAAACCTTAAATATAGCCGCGATTAATTAAAGCATACATTAAATAAAATTAATAATAGTATATTTATTATATCTTTATTTAGTAGACCTCTAATACTATATAAAGGAGCTAAGTAATAGATTAATAACGTTATTATAGAAGTTAGAGACTTTATAGTTAATTAGTATTAGGTAATACTCCTCTAAATCTATAATAAGATTCTGCTCATTTAAGAAAACTATATAGATACTATTAGTATAATAGTTAATTTCGTTAACCAGGATAATAGGTTATAAGTATCTTTAGAAAAACGCGTTTTTATTAATTTTTAAGAATATCTCTAATATTAGTAAAATAGCAAAAGATTAAAGAAAGTAGTATAATAAAACTAAAGAAACTATCCAAAAGTCTTAGAGATAAGGTATTCTTAATAAACTACTTAAATATATAGTCTTTTACTACTTCCTTTCTACCGCCTAAAAGCTTACTATCTACCTACTTTATAAAGTAATAGCGCGAGTTAAGAAGGCCCTAATTAATAGGCTTAATTATCTAGAATGCGGCATTAAGAATATTACTTAACTATAGTTAACTGATCTTACGCTTACGCCTAAAATATTAGAAAAGGTAATATTAGACTAGGTAGTAAATAAGTATAATTTAGGGAGATACTTAACTAGCTTTTATATTCTAAATAAGGACCTACTACTAAAAAGTAAGAAACTGGCTACTATAGAACTAGAAGTTGCTAATATCAGAATTAGATAAATAGGAGAGAGCTTAACTCTTATACTACAAATATATTCGCGATATGCTTTTAACGTAATAAATTTATTAGCCTTTTAGCCGCTAACACCTATTTAAGGAGGAGGCGTTAGTATTACACTAAGCCCACCCTAATAAGGATTACCTATATTAGTTAACTCGCCTTTATCACCTATAAATAAAAGTATTTTTATAGCTAAAAGGCCTATTAGCTTATTCCAGTAGCTACTAGTATCCTCTTTAAAAGAAATTTAAGGAGAGAACTAATAGTTACTTACCTAGAAGTAGGAGAGCTAGGGGTAGAATTAATATTTAATAAGAATATTATTAAGCTAGGAGATAATAAGGAGTATACTAAGAAGGCTATAGATATTATAGAAATACTCTATATAAAACGAGGATGTAACTATAAGAATAATATACTTACCCATTTTAAAACGTCCCTAAACTAAACTATTAAAATTAAACTAATTAAGGTTATAAAGTTCTTATATAGTTAATACAGAGCAGCTAGTTCTAATCCAGAGATATGTGATATTTATTAAATATATATATAAGTAATAAAAGGGCGTATAGGGTTAGTAACAAAGAGTCTAAATTATACCGTACTATATTACTAACTCCGCTTAATATATTATGCTTATAACTGCCTTAACACTTTAAAGACGGATCTTACTATATACTCTTAGTTTAAAAAAGCTTATAATCCTCTAGTTCCGTCTAACTCCTTAGAACTATATAAATTTATTTATAACTTAGCACTAAGGTTTTCCTATAATTAAATGACTTTGCTTAATTAGATACTACTATTAAATAACTAAAATATATAGAAGTAAGAAGAATCCGTAGTTTTAATCATATTTAGATAGTAGTAGGATTTTAGTATCTTAGTAATAATTAATAAAGAAATGCGTATATACCGCTATTATTAGTATCTAATTAATAGGCGGCTAAATTACGGCTAGTTAAGAATAATAGTTTATAGTCTTTACTAGCAGCTAATAAGGCAAGATCCTTAGTATTACTGTCTCTATTATGCTTTTAGGCCTAATAGCTAGTAGTAACTTATCTCCTACTCTTATTATACAAAATTCGCGGTTAAGGGAGACTCTATAGCTTTCCGCTATATTAATATTAATATTCCCTCTCTCTTAGAGAGCGGATGCAGTGCTAATATAATCTAAAAAAGCGTTTCTCTAATAAGACTAAGGATAATTATATAATTATTCTATTTAGTATATACTATTACCTAAAATTATAATAGGAAGATTTTAAGGCATAAGGATTAACTAAGGGCGATGAATTTATATATAGGATCTCTAACTAAAACTAGACTACTAAGAACGTAAGAAAGTATATAACTAACTAGGTAGCTTAGCTATATAAGAAAGAAGACGTATATATAACTATACCTTACCTTTTTTATAGAGTAAAAGGACCTTTAACTAGGACCTAGCGAATAATACTACTATAGTTTATTAGCATTTAGAATAATTAAAATAACCTTAAGGTTATAGAAGGAGGGACCTAGGTAGAGCTAGTAGATACTTACTAAGGCTTAAAAGTACTACTCTATACGCTATCTAAATATACTAATCTTTACAGTATAATTCTATATTGCTTCCCTATTATAGTTAAGCTTACTATTATTAGCGCCTTATTTAACGCCTTTCTAGGTAAATAACAATGGGATTCTCTAATAGTAATTTAAAATTATAATCTTTTTTAATAATAATAGGAATAAAATTAGGGGGTAGTAAAATTTAGCCCCCTAGATTTAATATCTAGATTAGGTATAGCTTTAGGAGAGCCTAGGCCTTATAGTTATATTAATCGGTCTAAAACCCTAGAGTCTTTAATAACTTAGACAAAACTAACAGATATATAGTTTTCCTTTAATATACTCTTTTCTTCTCTCTTTATTAACTGCTTATATGCTAACTAATTTAAACCGACTACACCGTAACTTTCTATCTATAAAAGCCCGTACCCTTCTATAATATAAGGAAGGGTAAAAAAATAAAATAGCTATAAAAAGGTAACTTGGTAGAGGTATATATAGGCTATTAAAAATATAGTAAAGACCTAATAGCACTATATGTTATATTAGGGGGTGTTATATTAAGGGGGGTATATAGGAGGTGTCTATAAGGACACAATTATAGAATAGGATAGATTAATAAGAGAGATTAATCCTTAAGAAGGTAAGGCCTTTAGTATATAACCGGCAACTATTTAAGGGGCGTCTAAGGGTTGTTTTAAAGGCAACCTAAGGTGTCCGGAATAATATCCCTTACAGTGTTGCTTTTGGGAGGGGGGGGGTAAAAGGGGTATTACTTAGGGGGTATCCTACTAGGAACCTAATAGGATAATTAGAAAATACTAGTTTTTCATTAAAACCCTAATAGGACCCTATTAGGATAATTAGGAAAATTAAAGATTCTAATAAAAGCCTATTAGAACGATTAGGAAGATTAGGAAAATTAAAATCTTACTAAAAGTCTGCTAGAAGCCTATTAAAATAATTAAAATCCTATTAATAGGTCTCTAGGATCTTAGTACCCTAACAAAATAATAATATAGTAGTTATTAACCTATTAGTTTATATATTTATAAAATGGGGTTTAAACTACTTTAACGCCTAGCTGGTTAAGAATAACCCTATATACGCTACTTTGTTAATTAGTTTTACTACAGTCCCTCGTCAAAAGTGTCCGTCCGAGCGCCTTTTTTAGACAACCCACCTTGCTAAATTACTATATAACAACCATATAATTAATTCTAAAGCTATAAAAAAATATTTTAAGTTTATATTTTATATAAAATCTAGCTATTAGACCATTTTTTAAAATTTAAAATCTATAACTCCTTTAGAAATCCCATTAATTCTTTACTAAAATCTCAAATCTATAATATATATTTTCTATTGCTAAATATTAAATTTATTTTTTAAAAATTTAATATCTTATAGATATTTAGGTTTACTATAACTTTTTTTATTTAAATTTTTATTTTAAAAGTGTGAAAGTTTATTATAACCCTTTATACCCTCATTTTTTCAAATTTGTATGGGAAATTGCATTTTTTTACTCTTTTTTAAGTTTATAACCTTATAACAAATTTTAATACTTTTTAAATAAAAATTTAAGTAGAGGGAGTTTTAATAAAAGAAAATCCCTATAAGATATTAAATTTTTAAGAAATATTTTTAATATCTAGTAATAGAAAATATATACTAAATGTAGTAAGTTTTAGTAGGAAGTTGGTAAAACCTAGAGACTTTTAATAAAGAACTATAGATTTTAAATACTAAAAAAGTATCGCAATTACTAGATTATATATCTATAAGTAGCTTTAGATATTTTTTTAAGCTCTAGAATTAATTATGTGACTTCTATATAGTATTTTGGCAAAAAGTGTCATTTTTCGCGTGACCTCGGGACGGACACTTTTGACGAGGGACTGTAGCTTAGATCTTTTATAGTAAATTATTAATTGCATCTATATAAGAAACCCCTTTAGCTTATACCTTTCTCTCTTTATATCTTATAACTGCTTAGCTAATACTAGTTATATTAGCCAAATATTTATACCTTTTAATAGTACTAATAGCTCCTAATAGCTCTTATTAGCGCTGTTAGGAGCTTTAAAAGATACTTATACGTTAGGAAAAAAATTTACCAGCATTTTTGCAGCATTTGGCAGCATTTGGCGGCCAAATGCGCATTCCGCGCACTATAACGTGTAGCGTATAGTATTAACTTAGGTGCGGTATACTGCTGTACTCAATAATGCGGTGCAGCATACTGCCGCATACTGCTGTATTTAATAATGCGGTGCAGTATACTGCCGTATTTAATAATATAGTGTAGTATACTGCCGTATTTAACAATACGGTATAGCTAATTACGCATTTTACACTTAATGCCCTCCTCGCGCATTCTATATATAATGCCCTTCTTACACATTCTATATATCTTACTCACTTTAAGCAATAAATATTGCTCTTTTTACGCAGTTAGTGTAAAATAAATTATATTATTTTAGATAATTTAATTTAATATAGCGACGGTTCTTTTTTACCTACCTACCTACCTGCCTACCTGCCTGCCTACTTACCTACCTACCTACTTACCTACCTGCCTACCTACCTACCTACCTACCTACCTACCTACCTGCCTATCTACCTGCTTACCTACCTGCCTGCCTACCTACCTGTTTATACCTACCTATCTATACCTACCTATCTATACCTACCTGTCTATACCTACCTATTTATATCTACGTGTCTATGCCTACGTATCTATGCTACCTTAATTCAATCAATTAATAGAATTATTTACAGTGTTCGCTGGCTGGTCGTCTAAACGGTTGTCGTCTAGCCCTAGCAGCGGTCGTCTAGCTCTAGCGACGGTCGTCTAGTTCTAGCGACGGTTATCTAGTTCTAGCGACAGTCCTCTACTAGCTGCCGTTCTGGTGCCTTCCTAGGTAGGGAGGATGTAAGAAAGGAAGAATGGGTAAAAAATAAGGTGGCTATATAGGGGTATACTTGGCAGAGGCACGTGTAGAGGCTATTGGGAATATAGCGGGGACCCAATACGGAGCTTCGTGTAGAGCCTCCGTACGTAGAGCTTTGTGTAGAGCCTCTATACGCAGAGCTTCGCGTAGAGCCTTGTGCAGAGCCTCTGTACGTAGAGCTTTATATAGAGCCTTATATAGAGCCTCGTGCAGAGCTTTATGTAAGAGCTTTGTATAGAGCTTTATATAGAGCTTTGTATAGAGCTTTGTGCAGAGCTTTATACAGAGCTTCGTGCAGAGCTTTGTGCAGAGCTTCGTGCAGAGCTTTGTGCAGAGCTTCGTGTAGAGCTTCGTGCAGAGCTTCGTGCAGAGCTTTATGCAGAGCTTCGTGTAGAACTTCGTATAGAACTTCGTGCAGAACTTCGTGCAGAACTTCGTGCAGAGCTTTATATAGAACTTCGTGCAGAGCTTCGTGTAGAACTTCGTGTAGAGCTTCGTGTAGAACTTCGTGTAGAGCTTTGTATAGAACTTCGTGCAGAGCTTTGTGTAGAACTTCGTATAGAACTTCGTATAGAGCTTTATATAGAACTTTGTGCAGAGCTTTATATAGAGCTTCGTATAGAGCTTTATATAGAGCTTTATATAGAACTTTGTACAGAGCTTTATATAGAACTTTGTATAGAGTTTTATATAGAGCTTCGTGCGGAGCTTCGTGCGGAACTTCGTGTGGAACTTTATATAGAACTTTATATAGAACTTTATACGGAGGCATTTTCTAGCATTTAGCAGCTAAATGCTAATACTTAATTATAAATGCGGTATTTAGCGGCTAAATGCTAGTACTTAGTAATAAATGCTGCATTTAGCTACTAAATGCTAATACTTAATTATAAATGCGGCCTTTAGCGGCTAAATGCTAGTACTTAGTAATAAATGCCGCATTTAGCTGCTAAATGCTAGGGAATGCTAGAAATGCTAGGAAATGCTAAAATGGCAGAAAAGTAAAATTAGATGCTGGTAAATTTTTTCCTAACGTATTTAGTATTCTATTAGAAACCTTTAGGACCTCTAAAACCTCTAGGGCTATTAGGACTATTAAGACTATTAAAATAATAATAAAAATTATAGATTTAAAAATAAAGCATATTAATACTTTAGTATTTATAGCTAGGTAAAAAATATATAATCTAAATAATCTAAAATAATCTTTCCTGCCTACTACCTACGTCAGGAAAAAATTTACTAGCATTTAATTTTACTTTTCTGCCATTTTAGCATTTTTTAGCATTTCTAGCATTTCCTAGCATTTAGCTGCTAAATGCCGCATTCAGAATCAAGTGTTAGCATTTAGCTGCTAAATGCTGCAATTAGAATTAAGTATTAGCATTTAGCTACTAAATGCCGCATTTATAATTAAGTGTTAGTATTTAGCTACTAAGTGCTAACTATAAGATTACTAAGCATATATAAAAGTATAATTTTTATAATTTTTATATTTTATATACACTTTATTAATATTACTAAGCATATATAAATATATAATTTTTATAAATTTAATATTTTATATACGCTTTATTAATATTACTAAGCATATAAAAATATATAATTTTTATAAATTTAATATTATTAATAAAAANTTNATATTTTATATTTTATATATATTTTATTAATATTAGTAAGTATANGGGGNNGGGNNGNATTATAAAAAAATTTACTAGTATCTTAAATTAGGTTTATGCTAATTAAGTAATTTTAGTATTTAGCCGCATTTAGTTGTATTTTGCGGCTATATACTACACCGCTAATAATAATACTATAATTTGCGGCTAAACGCCGCCTTAATAATAAAAGTGCTATAAGCTGCAGCTTAATGCTCTCTTAGAAATAATAATACTAGAAATATTTTAGTTAACTAAGTTTACTATATACGCTACGCTACTACCTATAAGTTACTAGAAGATACGTCCCTTAGCCCACGTATACGCCACTATATAATTATAATAGGTTTCGCTATATAGCGGCTATATATAGTATTCGGAACTATCTATAGTTATATTATACTCTTATAATCGTTACCAGCATTAGATAGTCTTAGTGTCTTCCTTTTTACCTTAGCCTACTTTTAAGCTCGAATCGGCCTTCTCCTTATACACCAACTTATACAGTAATAACGTAAATTTAGTTAACTTTAATATTCTTTACTTAATACTCGACTTCTAATTAGCTATAATAGTACTATAGTAGACGGGCTTAGTCTATCCTTATTAATCTATTTAAGTAAACAGTTACTTTACCTCTAAGAGCTTATGGCTTAGCTTAACTATAATAGTGTAATTTACGCGCTATAGGTTAATAGACAGCCTAATTAATATAAAGGTATAAAGTAGGATCTACTTAGAGTTATTAGTATTAAAGGTTTACCTAGCCTCGGCCTTTTTAATATTAGATATGCCGGCTATATAGTGGAGTACCTTATCTTTACTATATTCTTTATATAGCCTATTAAACTAATAAGCTAGTGTAAGAGGTAAGCAAGTAGTAATAATAATCTTACATACTAAACCATTTGTTCGTTTTTTAATATAAACGTAATTATAGATTTTTTTAGCTTAAAAGAACTTTACATTCTATTGAAAATAGTGGTTAAGTATATTAGTAAACTCCTTACTAAGTGGGTTAGTAGTCTACTTAGCGATAATTGGGTCCTTAAGTATGCAACTCTAAGTTTTTAGGCGTTTATTATTAGACTCGTTAGACTTATTAGACTTAATTATAATAGGGGTATACTGGTCCTAGTATTAGATAACCTAGGCTACACTTACTGCCGTTTTCGCGTTAGTGTATAACTCGGCTTGGGTAAGTTTTAGTATTTCGGGTTTAGTATTTAAATCGCTGCTATCTTCCTCCTATATAGCTAGAAGTTCCTTATATCGGCGCCTCTACTCTATTCTTACTTAGTCCTCTATAGCTATAATTATAGCCGCCTTAGTATTATTAGGGTCGGCCTATAACGTAACTAATTTAAGACAGCTATTCTTTAGGATAAGCTTTTACTGGTTAAACTAGAGTGTTAACTCCCCTCTATATATCTAAAACATTAGAATAACTATGCGGAAAAATATAGCTAGTTCACCGAATTTCCTATCTACTATTGCTCTGGCTAGGTTAGTCTTTATATCCTTATAGAGACGGTTAAATTTTTTCTTCTTTAGCTAGATGTTTTCTTCTTTAAGCTTAAGTAGTACTTTAAACTCCGTTCCCTTTAGCTTATTAGCTTCTTCCTACTTTAGCCTCTTTAATCCTACTATAATAAACCGTATTAGTTACATTAGGTTTCCGTTATTAGGCGTGCTAGATATACCCTATATAGTAGGGCTATAATTATATATAATACGGTACTTCTTAACCATATCCTTAATAAACGATATTAAGACTCTACCGGTTGCGTCTAGGTGGCATTTATCCTAAAGGATATGCCTAACCTATATTGCACTCTTTAATTTCTAATACGTTCTAGGGGATTAGCTATTTAGATATTTCTATATATTAGTTTATATGGTAATAAACCCGCGTATTAGTTATATAGTAATATAATTTCGCGTAGTAATTAGAAGGAATTAGGTTAAGTATTTTAGCGCTAATAGTTCCGTTATATTAGGGGCAGGGCTATAATTATTCTTAAACCTAGCTTTACCCTATAGGTGTAATAGGAGAGCCTTACTAACTAGATATATATCATTATTATTCTCCTATTATTCCTTATTAGTCTACTTAAGAGCCTTACGGATTTACGGCTATTTATCCTTTTTTAGTTTACTAAATATCTTAACTTTATTATAGCTAGGGGTAAGAATTGTAATCTAGGGTAGGTTGGGGCGCTTTATAATCGCGCCATCTTATAACATTGCACTTACGTCCTTTAGGAATCCTAGTAGGCCCGAGGTTGGCGTAAAAACGACTAAGCAGCCTCGCTGTAGGTCTATAGGGTATAGCTTCTTAGGGTTGTCTTCGCAGTAGTATATAATTGGCTGCTTTACTACCTATAGGCATTTTAAATCCGGTAGATGTATTTTAGGTAGGTAGTAGGTCATATCCCTAGCAGCTTAGGCCTCTTAAACGTTTATTACGTTCTAATAATAAAAGTAGTTCATTAGCTATTAAGTAATTATTTATATAGTCTTGCCCGCGCTAGGTTTGTCTGTACAAATACTGCCTCCTTTAATTATCCTCTTTTACTTAAATATCTAAGCTATATATACCACTTAGTATAGGCTAAATTTAAAGCCTAATGCAAGGCCCTAATTAGGGAGTTCAATTAGGGCGGTTTTAGAAAGTGCTTTTAATAAGACAAGTAGGAAATACTCTAAAGTAAGTAGAAGATCCGCCTCCGTTACGTACGCTAGTACGCTATTTAGGTTATCCTTCCCGGCCTTATAGAGCTAGGCTAAGAAAGTTTACTAGTTAAGTTCTTCCTCTACGTCTATATCTTAGTTATTATTATTAACTAAATTCTTATCTTAGTTGCTATTATTAACCAAATCCTTATCTTTATCTCCACTCTCTATATCCTTAGAGTTAGTATAATATAGGAACTAATTATCGTATCCACCGGTATATTACGGCAATTTGCTGTCCTCTATAGTAATATCTTAAGGGATATTAATAGTTGGTAATGCAGTAATAGGGTCGTCTATTATATTATCAGGCTAGTATATACCTTTAGGTTTGGTAATAAATTGCGGCGATTTACCGTTATCTGCGGCAATTTCTCTAGTACCGCTATTACTCGCTAATATAGGCTTATAGGTAGATAGGTTACGTCTTCCCTTTACTAATTACCTTCTACGCATAACTGGCTCGTTATTACTGTTTTCTATAAAGGTACTTACCGCTAATTTTACTTAAGGGCGTTTCCTACTTCTATTTAGGTTGGCCTTGCGACTATTTAACTTTTCGGGCGCGGCCGGCTCGCTTTTATTATTCTCCGCTAGGGCACTTATTGCCAATCTTAGTTAAGGCCACTTATTATATCTGCCCGATTTAGTCTTACTATTATTTAATTTCTTATATCTAATAGGCTCACCCTTACTATCTTTATTAGAGCTATATACTACTAATTTTAAATAACTTTACTTCTTACCTTCTTTTAATTTACTCTTACCGCTAACCTTATACGGCGTTAGGACTTACTAGCTGTTTTTTACGCTGCGTCTATTACGTCTAGGCGCCTTAGATTTAATAGCTAGCGGTATATTATTAGTGGCAGCGACTTAGGAGTTTAAGCTAGGAGGTAAGAGTAATGCTATAAGCACGGCCTCCTTTATGCCATTTCGCGCTATTTTGCTAAGAGCTGTAATAAGTGTACCTTCTAACTATATTGTAAGGTTTTTATATCTCCACAGCGATATATAGATATTCTTTTTAGGCGGACTGTTAATGTTAAGCTCTATATAGGCTCGTAGTTCCTCCTATAGCTTACCTAGAGCTATATATAGGTTTCTACTTATTAGATATAAGACTTAGACTACCCTAACTATTAACCTACCCGTTAAGCCTATAAATTAGATTTTAATCTCAATATCTTCTATATTAATTACGTTGCTTACCACTAGGGTTACTAGCTAAGGCGAAGGGATACCGTGTAGTAGGGTTATAGTAATATCTATAGGCTATATCGCATATAGCAGCTAAGGTGGCGTTATCTCATCTTATGCTTTGGTTTTTAGGGGTAATATATATTTACGCAGAGCATGCCCACTCTTAGAGGTACTTAGTACCCTCCTTACGCGATTAGAACGAGCACTTCTTATAATTTTTAGGATTATCTATAGTTTCTAATCCGGTAAAGCATTAGTAAATTGCAAGAGTTACTTATAAAACTCCTTAATATACCCTTCTTTTATTATTATAGAGTTGCCGCGATATATTACGTACTTAGGCTTAACTTTAATCGCGATATCTTTAACCTTCTCTTTTAGTCTATTGTAGTTTTTAATGCTTATTCTAAAGCCTTAGGCAATATCTATATCTTTAGTCGGCTTTAGGTTCGCCTTATACTACGCGTCTAGCTTTGCCTATAGTTGCGTCATTATTAAGTTGCTTATTTGGTTAGGTACGTGCAATATTACGGCATATATTAAGTAAAAGGTAACTATTAAAGTAAAAGGGCTTTATACGGTAGCTGGCTAGCGCTATATTAGTATAACTTTAGTATTAGACGTAGTTAGAGGTTAGTTATAGAAGAGATAGAAGGTAGAGTAAGTAAAGTTAATTAAGAAGAGGTAAAGAGGTAGATCTTGTAATTACCCGCACGTGCCCATATAGAGGTAAAATTGGCTATAATTTACTACTACTAGTTAAAGTAAATACGGCTAGACTTGGTACTATATAGTTAAATAAGGGTATAATTATATAACTTATAGGGACTACCTTACCTAGCCTGTTTAGGGCTAGGTGGTAGTTTAGTACCGCTAAACTCTTATAGTTTTTAATATAAGCGATTTATTAAGTGCCTGTAAAGGGGTAACTAATTATTATAGCATAGTAGACTATAGAAGGTTATAGGCGTTACTATATTTCTTATTATTATATGGAGTTAGTATATATGCGCGCCGCTAGAGTTAGAGGGCTAGCCTGCGTTTATATATGCAGGCTCTATCGCTATAAAGTATTTGCTATATAATAGGTAGTATTTTTAGTAGATAGTAACGTATTGCACTTATTATAGGCGTTACTATATTTCTTATTATTGTATAAAGTCGGTAGATATACGCGCTACTAAAGTTAGAGGGCTAGCCTACGTTTATATATACGGACTCTATTACTGCGAAGTGCTTAGTATATAATAGGTAGTACTTCTAGTAAATAGTAACGTATTACACTTACTTTATAATTGCTAGTGTTATTATTATACTGTATAGCACTTAAGGGCCTACTAAATAAGTTTATCCGGAATAATAATTATCTAGTATATAGGATTTACGTCTGTGTATAAATATCTAGTGCTTATTTAAACGCATATCTACCGCAAAAGGTAGTAGGAGGTTTTATATCTTATATTATAAGTTTATATAATTAATGGCATTTTATAGCATTTTGCGGCATTTTAGGGTATTTTAGGATAGTAGATATATTATATATACTAGTATCCAGCCGCTTAGCAACGTTAACTTATCTTACTATTTATCTATTTAGTATTATATAAGAGGTTAGTATTCTACTATAGTATTTATTATATTAAAGTCTCTTAAATTTAATATCTTTATTTTAGATCTGTCTAAAACTATATATAGTTTTATAATATCCCGCTCCCTACCTAGTACTCTAGTAAGAGATTATTTAGTTAATAATGCCTTTTCTCTTACTAATTAAGGGAGGAAAAGACTTATACTTTCTAGTAGTGGTAGGCTATACTTATTAGTAATATTTTTAACGGATTATAGTGTTTAAGTTTCCGTTTACCTATAATGTAATTAGCCTGCCTATAGTAAAGTGCTTTTGCTTTACTACTCGCTTCTCTTTTCCCTTACCCTTCTATATATTTATATACTCGCATTATAAACTATAAGAGCTTAATAGTGCTAGATTATCGCCTGGCCTATATTAAGAGATAGGCTAAGTAGGGTAGTCCCCGTAACTTACACTATACCGCGTCTTCCTCTATAGGTTGGTCTTATTACTATAGATTTACCCTTATACGCGTTTAACCTATAGAGTGTATAACCATATACTTTACCGCCAAGGCCTTACTTATATAATTTTATTAGGGCGCGCCTTATTTCCTTACCTTTACTAGTTAACCTAACTTTACTAACTACCTACCCTTACTCCTACCCTACTAGCATCTACCTCTATAACTAGTACCTCTATAGATCTATCTAAGCTATAAAGCCTTATAATATAGTAAGTTAGCTGCCTTATCTTTAGCCTTAGCTATATAATAGAGGGTTTGTATTTACTAATGCGTTTACATAGACTACTACTTAATATAGCCTACTACCAAAATAGACCTACCCACTAATTATTTTATAACTCGCGATGTTAACTACATCTATGACCATAAAAAGTTCGCTAAAGGCGTTATAGTTTTTAAGATTGCCTTAACTGTAGTAACTATAGGCTCTAGTGTCTCGTAAGGTAATAGTAAGGGCCCTGCGCTTAATGAGCCTTTTCTTTTAAAGCTTAGCAGTCTATACCTCTTAGCTAATAACGCTCTAAAATACTATCTCTGTTTATTTACCGGCCATATACGCGCCGATTGTCCTCTTAAGAAAGCCTCTTAACTTTATTATAGCTGTGGTGAGGCCGGTTATCTTAAAGCTAACTACCCTAACCCTATATATAATAATTATAGGAAAGCCGGTCATCTTAAGAGTAACTATCCTAGTATAACGTGTAACTAATATAGTGCTATAGGCTATAGAAAGCGAGACTGTCCCTAGCTATTAGGTAAGAAGAAGTAAACTTACCTAAACTATAGCTCCCTAGACTATTAAACTGTCTTTTATAGTTAAGTATATAAGAACTATAGAGTTATAGGGTATAATATTAATGATTATATAAGTAGACCTACTTCGATTTAGGTAATAGACGCCGTAACCGCTCTAGCAAGGTAGATATACTAGGTGCTGCCGCTTTAAGTATAGCTGCTACCTCTTTATTGCCTAAACCTCTCGATATAGCCGGCTTCTATCTAGTAGTAGATGGCCTAGTAGATAATCTAGACACCTACGTAGAGGATAGCGATTCCGTAATGGCCGAACCTTTAGATATACTCTAGCTTCCAAATAACGACCACCTTATAGTTTAGTTTGTTATATAAATTATTAAAGAGTATATTATAGTATATAGTATTACATTTTAGGTGTCTTACAAGACTAGTAAAATGCCTACTTATTGTTTATATAAGATGGCGTCTATCCAATTCACGGATGCCAACATCGCCGGCGACGTTAAGGTTAACACTACTAATGCTGCTTCTCTAGTTACTTAACGACTATTACGTCTAACCACGCTTAAATATCTTACTCACATTCTCCTACAAGATGCTATAACTCTACGACTTTACTATATTAGGTTCGTTATTGCCTCTAACAAACTTACACTAGATACGCGTACGTTGCTTAGTAAGTACTTCTTTATTAATAGGGACCTTGGCCTATTTACGCCGCAAATCTATAAAGCTTAGGATATGCTATTAAATAGTCCTATGGTTATTATCTACTTCTTTATACTAGGCACTAAATAGCTTAATAGTTATATCGCGAGCCTAAACGCGAGCCTATAATAACAGAGCGTTAATAATCCTTTAGGTTGCTAGTGGAAGAACTATAATATAAATATCTAGCTTGGTATATAGCTCTTAGTAAAGAACCAACCATCGTATAAAATCCCCGCGAGGTATTAGTTTAATAGCGTTCTTAAGTATTTTACGGTCTAGTTCTATACCATAATCACAAGCCTTAAGGCCGTTAATTAGAACCCCTAGGTACCCACTATTATTTATCTTATTACCTTTCTAGGTGGCGCGGACTAAGTCTACTACGCTACTATCTAAATAGTTAATAGTCTTACCCTTTATACCGACTCTATTATTAATATCTTATTCCTAAATAAAGACGCAGATAGCTAGGCTAGCTAAAAAGGAGTTATTATTAATACTACTCCCTTTAGCTCCAGCTATAACTACTATACTTTTATCTTTTAACTATAGGTGGGTTATAAGTTTATACTAAACCCTATATTTGCTCCGGAGCATATTTTAAGCAGCAATAACTTTATAATAGTTAGTAACCTAAATAAGGCCCTAATTACGGCATAGGGTATTAAATGTCTTATAACTAAGTATATCCCTAAGGTTAGAATCTCCTAAGAGATTAACACTCTACGCCACCTATAGTAAGGAGGTAATAGTTTCTATATTAAGCGCTAAATTATATTATCCAACAACTTTATAGATCTCCCGCGTATTAATTACTTTAACTGCAATATTACTAAGTATAGGAAGAACTTAGTCGATAATGCCCTTAAGGCTATTTTATTATTATTTAACGAAGAGTAAACAGGTGCCTATACTGCGCTTAAATATATAATAGGCGGTATTTTGCTAATATAAGGCCCCGGTGGTGTTAGGAAATTAACCTTCCTAACTATTTTAGTACAATACCAGTATTAACTTAGGTTGCTTTAGTAGGATCCTGCTAGAATCTAGGTCCTATTACCGCTTAATCGCCAACTAGATATACTAGCTAAGATAATTAATAATACGCTTATAGAGGACTATAAGGCACTAATTACATAAGGCCGTCCCGCTAAATTTCCTATTATCCTTTACCGCTATATACACTTAACGGAAACTAAGGTCTATAAATAGGATGCCGTTATACAGCGAATAGCGGTAGGTATTAATACTTGTCCTAAGTATTTTAAGGAATAGGATAACTATACTACGATTGACGAGGACGCGTCTATGCTAAATATAGCATTCCTACTCTACCGTACGTTTAAGGCTAGTAATGCCACTAACTTTAATAAGCGGTTGTAGGTTATAGATTTGTCTAAAGGTTAGTAGTTATTACGCCTTATAGGTGTCCTAGATAGCAACGGAAACCTATATCCTATTATAGACCCTAATATAACTAAATACGCCAAATTCCGCTAATACTTGTACTAATTTGCGCTTAGTAATAATATAACGCAAGATAATAAGATGGGATTAATACTTGTAGCTAATATAGTTATTATAAACCTGGCTAAGAAGGCTAATGTTATTTTTATAATACCTAATATAGTCTTACAGACTTATATATATTCTATTAGCGCTATACGCGCAGTTTTCTATAATAAGGCTAGGAAGGTGTTTAAGCTAAGCAGTTTTGCTAGGTTTGCCTAGAGTAGACCATATTTAATCTAAGGAGGTCTATAGATCTAGGCTGGCGACCCCATGCCTTAGGTTTTCCTTAGTGATATATACTAACTAAAACTAATCCTTAGTCCTAATTTTGATAATCCGTTCTACTATTAGAAATCTATCTCCCTCTATACGCGTCTCCTCGCGGCTAGTGCGGATATAGTATAGTTCTCGCTATAATATTAATTTGTTAAAGATATTATATATTTTATAAATACCGTCCTACTATACGGCCAGCTTTAAATAAGCCTAATAGTTAAGAACTAAGAGCAGTTAAAGCTAGCGGCGAGCTTTTTTAAGGATATACTGCGCTATAACCACCCTATTGCCTTCCTTGCCGTTAATAGTACTATATAGGTAAATAAGCTTAGCTAATTAACGTATAACCTAGTCCACGCTTAACGCGTATTTTAGGTAGCTATAGCGCTAATAGACTTTGGATTTAAGCTATTAGAGGTTGGCCTTGCTGTTCCATATATAGCCTAACTTACCGTCTACTCCGTAGCGCTATATACGCTTAAAGAATAGTACTACGCCTAGTAAGATGGCAGCAAGTGGCGGGAATTTGCGCTAGTAGTTAGCGAGATTAAGGTCTTTACTATTAACGGTATCTAAGGCGGCTAGGTAGAGTTATTAGTGTATAATATAATAGTTACTAGTCTACTAAATTTTATTTAGGACACGGCAAGGAACCTTCTTATAATTACTAGACTATAAGCGGGCCTTATTATTATTAGTAGTCCCTAAGTAGTCTATAATTATTATACTAGCGATAAGATCTTTATAAATACCGCGTATTATAAAATTAAGAAGTGGTGTAAGGATAATAAGGTATTTATTAACCTTAAGAATTTTAAGCGGAAAGAGCACTTCTAGTAACTTATCGCCCTATTTAATATTAATGAAACTATATAGCGTATCTACCGCTAGCGTACAGCCGATTATATACCCATTTTATATAGTATAGACGTTAACTTTAATATTACTATCCCTAACTTCGCGGGTGTAGTAAATATTAGCGGCACTAGTAATTATATTAAAGCGTAGAATAAGGCTAATAGAGAAGGCGCCAATAATAATGGCTGGGGCGGTGCCGGTAATAATAACGAGGATAACGATAATGGAGAGGATGTTAGTGGCGTTAAAATATAAGGAGGGTAGTAAGGATAGATGTTATAGACTTTATTAGTAGCGAGACCCTTAAATAGGGACACTAGATAGAAGTTAAGAGCGGTAATAGCTATAGGCCTTTAATATTTATAATTTTGCTATAGTACTAGGTAAAATACGGTATATTATAATATTATATATTATAGCTAAATAAGATCTCTAAAATAGATAAGCGCATTATAGTGAAAATAGCCCAATTTATAAAGCCTAGTAATCCTAGTTTCTATCCCTTTTAGGCTAGTGGTTAATTAATACTAATCTATAATCCAGATTTTAAGGGGTTATTTAGTTATAATTTATTACTTTTAAATCTAAACTAAAAGTCTGGTAGAAAGAACGCGTTCCTTTTTAATTTAATACGCGTCTATAGCTCTATAGGTTATATAGACGTATATAATCTAAAGCCTTTAAATTTAATCTAGAGTTTAAATAAGGAGCTTTAAGCTTCTGATTTAAACTGACGCTAAGACCTTAGTTTAGATTCTGTATATAGTAAAGTTACTAACTTTTTAGTAACTTTTAGCGTGTTTTTTAGAACATTAAAAATTTATAGCTAAAGTTAAGTTAAACTAGAATTTAACCAAATAATCGCCTTAGAATTAGATTAGAGCTCTAGATTAACTCTATTCTAAAGCCCTTATTCTAATTTAAACTTATAACTAAATATTCCCTAAGTACTTAACTAGTTAGATTGTAGTCTAGATATCTTGCTAGTAACCGCAACTATTATTAATTACTCTCCGTATAGTATAGGCCGCCTCTATTTTTACTAAACTATAATAACCTTAAATAGGATCTAATCCTTTTCTTGCTATAGCTGCTGCTAAGGCAACATAACCTAACACCCTCTTCTGCTTATATTAGGTATGCTATTCCTAGTATTAGTACACTATTACTATATCTTAAGAAACTTGTCGCTAATGCTATAGGCCCTTAGAATAATACCTGTCCTACTATACTAGCTACTAGCTAGTAAAACATAGAACAAATATAATATCTATATAGTTACCCCTAATAAAAGAGCCTGTAGTAAAGGTAATTCACTATACTACGTCTGGATAACCTAAGATTATATATATAGGCAATAATTTTAGGGCTTCCTAGTGCAATAGGAGGTCTCGCTATAAGGCAAACTTGACTAAAGTTACTATCTCCACATAGATTAGATTAGCTATAATTAATTAATACCTTCTAGCCCGCCTAGTGAAATGTATTACGCTAGAGATAGGGCTAGATAAATATTAGCAATATATTATAATTACGACGGATACCTATATACTATCTCTACAGATAGCCGTAAATATAACCTGGTCTATCCTATAATAAACTGCCCTTAATAAAGCAGCCCTTAAGGCCCTATTGTTTTAGATAGGCATAGTCTCTATATAGGCGGCCTATATCTACTCCTTATTATAATTTACCCCGGCCTCTAAAAACATCTTAACTAGCAGCTAATATTTAACTGTGCGTAGGTCTTAAGGCGCATTAGATAGCAACACTAGACTTAAGGCCACGTCTATACTTAGGACTAAGTTTATACTATCTAGTTTCCGCTTATAAAGTAGTATAACGAGTCATTTAAGATTATAGCCGCAGTTCTGTATATAGTTAAGCTAGGATAAACTCTACAAGTTTACGGCAGCCATATACCCCCTTTTTACATCCACTATATAGTTAATGCCAGGCTGCCCTAGCATCTTTATTTTCTTACGCATATTTAACTATACGCGGGCTAGTATATTCTATATAGCCTTGTGTACCTATAGCGCTAGTGCCTTCTTATATTTTACTACCTAACGAATAACTTTCTAAATCGCCTGCTCGCGTAGCGAATTATTTAGTTATCCGCGAAATAAAATGTATAGGATGCCGTCCTTAATAATAACCTGCTTAAAAGTCCGCTTAGTAGTATTAAGTCTCTTTACAGTAATGCCTAAGCCAGTAATAAGCTGTATATCTTTTTACGGGTCGATAGCGCTCGCAGAGTTATACTACGCCGTATTTACGGCATACCGCTATTGTATATTGCGTCTCATTATAAAAAATAGTTTAGTATCCTAAGTAGGGAATAGTAGTATTTAGAATCCTGTGCTTAGTATAACAGAAAGGCGGCGCGATATTAGTAATAAGTAGAGTCTCCTAGCCTAACGTAACGTAATTTAGCGTAAATTAGCGCAAAACGCAACGGGTTGCGCTATTTAGCGCGTTAGTATCTATGGACATCGCTATACTCTTACTATACTCCTCCTATTTTAACTGGCTTATAACGTAGTATAAGCTATAAATACTACTTTAAACATACAGTTCTACACAGATATTGTTTTTAGCTCCCTTCTAACTAAACTATAGCAAATTATAGCTTAATATGGCAATTTACAAATAAGCTCTATCTAGCGGTAATATGGAAAGTATAGGACTAAAGTAAAAAGTATAGGCGGTCTAACCCGTTATAAATAATATTATTTAAGATAATAGAAATGGAAGAAGGGTAGATATAAGGGCGTTAATATTAAAGAGACAAATAATAATACACCCTTACGCCATTAAAGCTTAGAGGAGTATTAGATAGCCTATTATAAGGCCGAGCTAGAGCAATATAATAAGTGGCCACTTATATAATATATAGACGACGATGCACTATTATACTATTAAACCTTAGAAGGGTATTATACAACTAATTATAAGGCCGAATTAGAGTAAGGTAATAAGTGGCCACCTATATAAGCTTTAGGCGATAATATTGTTAATAAGCCAAATAATAGGGCTGCGGATGTGCACTATAATAATAATTCCGTAATATTTAATAGGGTATATAACCTAGTAATAGTTAAGACTAATTAGTAAACTTTAACTAGAATATCTATAGACGTCTTTTGGACTAAAATATTTAAAGAGGCTACTAACCGCGCTATGGGAAAGCCTCTAGGACGGAACTAAGGAAATCTGTAAACTGTGGACAATACTATAGCAGTATGCAACATTATACCGCGTATTAAGCGTACAGGTAGTGCACTAAATAAGATACCTCCCCCGTTTTATTTATTTGGCAGTAAGGTAGAATACATATAGGTCTTATAGTAGGTAAGCCATAGGACTTCTAACCGCGCTATTAACAAGTAGTTTAATAATATTAGGCTTTAGGGAGTATTTACTAACCATTTTTCTTACTAGAGTGCTAATAATGTTAAAGCAAAACTACTTTTAAAACAGATATAATCTAAGAGTAATTAACTATAGTGGATTAAAATAATTATAACCGTAGGGGATTAGCAGCTGCTAGTACGTTACCGAGATGCTCTAGAGATTATATCCTTCCTTATTAGTTACGGCCCTTTCTAAGGAGATATAACTTTCTCGCCAGTAAGGTAGTACTTATTAGTAGGAATAAGAATATATAATAAGCTTAATATAGTAGACTAGTGGTAGGAAACGTAAGAGTAGCTACCGCTTAGCGCAACTGTAGTGCCGATTATATTAACTAGCGATAAGACCTAACTAATATAATATGCCGGCGGCAAGAAAGCATAGCCGCTTTATATTTTAATTAGAAATATTAAACTACGTATTTAACAATCTATAAATTAACTAGCCCTATTACTACTTATATACCTCCTAGTCTATATACCTAGCAACCGAATAATATAACTAGCGGTATAATATAAGACCCTTACGGCTATCCTTAAACATATACTTTAGCAATAACCCTACTACTAGTATAGTTATACTAATAATGCCTATAGCGTTAGAGAAAGCTAGTAAAGAAGAAGTACGTCTCCTATACGCGGATGGCTAAGATTAATACTACTTTTTACTTCTAGCTATATTTATAGCTGATTATAAAGAATAGGTTACGCTTATAGGTATTAAGAGTGGCCGTAAATATTTAACTTATTATATATATACAAATAAACGGTATAATCTAATAACTGCTATCTAGTGACTGTGGCCGTTCTGTATATACTAATTAATAAAAGACTAAATATAAATGTAGTAGGAAGGTTGCGATACTAATAAGAAGGATAACTTAGATTATATTTAGTTGTTCCGTAACTTTATATAGGGCTATAATCTATCTAATATCTATAAGATAATAGCGCCTGATTTCCTACACTAGGTGCTTAAAGGCCTCACTAGTAAATATCTTATATATTGGATTAAGGGGCTTATATAAAGCGAAATATAGGCCAGAAAATATTAGGGCCTTAATATCCCGCGTATAGATAGTTGCGGCTAGGAGATGTTAAATATTAATGCACTTATTACCACCTGCTTTATATAGGTGGAACAATTTACGAATATAATAGTATAGGATAGCTAGGTAAATGTCGGCTAATAGACAGGAAAGATATATAAATCTCTATTATAACAATTGGTCCCTATTATAGTACCCTTACTAAAACAAAATAAAGGCACTATGCTATTTATCCGGGCGTTTATAGACTTTACTATACTATCTTAATATATATTACACGATGAATTAACTATTTAGTACTTAGTAGCAGCTATTTATAGAATGGATAAGATAAAGGATATATTTCTTTTATTTTAACTAAGTAAGGTAGGACTACCACACTTTAATATTCCTAAGCTATATACTATTACCTACTATCTAAAGAGTATTTAGTGACTAGGAGTAATTAGAGGTATAAATATAAAGTATTTAGAGCAAGCATATAAGCTATAAAAGGCATTCTACTATAGGACTAATAAACGGAATAACTATAAAGAGTAGATGCTATAATATAATATTATATATCTTAATACTATGCTTTAAAACGAACTTAAGCTATAGGCGTCGACTAATATAATTAATATAGTAGACCTAATAAGCGCAATATAGACAATATAACTAGGCCTTATAGTTAATATATATGTACATTACTTGTATATATAGAACTTTAACGACTATATAACTTAGACACTTTAAGACTAGAGAATTAATATATCTATCTAGCGTATAGTTAAGGAGGTATAGCGCTAAATAAAGATTACTAACCTTATATCTAAACTAGCCCCCTTTATAAGGGAATGCTGTAAGTAGATTAATAGAATCTGGCGAATAGACTAGGACGTTAACCAACTAAAGGCCGATAATAATTAGGTATTAAAAATGCCCTTAAGTATCTATTACAGCGTTATATACTATATTTGCTTTAAGAAAGATACTACTAACACTAATAAGCTTAATAAGGTGTTTACTTAATATACCCTATTATAGGCTAATACTAGAGCCCCCTACTATAATACTGTAATAGTGCAAGAATATAAGCGGGTAAATAATAGCCTCCATAGTAATAAAGTAGGGAGGCTTTATCTACTACTTACAATTTAGGATACTAGGTAATTAGATAATAAGGGCAAATACCTAAAATACGCTAGTGCGTTAGTAGAGACCCTCTAAGTTTACGATAGTAGTAAGATTAATATAAGAACCGGAATGCTTAGAGTGTAGAGTATAAAGCTATTTAACAGCAGGACGAAACGTACGCTAGATGCCCTCTAGATATATAATATTAACTATATTATAAGGCCTATTTTACTTATACTAACGGACATTAACGTTATAGACTATTTCTTTATAAATAACTATAGCGATTAGGATATATATAATACTATATATAACGAAGATTTTAAACAAATAAATAGGGTATAGGTTAATGCATATATAAGGAAATAGGCTCGCACTAGGCGGTAAATAAATATAACTTAGCCGAAATAGTAGTAAGTTGCGACTAGCGGCGCCGGATTGTAATAAAGGGGTAGATTGCCGCAACTATAATAAACTAAAATATAACACTACTACGTATCGCCCTCTACGCGCTAGCTACCCTTTATATCCTATATACTATACTATCTACCTTAAGAGTAGGTAAATATTGTAAGGAACTAGGCTTCTATATAGTATAGAAAAAATATTATATAAAGTAGGACCTTATGCTATAGTAAGGCAATCTAATTGCCCTATTATAAAGCCTAATAAATAGTTAGGCCGCCCTCCTAACTTATTATTATAAGTTTATTAAAGCTCCTTTCTATATACTTGGCGAGAAATGCCTAATTTATATTATAAAAGTTAACTAGGTTATTATTTAAAATATATTAGGTATAAGACTCTAAACTATCTAGCGTTTTCTAGGGAAGTAAGGTATATATAAAAGCTAAATAGTTTTACTAAACTAATATACTTATCCTCTACTTATCCCATAGAAAAGTAAATAAAGACGCTATAAATTAAGTAGTAGCTCCTAAGATAATCTAGATCTTAAAGGGAATAATATTAGGCTCTATACCGTAACTATCTCCATTAAAAGGTAAGGCTGTTATTAATGTACTATAGTACGACCTATTATTGTTAATTTTAATAACGTTATCCTAATAGATAGTCCTATTCTTATTAAACAAAAGCCTATAAACCCTAAGTAACCGCAAAATATCCGAAACCTATACTTGAAAGAAACGTATATATTACTTAAATAAATAACCGCTATAGGATAACTTTAGACGACGTATAAAGCAGCCACTTAGCCTAGTTAATATAATAATATACAGTATTGCTTAGATACGTCTTATTATATAAGTAATAATAGGCTCTATACCTAAAGAGCTCTATTTTTTTCCCTAGCCGGAAATAAATATAAGCGGTCTAAATACACTAATAAAGCAGACGTGAAAGAGGTAATTACTATTATAAACTGTTACAAAAACCTAATAAATAGAGCATTAAGTATGCTACTAGGGCCGGCGGCACGCAAGGTTCGCGGTCCTTAGATTTAGTAGCACTATACTAACTAATTTTCTAGCTATACGACTAGCTTAGCGTATTTTAGTATTATATAATAAATATAGTACATAATACCGTTGCCGGGAGCTATAATTGCCTTAAACTAGATACTAAGGCTATAGTAGAGAAAGTAGCGGAACTACTTAAGGATAACCGCTTTACGCTTAGTGGCCTAGTTAGTACTCTACCTTTTACTATACCTAACTAACTAAGGCTAGGATAGAGAGATAAGATTTAGGGCGCTAATTATTACACGTTATATTAAGCGCGTATTCTTTAATACTAGGCTAAGGTTACTTACCCTTAATAAGAATAGTACTAACCTCTTTTTACCTATTATAGCTAATATAATATAGCTTATATACATAGCGATTTAATATACTTTTAAGGACTATAGAAGTAGAATATAAGTTATTTATAAGTTTAAAGCCAACGCTATAATTATAGGTAAATCTATAGAAAGCCTCTTACTATACTTACTAAAGCGTATTATAGATAGTTAGGAGCAACTATAAAATACCTAGAAAAGCTACTAACCTAAGCGTAATAAAAGGCTATATAGGCTACTTTTATAATAAGTTAATAAGATATAGAATATAACTAGAGATAAGATGCTATAGACTTAGTAGGCAATTAATAATCCGTTTAAGGATATTATAGAAAATCTAGAGGAACTAGATCCTAAGTATAATAATAGGTTTACTTAATAACCGTATACTATAAGTGTAAATATATAATATTATATTAATTATATCGCAACGTTATATCGCAATACTCGCTATATACTATAGCACTTTACCGCCGTTTCCTATATTATAATATTATACTATTTTAATTATTATATACGGGCTAATAAAGATAATATAATAGGACAACGGTAGCCTAGTGTATTTATTATAAAGAATAAACCCTAAAACTATATATAAGGTCTCCTTTTCGCAGTATATTAATAAGACGATTTTAATACTATATAACTATAATATTAACGCTATCTAAGCGCGCCTTAAATAAATTTAAGGTAATAATAAATAGGAAACAGGAATTAATCACCGTATTTTATAGTATACTTTTACTAGTAAGTCTAAAGTTATAGATATTACGGATAGTGCTATATTAGAGGATATAAAGGCCCGCCTATAGAGTAGAGATAAACTAGTAATACTAGAATTTGCTAATAAAGAGGATAAGAGTAAAAAAGGTAGCAGAATAGATAGGGAAAATAACGGTGATAAAGAGGATAAGATTAGAGAAGGCAGCGGGATAAATAGGGAAAATAATAGTAAAAATAATGGCGAGAATAAAGACAGTTAGGGGTTTAATAGTATAATACTACTATTATGGCGGGACTTATATAAATATTAAACTTAAAATAGCAGGTTAACTAAAGGGCGTTATTAGGCGTATTAAGGCTATATTATACTACTATTAGGTTAAAATATATTCTTTATATAGTATATATTAGGCATATAAAATAAATAAAAAACACTAACTGTATAGAATAAGTAAAGGGTACTAACTGCGTAGAATAAGTAAAGGGTACTAACTGCGCAGACTAAGTAAAGTATATTAATTACGCGAAATAGGTAAATACTATTAACCGCGCAGACTAAGCAAATACTATTAAGTGCGTAGGAAGAGCAACGCTTATCTATTACTTAAAGTAAGTAAGATATATAGAATGCGTAAGGGGGGTATTATATATTAATTATATATTAAGTGTAAAGAGAGCTTAATAGAATAAAGGCATTATTTACCTAAGTAGCTATAAATACGCAATTAGCTGTACCGCGTTATTAGATATAGTAATATACTACACCACGTTATTAGATACGGCAGTATACTTACACCGCGTTACTAAATACGGCAGTATACTATACCGTGTTATTAGATACGGCAGAATGCTATACCGCGTTATTAGATACGGCAGAATGCTATACCACGTTATTAAATGCGGCAGAATGCTGTATTACGTTGTTAGATGCGGCAGAATGCTATACCACGTTATTAAATGCGGCAGTATACTTACACCGCGTTGCTAGATGCGGCAGTATGCTGCACTGCGTTATTAAATGCGGCAGTATACTATATCGCGTTATTAAATGCGGCAGTATGCTGCACCGCGTTATTAGATACGGCAGTATACCGCACCTAAGTCGATACTATACGCTACACGTTACAGTACGCGGATTGCGTATTTAGCCGCCAAATGCCGCCAAATGCTGCGAAAATGCTGGTAAATTTTTTCCTGACGTATATCTATTAGAAGAGCTCTATAATTATTTAAGAATTAGGTAATTAATTAAGAAGCCTTATATAGAGACTTTAAATTACTAATTAGTGGTATTTCTAATAATCTGCTAGCTGTATATTAATTTTTTTTAACTTAGCTTAGTACCTACTTGCCTACTTGTCCTACCTATCCTCTCTATTCTATTTATCTTACCTATCTTACTATCCTATCTTTTCGTGCCTCCCTATCTGTGCCTACCTATTTATGCCTACCTGTTATATCTACCTATCTATACCTACCTTCTATGTCTTTAATTTGGGAGACAAATTAGCCTATTAAAGGCGCTACTTAATTTAATTAATTGATTAATCGTATTAATTTAATTGCGATTAACTGCACTAATTTAAATCGTTCTCTATGGGCGTTTGCTGGCTATATATTTAAATAGTAGTTGTCTAAGGTGCCTCCCTAAGAGGCCTTAATTTGAGTTAATTGGTAATAGGCTAATATTAAGGCTCTAGTTCGATTTAATCGATTAATTAAATTAATTATAGTATTTGCTAGCTAGTCGTTTATATAATTACAGTTTAGCTCTAACGGTAGTTGTCTAGCTTTTATAACGGTTGTCTAGCTCTAGTAGCGGTTATCTAGTTCTAGTAACGATTGTCTAGTTTTAGTAACGGTCTTTAGTTTTAGCAACAATCTTTTCCTATCTACCTATCTACCTTCCTTCCTGTTTATTTACCTACCTATATTAGTATCTAATTTAATTTAGGGAAGGGGTTGGCTAGATTAAAGGCTCTAATTAATTTAGATCGTTCTCTATAGCCGTTTACTAGCTATATATTTAAATAGTAGTCGTTTAAGGTGCCTTTCTAGGAGCCCTTAATTCGATTTGGCAATGGGCGAACATTAAAGCTCTAGTTTAATTCGATTAATCGATTAATTAAATCGACCGTGGTATTTACTAGCTAGTTATTTAAAAGGTTATTATCTAGTTTTAGTAACAGTTGTCTAGTTCTAGTAATAATTGTTTAGCTTTAGGATAGTTATCTAGTTCTAGTAACAGTCCTCTATTAGCTACTATTTTAGTGCCTCCTAAGGTAGGGAGAATATAAAAAAGGGTTAAAATAAGGTGGCTATAAACGGGGTAACTTAGTAGAGGTATATATAGGCTATTAGGAATATAGCGGGGACCTAATAACATTATATATCGCGTGCACGCATATATAGAGTGGTGTTGTATTAGGGGGAAGGTATTATATTAAGGGAGAGGTATCGCATTTAGGGAGGTATTGTATTAAGGGTATTGCTTAAGGGATATATATAAAAGGTGTTGCTTTAGGGGGGTTAGGAAGGGTATTACTTATAGGGTATTCTGCTAGGAACCTAATAGAATAATTAAAAAATACTGGTTTCTTATTAAAACCCTAATATAACTACTTATAAGTCGTTATTCCGTATACTAGTATCCCTTAACCTTAAGGTAGATACTACTCTAAATAGTATTATAACTATGCTTTAGGTAGCATCTTATTAAATATTATTTTACTATAACCTTAGTAGTAGATATATAATAAGGCCTTATAGTAAATACTACGGCAAACTTATTAATAGGCTGAGTATATAGATAAACATAATAATAAGATTTAACTATAGAGTAAATGCCTAACGGTTAACTCTAATTATATTCTAAGATTTATTATAAAGAGAGAACTATTTAAGGTAGGGACTGTAATCCTTTAAATATATATTTTACTTCTTAAGAAATATACTAAGTCTGTTAGTACGTTAGTATACCCTATACTCCTACACTTCTACGCTTTTACGTTCTAAACTATAATCCTATAACCCGTTATATAACTTAGCTACCCCTTATTCTATAGTTTAACTAATTCTAGCGCCTCTTACGCTTTTATTACTAGTCTGTTTATATCCTCTTTAAGTAGTTATACTACTGCTAATATAAGGTCCGTAATAACTAATATATATTAAGCTGCCTAGAAAGGATTTATATATATATAGAACTATAGCGCTATGGCCTAGAGGCTATATACGTAGTATTATACTACGTATAATATAACGGATAAAATTAAAATTAAAAGAGTAGATACGTAATAGATTAACTTTAATTATATTCTAAGCTTTACTATAAAGAGAGAACTATCTAGGTAGGGACTGGTAGTCCTTAAATACACAACTATATGCCTAAGAAATCCCTTTATACGTAATATACATAATATGTATAACATTTCCTACATATTCTATATAATATATATAATCTAATCTAACCTTATTTAATCTTATTTAACCTCGCTTACTACTCGTTATATAGTTCTATTTATTTTATTATAGCCTATACTACGTTTTATAGCTTGTCTAGTTTATTAATAAGTATTATTTAAAATTACGTAAAACTATTACTATCTAGGTAGTAAGGATATCTCTATTAACTTCTATTAGAGTCCTAGTTGTTTAAAAATCTATAAGAATAAAACAGAAGATAAGCTAGCTATAAAAAACTAATTTAAAAGAAAAATAGAATCTTTTTATACATCTTTAGCCTATATAGAGTAAGTAGAAAGAGATAAGATACTAAAATAGAATAAATTTTTTAGCAATAGTATAAAAATAAAGGAAAATACTATATTAGGATCTATAAATAAAAATATTCCTTTTCTCTTAAAGCCCTTAAGGGTAGATATTCTAAAAGGCTATAATTGGCTTTTGTCTAACTAAAACTTAGAAAAGACTACTTTAAATTCTTCTCTAAAATAATAGGGAAAGGTTAAAAAAAGCAAATACTTTAAGGAATATAGTGCTATATACACCTCTGGGTATCTATTACTAGACTACAACCTATACAAAAGTGAGAGAAAAGAGATAAAGGCAGCGAAAGAAATAAGGATCTTATAAAGGAATGCCTGCAAGCTCTAGTAGATAAGGTGCACAAGGCGTTTGAGACCCACGAGGTTCTAAAAGACACTAGCAAGTATACCGCGTGGCAAATTGCGCCAATTTATCTAGGGCCTGGCAATTACTATCCTTTATTTAACAACAATGGTCATTGCCGGAAGGACATTGATAACCCGAGCCGATAGAACCTCAGATATTTCTCGCTAGCTAAACAACTTCACGGGAGCAAAAACCTCATGAATTTATAGATAAGAGAAGAGGACCATGAATAATGATAGGAAGCCTCAACGACGGGTGTTGGGGAAAAGGTTCGGAGAGAATATACGAAGCTTGCCATCTCGACTGCTGAGGGTTTATTTGCTCTAGCTTGGGTGAAATTTCTAAGTGGCAAGATTACTCCTTTTGGTCCTGTTCCCTGAAGCCCCAGCGTAGCCATATAGGCCTCATAGGCCCGCATAGTTGCCCATGGTCGTCATAGAATTATCGATTTTGGTTCCACCGTTCGTCTTATTCTAGAATATCCTCAATCTATGCCTGGATCCATCTGGAGACTCGGGAAAGCTCTAAATCCAGCCCAAAAAGGTAAAGGTTTTAGGCATAAATATGATCAATAGACGTTTAAGCCACCCAGGGCTCCAGAGCAGTTTTGGCACGGAGGCGTGGACATAGATCTGTTATAGCCAGTCGTTTTTACCCCGCAGTAAACCTAACAATATGTTATGGGCCTACACTTTAGTTTAGCATCACGGCCGTACGCACGTGAACGCACTTGAAGGCTTGACCTCCGTTTTGGCGTTCTGTGGGGGTGGTAGATTGGATCTATGGTGTGGGCCTAGATAACCTATAGGCTCTTCAGGGAACAGGGCCTCTATAACAATCACGAGCGAATCAACCCTCCTGACTGTTACTATGCATTCACGGAGCCTACGCCTCTGTAATGTCGACCTTGCGACTCCTTCTTTTGTCGACCTATTTGGATTGGCTTCAACCTATTCTTGCTTTTGCGACATCCCCCCAAGCTGCAATACATAGTCCTGCTATGACCAACAAAGAAATCGAGCTTAGCCATCCACATGCTTGTCCTTTACATCTCTTCAATAAAATGCGTTTACGTTCCATTCATCGCGTGGCTACTAGCCTATCTAATATTCTCCTCGTTTCTTAGTATTGCAGTTATCTCTAGACACCTCCGTGGCCTTATCTTAGGGGTTTCCACCATTGGGCCAAGCAAATTCCATCGCCACCTTAAGTTTGAGGCTGCAATTCAGACCACAGCACCAAGGTATTAATTGCGAGTTAGCGAAGCTACTTATATTGCGTCGATATAGGATTTAAAGATAGAATAGTAGCGGTCGGGGAGGGGGGGGAGTGTAGACTCTATTATGGTGGCGATAGTATTACTCTATACGACTATACAGGTATGCCAGCGGATTAATAATTTCCTTCCTTAGTGGTCTTCTCCACTTTTCTGGTGGCTCGGTTGTTTATATGCCTTAGCGCCTCCATCGTACAGTTTAGCTGATAATCGCATGTTCTGAAGCCGCGACAGCATCAACACACCATGAATAATTTCTTAAATTCATATCTCTTGTATCTATGGGAGGACCCAGGGCAACGGATATACCCGCGCTTTCTTAGTGTTGTTCCTGCAGCGCAAATGATATGCTCGTGCGTGGGGGCCCCACTACCATTAGTTGCAAAAGCAAGTAGAATGGCTGAGGATGCAACCGAAAATACGTAATGGCTTTATGGCGGCGCTGGACGGCACGGATACCAACGGCAAAAAGCATAGCCGTGCAAGACGTGACTTGGTCAGGGAGAGTATTAAACTTTTAAGACTTGGGTAAGAGTTAAGTGCAAGATGGTTTTCGTGAAGACGGCCTGATATATATGCCCGCGTGGTCACTTTTGTAGCCTGCAATTCGCTTCTCCCTGAGCAAGCCAAGGGTAGCAACACTCACCCGCTAGTGTAAAATAGGTAAAGGGCACTGCATTGCAGGTGACCTCTACAGGCACACCGGTAATATAAGCGTCAGTTTCAGAAGTTATTTAAGCTCTTTTTTAAAGCTTATAGAGTTCAATTTTAACATTAGATAAAAGTTTAAATATTATATTATATTATATATTTATATAAGGTAATATATTATTCCGGTTATATATATTATTCTATATAGCATATCTAGTAGGTATACTAAATACTCGCTTACCATTTTAAGTTTATTTAGTAGCCGAGTAGCATAAAGCTTATTATCTTATAAATTAAATTTTTTCTAATAATTAGTTATTATATTAGCTATAATTTATAAAATATATACAGTAAATATTTTAATATTTTATAACTTATTATAATATTAAAACTTTACTTATTATTTAAGTACATAAATATCTATTTAATAATATATTTAATATAAAAGGCCAGTCCGACTAGAACGTATAACTATATAATTAACGGTGTTATATATAAGTTATAGGTAAGTCAAAGGTAAGTTAAAGGTAGAATGAGCTTTACGTACTAAAGGATAAATTCTTTCTAACCTCTTCTATTTAGAGACTAATTGCTAGTTCTTCTCTAAAGGAGAACTATCTCCCTTTATAATCCTTCTAAGACGCTAGTAAAAAATTTCGCCCCTTATTTATCTAACTGTATCTTTTCTAGGATATTGGTGAGATATTAGTAAAACCTTTATCTATCTTATCTAATATATACCTTTTAAGAGAGCCCGTTACACTTAATAAATTTAATATATTAATTATATATATAAATTATATAGCTAGATTGCATAAAATATCTAATAGGGGTATAAAAGGCTTAATAGAATAGGATCTATTAATAGTTAGGTAACTAGAATTCCAAGCTAAAAACTAGAAGAAAGTTAAGGAAAGAACGCGTCTATATATATAGTGCTAAGCTCTTAGTCAAGCCCCTAACTAGGGTCTATAACAGTGCTGTAATAAAAAGGATATTAAGGATACGCCCCCTTCTAGCTCCTTAAGGACTAGATACTCCCGCCTAAACTTTAGTAATATAGAGGCGAATTACTAAACCCTTTTATTAATCTTTTAAAATACTTAGGAAATATAATATATGCAAAGATATATAGACTAGGCGAAGGCGGAATGCGTAAGACTAGCTTAAAGAAAATATTTAGGTTTTTCCCCTTACGGGCCTTTTCCTATATAGACCTAAAATAAAACTAAATCGGGCAATAAATAGAATTATTAATAATAAATAATATAGCTTTATTGTGAGGTAATAAGCTCTATACTGCTAAGCTACTAAACAAATCTATAAAAGGTAAGCGAGTGACTGGCAAGATGCTAGGCACGGCTGTGTAAAACAATATATATAAGCGAGGTAACTTCGTTACCTAACTTTTTTAATAATATTATTATTATTTTAATTTATTTATATTAAAAAGTGTCTTTTTAATTGTATTTTTTAAGGCAAAATGATAGTTTTAATATATAAATTATAGATAGTATAAAAAGTTATATTTTTAGTATTTTTTAGTGAGAAAAAGCGTGCACAACGTGTGTCCGTGCATGAGGTGGCCCGATATGCTTTCCGCTCGGGTATGCACGTGAGGCGGGAGGGAACTTTCGGGGCTGAAACGCCACTGTTTCAAGAGCAATGACTTTTGCTTAAACTCTCTACGTCGGCGCTATGCAAGAATTCTTGGCAAACCCTTCCAGAAGTTCTACGAAGAATTAGCGACGCTGAAGACCGACTTCAAGCATTTAGAGGGAAAGGGAAGAGGTTTTGGGCACACGATCTTTTAAATTCAAGTCTTAACAATCTTACGCTTCACACTAAGTAGAATCATATTAGCTTTGAAGACTTACATACGATTGTTATGGTTGAGTTGCCGTTTTTCCCATTTACCCATCTTTTATAGTCTTTGATACTGATTAAATCTTTAGCTTATTCTAGAAATCATAACTGAAAGTTGAATTAATTAGAAAAAGACAGCTAAACCAGCTACTTTATGCTTCGGGAAATTTTAAGATACTAAAATACTACATGAAATCAGACTGCAGACACAAATTGTGAAGTGGCGAAGCGTTAGCCTCGTGGTAACTATTATACCGACTGTACTGTAGCTGTCGCATTAGTTCTTGGTCAAATGACTAATGTTTGAAGCTCTAACTGATTAACCAAATACCTCGTGTATCCGACGAAGCTGACGACGACTTCTTCATGTATATATAGTCTCCTTTTCTTCATAGATTAATCTACACACGAGTCCTCATTTTCTGACCCGGTATGTCCGGTCGACAGTAGCACATCTTCGTACTCATGGCCCTCAATTCAGCGGACTAATATACATCCATATAGGCATTTCAAATTCCGGTAGGCTAATGGAATACTTCTATTATCCATCTATGATCTATTTGCAAATTTGCCCACCTTATTCCCACCCGGTATGTTGGTTGGCCATGTTAGTGCGCCGCTTACGCCGAAATTCTCCCCGCAACAGGTCCGCCGGAAATATAGGAACCTCTTCTAGGGTGGGCTAGCTGCCGGTATAGGTTTCTCAGCCATTGCACACAGACGGAAGATATGTCGCGGCTTGGCGCCGTGCTCCTCGTCAATATAATCAACAATAGCTGAGTCTTAGATATTAGTTAGCACATTAATCAGATAATGATATGAACGCAGTATGAATTTCTTACGTAAAGTGGATCGATTATCGAAGATGACAATCGTCTTTGGTTGCCATCTAACCCTAGCTTGGAAGTCGTGGCCCATGATGATATGCTGCAGTAAGAAATCGAGCAGGACTTTCGTCTCTGCTTCTTTCAGGCCCTGGATCTTCGTGGTGAATTCGCCATTGATAAACAGACATTTCTCGCCCGTTACTGGATGGACCCTAACGAGAGGATGCACCGTGTCTACGGGATCTTTGCGGACCAAGCCTCCAACTAGCCGAACGTGTGCAATCATCTTTGACGACGAATGTACAGCGCTAAGATTATCAAGAAATGACCTGAGGGTTGGCGAAAGACGTCTGTAATTACTTTAGCAAGATTTTTCGGATTCACACATTTTTCATTAGGCCATACTTGTACGCCGCATCGGTCGCTGCAAAAACTGTATCCCCACCAACTTCAGGGCCTTGAAGTAGGCCGAGCATAACATATCCAGGCGGCTGTATCTCGTAGCTAACATCCTGATGCCACAGGGTAGTTGTAGCCTTTTGCTCTAGGAACTTGGCTATTTCTTCTTTGTTGCCGTCACGATGGATGATATGGAACCCAGGGTGGCCTTTAACTGTGCCAGATACCGGTTGGTAGTTTGGTTTGCCAAAATAATTCATGAACTGCTGCTGTTGGCTCGGCCCAGCGTCAATCAGATCCTGATTTGGGAATGCTAAGACCTTACGCTCGGAAACCAGAAGTGCAAGCTCGTCCTTGGCCTCATTTGAGAGTGTTGAAAGCTGCACGCCTTCCACAATAGACCCTATTGAAGGTTGGATATGTGATACCTTGACCTGTGGTGTGAGCAATTTCGACTTGGACTTATCCTTCACACGCAACGCAGGATCATTAAATTCGAAAGGTTGAAGAGGGTCAAACCAAATCTTGTCCCAGGTCGGGAGATACTCAGGATAATGCGTGGTCTTATTCGCGTCCTCGGGCAACCTCACGTAGGGTAGGTTGATGTCGTAACTTATGGGCTTCTCCTCGAGAGCGAGTGTTGTAGTGGGTTTCTCCCCAACGGCGATTGTTGTAATAGGCTTCTCCACAAGGGTGATCGTGGTGGTTATTGTGGACATATTGAATCAACGATAATAGGCTTTGAGTTGAATTAAGAGCAGTGAGTGAAGTGCAGCGGTGGAATTACATGTACTGTCCAAGTACCTGCAGAAAATGGCTTCGGGTATTTTATAGGTGTTATCAAAAGAGACTAATACTTTATTTTTCTTCCAAGTGTCCCGATAAGATCTTGGTCCCTTTTTTGAGAGGTACACCCCACGACGGCATGACCTCACTTCGGTCCTGTGATCATACTAAGATTAAGGTGGAATGACCTCCTCGATATCGGACAAGATCTGTACTGCGTTGTTGGCGGCCCAGCCGAAAGAGCATATCCGATGATAGTTGCGGCTGATTATGTGGCTGACTACATGGAGGAAGAAGTTATACACTAGAAAATAGGCAACAATAGCTAGAATATAAAGGAAGGCAGTTCTGAGCATATTGTCTTACTCGGCTCGCTTGGTTTCCTTGGCAAATGTTTGTCAGCGATCCTTTTTGATGACGTTGATATCGTTGCACAGCATATTTAGGCCGACGACAGGTAAGAAGGCGGGGTGGGTTTTATTTGCGTGCGGTGGAAATCTTGTCTCCCCGGTACCAATGATTTCTGGTGTTGGGGAGGGATTATGCATTAGGGCCCGGTTATCGTCGCTGTCACCTGTCACGTTGATGCCCCCGTGCCAAGTTGTCAGAGTACCCACCTGCATAGTATTCCCAATCCGTTGCGTTTGTTCCTTCAATTCCTATAAAATAAAAAAATACGCCCGGCCTTCCCGCCACCCTCTAAGATTTCCACCTCTCATATTGGGTTCCGATTTGATCCACCATTCGAAATGGCATCCGCATCCTATGTTATTCTTATCATAGGTATCTCACCGGAGCGGCTGAGCTTATTCCCAAACTGACCGATCAGGTGCAAACCGTGGGATTGGATTCGAGCTTGCGAGCAGACTTCACCGCCAAGGTTACACGGTGTTCGGCACATATCGACCACAAACACGAGACGACCCTTCGGTGAGAGGTGTACGTATCCTTCTCTAGTTATCCGATACCCCCGCGGCTGAATGGAGGAGGAGCTTGATGCATTAACTATTCCCTAGCTTCTACGAAAGTGTATCAAGACGCTTGAGCTTGATTTCATAGACGAGGATTCCATTATAAAAGCGTCCCAAGAATTTGGTGATCAGCGACTCGATGTCCTAATCAACTGTGCTGGTAAATCTACAGAATATGGCCGGTTAATTGCGTGCTAAGTCCTTAATCAGGGGTATACCATCTATGGGACCACAAACCGTTCACCGAACAAACTGCTGAGGATCTCATACGGCACTTCAAAGTCAACGTTGTGGTAAGCTACGATCTCAGTAGTCCCGTTACCCCATTGATTCGTGGATATCGCCAACGCGCTACTCTCAAGGGCCCTTTTTTGACTGCAAAGCATTTCTTGCAGAATCTAATGCAGAGTAAACACGGGAGGATTATCAATGTGTCATCAGATTTTGCAAGTATAGCAGGTACTTCTGAGTCTACACCGTGGCAAAATTGGTGTGGAGTGCTTACAAATCATATCAGACAACACTGGCGGAAATGCCTGCTATAGGATTTCTAAGTGCGCCCTCAACCAACTAACAAGAACAATGGCAATTGATCTGGGAGATGTCGCCTCCAACGTACACACGCTTGCAGTTCATCCAGGATTCGTGGCGACCAAGATGACAGGATTTGAGGGAAAAGACGACATGGAAGAATGCATGAGCAACTTGGTGAGACTCGTTCAGAATTTTGCAAGTGACACACATGATACGCTTCCGAATGGCGGCTACGTGCGGTGGAATGGAGAAAGAATGGAATACTAGCTAGAAATCAACCACTACCTTATTTTCGCACTCGTCTGAGTCCATAATTTTCCCCTCGCCTAATGTGCCAGCCTCTGTATACACAATAATTTCCAAAAAACCTTTTACCGCACATGCAACCTTACTAAAAGGTGGAGCCGTACTTCAAAACTTACGTATACCTATCTTTCTATTAAAAATTATCATTTTCTAAACTCCAAAGACCTAATTCCACCTACTTAGCAAGCTAGAGGTAGATCTATTCTCTTTATTACCCCCTTTCTCTATAATATAATACCACAGGAAGGTATAAAGATATTACTATTTTAGGCAAATTACAGGTATAAGTCTAAAATATCGTTATTACTATAATAAGTAAAGAAAAGAAGTAGCACAGCTAAAGAAAGGATAAAGATATTAATAAATCTTTATATAGACCGTATTAAATTAGCAAAAATAGTATACAAAAGAATAAAAAAGTACTATAATATTAAGAGATCTAAGGGACTAGATCTAAAAGAGGGGGATAAAGTATAGCTACTATATAAAAAATTTAAGAGTTAATAACTAAGTAAGAAGTTAGACCACGTTAGACTAGGACTATTTAAAATTACAGCTAAGATTTTAGAAGTTATATATAAACTTAACTTACCAGTGAAAATAAAAATTTACCCTATATAGTATATTATAATACTAGAGCTAGTATATAGAGATATAGAGCTACTAGTTTACGAAGCAGATATATATAGAGGATAAAAAGAAGATAAATAGTAAATTTTAAGGATTATTAGTTATAAGAATATTAATAATAAAATATAGTATAAAGTAAAGTAGATAGGCTATAATAAGACTACTTAGAAACTATTATGGAATTTAAAAAACGCTATAGGAAAGGTATAGGAGTATTAGAAAAAAAAGGGTTAGGTAATATTAAAAAGAAGTTAAAAATAAAAAAATTAGTTAAAGGTAATAAACAAGCTAGATTATCTAGGGGATCTACTACTAGTATATAAGTTATTTCCGCCTCTTTTTAATTAGAATCCTTTTTAGCCTTCTTAGCCTTAAATTTAGCTAAACCTTATTTAGCAAGACGTAACTCCTTTAAGCGTACTTTCTTATAAACTTTTAAAAGATGGGCTAATTAAGTATAGGCATCTAGATAAGCCTTTAAAGCCTAAGATACTTTATTAAAGCGATATTAAACCTTAATAAAAGCCAGAGATAGTTTACTCTTTAGTTTTTTAGCCGCTTTTAATATATAAGACCCTATACTAAATTAGATAAGGTACTAGACGATTATAAAGAATTATAAGATATATATACTTAGCGTTAGAAACGGATTAAACGTTATAGGATAACTGCATATTCGCTCGCGTATATTCAGCATAGGAAGAAGATTAGCGACTAGATAGAGCCTTAATTATAATATATACTAACTTCTTCTCTATATAATAGGAATAGGATAGTATAACTTTACTAAGTAAAAGAATTACAGTTACTAGCTAATTATAATAATTAGATATAGAGGATTTAATAGAAGGTATTAGAAATAATAAAGGTTATTAAATTAAAAATGGGAATGCTATACCTTTAATAAACAACTTAGAGATAGGAGAAATCTTTAAGGACAAAGATAAAGAGGAGGGGGATAGTATTACAGACCTTATATTAGCAGTAGTAGCACTACTAAGAAGAGATATAAATAGGTTAGTTAAAATAGTATGGGAGGCGCTAGGACTAATTAAGCTATAGGATAAGGGGAAGCTAAATTACGTAGTTAGTTATATTACAAGTTTAGAATATAAAAATATAGAAATATAGAAACGTAATACACTAACGTACTAACGTACTTAGTATATTTCTTAGGCGTAGTATTATATATTTAAAGGACTTTAGTCTCTATTTAGATAGTTTTCTTCTTTATAGTAAATCTTAGAATATAATTAGAGTTAATCTATTAGGTAACCACTCCACCAGTTATATATATATTTATTAACTTAACCTATACCTATATACCTAGCCCATTAATAAGTCCACCGTAGTATTTCCTATAAGGCTTCGCTATAGTTAAGAGTTATATTTATATACTTAATCGCTTATATAGGGCTTATTAGAAGTCTAAAATAAACTAGCTTCTATAGTCGGATATTATTAAATTAGGAAATCTATTTAGCTTAAAGTCATGCTTAATAAAACATTCAGCTACTAATATTATATTAATTAAGTCTATAGGAATTATATATTGTATTTTTATAAAATAGTTAATAACTACTATAATATTTATAAACTTCTTACTATTAGGCAGGTTAACTATAAAGTTAATTAAGATATCTCGCCATCTCTGCATTGGAATTGGTAGTAGTTAAAGTACTCCTTACTTCTTTATATAAGAGGTCTTCCCACGAACGTATATTCTACATACTCGAATATATTTTTATATATAGTTGTATATTATAGGCCAGTAGTATACTTATTAAATAATCTTATAGGTCTTTATATGGCTAGGATGCCCTACTATAGGGAAGTTATATATAAATTTAAGTATCTTAAATTACAAGGGTTTAGAATTTGGGACTACTATTTTCTATTAATAGTATAACTAATTATTACGGATTTCGCATTTAGTGAGTGTAATATCCTTATATTGCCGTTTTCCTATTTAAATCGACTTTATTATATCTACTATTTAAAGGTCGTTTTTATATTTATGTTCTATTAGCTTATTAATTTCCAATTGTTTTTATTAAGCTCTACGTCTAGAAATATAGGGTGTGTATTTTTAAAGCGTTTAGGGGGTAGTAGAATTTATAATTAATTTATAATCTATTCGTCTAAGGCGTTTATAAGTAAGTTTTATTATTATTATATTAACGAGTTAGGCTTTTAATTAGGTTTGCTAGGTTAATATATAATCTTAATATTAAATTATAAAAGTTATTTGGCGTTACATTAATTGCTTTATAGTTATAAAGTACTATAGGTTTTTATAGTCCGTTAATACACGTATTAAAAATAACAACTCTTCCAGTTCTAGCCGCTATTATTTAAAGCATTTAATAATTATAAGTAGCTCCTTATTATATATTTTATAGTTTAATTTAGTAGGGACGGGTTTCTAGGAGAGAAAGGCTACTAGGCGTAGCTCGCCGTTCTCATTATATTGTAATAGCACTCCTCCTAATATATGGTCCGACGAGTTTGTTTTAACGATATATTTAAGGTTATAGTTAAAGTAGGTAAGAATTAAAATAGTTATAAAAGGATATTTTAGGTTATTAAAAGCTTATTTATATTTAGTAGACTACTTAAATTTTATATTCTTCCTTATTAAATTTACTAATAGCTAGATAATTTTTAAGAAGTAGTTAATAAATTAATAATAGAAATTTGCGAATTTTAGAAATCCTTAAACATTTTATACGCTACTAGGACTTTCTTAGTTTATAATTACAGCAACTTTCTTAAGATCTATTTTAATTCCGTTGCGGGATATAATTAAGCCTAAGTATATAACCTTAGACGCATAGAACTTGTATTTCTTAATGTTATATTATAAGCCTATATCTTATAGGCGTTTAAGGACTATTTAGATATATTTCTAATACTTTAAAAGCAAAGATAAGTAGATTAAAATATTATTAATATATGCAGTAATAAATATATTAAGAAATTTACGAAGCGTATTATTAATATATTACTAAAACGTACCTAGACCGTTTTTACACTAAATAGCATTACTAGGTATTTAAAGAGTCCCTATTATATGCAAAAAGCTATATATTTTCTATTTCCTTTATAGACGCGAATCTAATTAAAGGCGGCGACTATATTAAGCTTTATAAAATACTATACCTTTACTAGGTAGTTAAGCGTCTTTTAGAGTAGGGGAATTAGATATTAGTTTTAAATTATATTTATATTTAGGGCTTAATAATTAATATAGAATCTTAAGCCTCCTCCTAGCTATTTAATAAATAGTATAAGTAAGGTGAATGGAGATTAGCTAGGGCAAATAAATCCCTTTTTTAGATGTTTATTAAGGCATTATCGCATTATAAGCAGTTCTTCTTATAATATACTATATAGCGGACCGAACTTTAGTATTATACTAGGCTTAAGTTCTATCTTAAAATTATACTTATCTTAATGCGGAGGTAATTGGTCTATAAATCGTTTTTTAAACTTATTAATTAGATTATAACATTCTTTAGGTATAAGAGATTAAGGGTTAACATATTATTTTAGTTTTAGTGCCTTATTAATATCTTCTATTATTACGGTAAAGATTTTATAATCTTATCTTCTTGCTAATAAAATAAAAGGTGCAGCTCGTATTATATAAAATTTAAAAGGTTTTAGCGTAACATCTTTATATTCTTTACTACGCTTAGCAGTTATAGTCTTACACTATTATTTTAAGGTTCGTGGTAAGGGTAATTCGTATTATATTAAATTTAAATTTAAATAGTTATATGCATATTTATAGGGCAAGTAGTATTTTGGGTAATAACTTTAGTAGTAGGTCTTACGGAACTTTAGTATTTCTTTAACCCGGCTAATTAAAGGGTTATGTCGTTTTAGCTATTTATGTCTAAGTATTACCTTATAATAAAGTGCGTTAGTTTGCTATATATTAAGGGTTTGCCGTTAAAGCCTTGTAGGCCTTAGAGCTTATTAAGTTTCTTTAAATTTAGGCGTTAAGTTTTCACGTAGTTCGTATTAATAAAGCCTATACTAGTAGCTCCGCTATTTATTAGAATTTATACTTCCTTCTGTTTTCTTAGTATTTAAATTTTACTAAGTATATTAAGGGAATTATGTTATATATTAGCGTTAGAAAAGCCTAAGCACTTATACTCTTCTACTTCCTATCTTAAGGCGTGACTTAGCCCTAGGACGATTTATTTTCCAAGTTAATTAAAGGCGAGGTACTTTATAGCGACTAAGTATAATTTATAGAATGGGTATAGGTTAAGGAGTAAGTATAATTTAAAGACTAGGAGGAACTACGGCTGACTTTTTTTAAAAGGGTAAGTTTGATAGTTCCTTTAAATATATCTCTTTTTACTATATTTAAAGCATTCTCCATTTATGGCTTATATTCTTTATTTATTAGTTCTTAAGGGTATATAGGATTAAGTGGCGTTAAGGTCTATAGGGTTGTATATAGAGCTTTTAGGTTTTAGAGACGGATTATACCTTAGGGTATATACCGGTTTCGCGGAGTTTTAAATATAAGGTATAGTTAGCTTTAGAGAGTGGGTCTGTTTATTATATTAAAGGTACTTATTAGTTTGTTAATATATTATAGCAAATTTAGATGGATTCTTTAGTAGTTCCCTACTTACTAACTAAGCTCTAATCTTATCCAAAATAGCTTATTAAAGAGCAGTAGAAGTAATCTTTTTCTTACGCCCTATGCAGGGCTTATCCTTAAAATAGTTATTAAGGAGGACCTAATCTGCGCGCCAGCCATTCTCTACTACCCTTTTTAGTAGGTTACTAATATATATAGCGCTAATTCCGGTAACCTAAGTAATCGCTTTTAAAATAGTACCTAAAGCCCTTATTATTATAGCCTGCGCTTTAGTTATAAGGCCATTGTAAGGCATTTTAGGCTTAAAAAAGCGTAGAAGATATATAGAATATAAGGTGCGATAGAATAAGGCAAATTACATAAATATTAAACGTTAGAACACTACGATTTGGAAGCTATATAAATAATATATTAATGTTAAAAGCTTTAATTAAGTCAACTAAGCTAAATTTTATTGGGGTCTTGGCACCAAAACTACGCTTTTCCTAAAAAGGAAGGAGAAATCTCTTTTCGCTTAATCCTTTATAGTAACCTATTTGTACCTTACTAAAAGGTAATGCTATACTTCTAAACTTACGCATACCTATCTTACTATTTAAAAACTATTGTTTTTCCCACTTCTAAGACCTAATTCCGCCTACTTAGCAAGCTAAAAGTAGATTGATTCTCCTTATTACTCTTTTTTATTTTATAGTAAAAGCTTTAATAAAAGGAGTCCTAGCTTATAAGCGAGGCAGGGGTAGAAATACTAAAACTATAAAATATTGACTTTTTCTAGGTTTTTCTTTTAGAGAAAGTAAAAGCCTAATAAAATAGGGAGTATAGGTACTTTCTATATCTCCTTTAATTATATTTTCCTTAGTAAGGGGATTACCTTTAAGGCTTTTTTATAAGGGGACTTTGTAAATAGGGGGCTATAAGGACACGATTATAGAATAAAATAGATTAATAAGAGAGACAAATCCTTAAGGAGGTAAGGCCCCTAGGAATATAAAGACTATATACTATAGGTATATGCCTTTAATACGTAACCAGCGACTATCTAAGGGGCGTCTAGGGGTTGCCCTAAGAGCAACCTAAGGTATCCGCAATAATATCCCTTATATTACCCCCTCCTTCTTATAGTTAACCCCTAATCACTATTACTTTATAATAGAGGGAGATTATAAGGACTTGTCCTAAAAGGGGTTTAGAGAGATATTAGAAAGATATTAGTATGCTACTATATATTATCTATCTATCTAACCCCTACTTTAAACTTCTAAAAAACCTTAATAAAGAAAAAATATAACTAGAGAAAAGATGTAAGAATTGCTAGGAGACCTATTAGAAGTATATTAGAAGTATATTAGTAACTACCTAGGCTAATATAGGGATTTTTATATAATTCTACTTCTAAGCCTTTATGCTAGTTTATAATTAATTATAAGTATTATAGTCAATTTAGTATTCTAGTATAGTTCTATAGAACCTTTTAGTATCCCTTCGGCTGGTAATGTCCTATAAGAGTTAAACTATACGCAAATACTAGAATTAAAAATATGCGTATAGTTATAGAGCCTTAATCCCATTAACTCTATTAGCTAGCTCTTATTAATAACCATAGGACTAAATCTACCAGCTAAAGGGATAGGATTTAACGTATAAAGCCTTAGCTTGCCGTTATCTTTAACTATTAAGATATAGTCTATAATCCTTTCTTATAATCCTTTCCTTATAATCCCCTGCGTTACTAATATATTACTTTTATATTTGCCCTTAGGCTATTAAATATAGTTAAGGTATTAATTAGTTGGTTAAAAAGACTTATTTCTTAAGGTTTAGTATATATACTTTTTAATCTAGTAGTCCTGTACTATTTATTTGGCGTAGCTCTACTACCTAGCAAATAGGGATACTTTAGGATAGTAACTGTAGCTATTATATAACTGTTAAGAATGTCTATAACGTTAATCTTTAATACTATAGTATTATTTAGGTATAATTTAACCTATATATATCTTTAATTGACGCCTTAATTGCCTTCCCCTAGCTGCGTAATTAGTTTTTATAAAGAAGCAATAACGTATTTTATAGGTAAGCTAGTTAAACGAGTAAGCTAGCTTGTTAGCGACTCAGTTAATTAAGGCACAAGTACGGCAAGAGGGACGCGCAAACCTGTACAAATAGTAGTCTATAAACGAGGATCTAAAGCTATAGAGAGGAAAGGAGACAGAGGGCGGCGTTGCTTAACGTTATATACAAACCTCTAGTTACGTAACGGCAATAATCTAAAACTATCTATAATTGTTTACTAATATCTACTAATATCTATTAGCCACAATCTACTAGTTTCCACTAGCGCCGTAATATTACCCCCCCCCCCCCCCAAAAAAGCCTGCCCTTAGGCTTTATAGTTATCCGTATTATATCTATAAGGTATTCTTATCTTTATGCTTAATAGGCAGCTTATTATCTTTGCTATTTTAGCACTCTATTTACTTATTAAGGTACTTTAAGGGTCTAGGTTTATTGGGGTAACAGCTATAAAACTCCTAAAGCTTATAGGGACTATTTATAAAGTTTTATATAGGGTACTAAGTGGGGTTTAGGTTGTATCCTTTCTAACTAATATAATATTTTAACGTTCCCCTTATAAGCTTATAGGCCAGTATTTCTTTAATTTCCTATTTATTATCGCTATTAACTTAAATCGGTAGGGGAGGTTTATTCTTTTATCTAGGTAATAGGTTGTTTACGGCTTTCTATAGCTTATTTAAAGAGAAAATAGGGTAAACCTTAATTAAATTTAGGAGCTTTACTTTATATAAGTTACCTATCTTCTTAAGGACCTTATACGGTCCTGCTATCTAATAGTCTAGCTTATAGCTAGGTCGTTCCGTTTATTAGTTCTTTATTATAACCTAGACTATATCTTCTACGGTAAAGTTAGGCTCTTGCCTATACTTATTCGCTTACTATTATATTAATTTTAGGCCCTTTCTAGATTTATACGGGCTATTGTTTAGACTTCTTCTAAGCGCTTAGCGTACTGCTAGGCTTCTTTATAAGATGGTTTTTTATATACAGTCTAGGGTTCTTTTAGTTTTTTCTAGTTAAAGCTTATGTGGGGTAAGTAACCTATTTTTAGTTAAATAGGGGTAAATCTTATAGAGTTATAGAGTAGGGTTGCTTAGGCGTAGTTTATTAGGAGTAGTAGTTTAGCCTAGTTATCTCAGAAGTAGTTAATAAAGGGCCGAAGTCTCTAGTTTAAGTATTAATTTATAATCTCCGTCTAACTATTTATTTAGAGGTAGTATACTATAAAAAGCTTTAGCTTAATGCTTAAGATTTGGGTAAACTTATTCTAGAAAGCTAATATAAATTACGGCCTATAATTAGATATAATAGTATTTAGTAGTCTGTAAATTTAGTAGATATAGTAAATATACAGTTAAGCTACTTCTTTAGCATCAATATTCTTATAATAGGGGATTAAGAATAGGCGCTTACTAAAGCGGTTAACTAGAATTATAACTATATTGTATCTATTATGGTTTATAGGTAACTTATAAAAGTCTATAGAGATATACTACTAGGGGCGTTTTAGTATTAAGAGTGGTTTTAATAGTCCTAGGGTTTTATCTTATAAGATTATAGATCTATAGTAGCTGTTGGAGTTCCGTAAGTAATGGTTAATATTTATAACTATTCTAGGCTAGTAGTAGCGGTCGCTAATAATTCTATAGGTTTTATTTTTTTAGGGTAGGCCGTAGAGACCTAAGTATGTGCTTTGGTAATAAGCCGAGTCTATAAGTTCTATTTCTTTGCTACTATTAGCCGTTCCTAATACTTAAGTAATTTATTTTTAAGGGACCATAGGCTAGTAATATCCTTTATCTTTTTTATGGTACTTTTATAGAGAAGGGGCTGTACGGTTTATTTATAGTAGTTTATTAATAAAGTTAAGTCCTAAGGGGTTAATAGGACATATCTCGGCGCCTAAAAAGTCTATACTTAGTTCTGCCTATATTTAGGAGTTAAAATACTTTAGTTATAGTAGTATCTAGGTCTATAATAAGATCTTTATAGCTATCTGGTTATCTAGGTCCTATTTACACCTTATAAGAGTATTTGTATAGTTTATAGTACCTAGTCTATACGTAATTAGGAAGTTAAACTAAGATAGGATATCTGCCTAGCGTGCCTACCAAGCTATAAGGGCTTTTGTTATTATAAAATATTCTAGGGCCTTATAATCTAATACTACCTAGATAGGTTTAGGGGTCCCCTTTAGCTATATACGCCAGTACTAAAAGCTAGAGATAATAGCTAGCATTTCTTTATTATAAATATAGTAGTTTAGCTTAACGTCTACTATAGTCTTTAAATAGTATATAATAGGGTACTATTCTCCATTAGGTTGCTTCTGGGAATAAACGCTAGCTATTATACCATCTAAGGCATTAGTTTCTAGCATAGAGGGCCGTTTTAGGTTAAAGTGGATAAGTAGAGGAGCTAATACTAGCTGTTCTTTAAGCTTATTAAAGGCCTGCCTATATATAGCGTTAAAGTAGAAGGGCTAGTCTTTTCTAATAAGACGGTTAAGAGGCTAGGTAATCCTACTATAGTTCTTAATAAAGCGTTAGTAGAAGTTATAAAAACCTAGAAATAACTATACCCCCTTTACGGTCTATAGGGTATCTACTAGTTAATTACAGCCGTTTTCTTTAGGTTGGTCTTAATTTTATCCATACTAATAATAAACCTTAGGTACTTAGTACGCTTAATACTAAATTCTAACTTCTTAATATTAGCCTAAAGGCTAGCCTTGCGGAGCCGCTATAGGACCTTATAGACATACTCCTTATATTCTAGCTTGTTCTTAAAGTAAATTATAATATTATTTAGATAGGCCGTATAGAAGTTATTAAGGTAGTTAAAGAGTATATTGTTTATATACCGCTAATATATAGCTAGTCCGTTAGTTGGTTTAAAAGGAAGTACTTTATATTTATACGTTCCACAATAGGTTTAGGATATAGTAAGATCCTTAGACCTAAGGTTTACCCTAATTTAGTAAAAGGCCTAGCGGATATTAAGCTTAGTAAAGATTTTAGCTCTATTTATTTGGGCTAAAGTCTTATTAAATAGGGGTAGCGGATAGCGGTCCTTACGGGTTATATTATTTAGCTTATAGTAGTTAATATAGAAGCAAAGTCCTCCGTTTAGCTTTTTAATAAAGAGAATAGGTAAGGCGAAAGGGGCTTAGCTAGGTTTAATAAAGCCCTTATTTAGGTTATTAATAAAGGACTACTTTATAGCCTATAAGTCGGCAATAAACTACTAATAGAGGGGGCTAAAGCTAAGGGTGTCTTTCTTGCCCTACTTAATCTCGATCTTATAGTTATATAGTTAGTAAGGCCGAAGTATATTAGATGCTACCTTAGAGAATATATCCTTAAATTTCTAGTGTTAGTGTGGTGGTGTACGCGGTCCCTCTCAGATAGGAAGTCACAATGCTGTCTGTCTGTCGGTCAGTCGGTCAGTTAGTTAGTCGGTCGTTAGTCGTTATCAATCAGTAGGAAAGCAGTCAGTAAGAAGAAAGGAAAGAATGTATTCCGGTAGGTCGTGCTAGAGAGAAGGAGAGAAGCCGAAGGCTCGATATATACAGGAAAATGCTAAATCACTAAGTAGTGGCCCATTTTACCTCACCACATTAGTAGGGTAGTTTTTATTCTACTAGTTCCTTATTTATAAGCTCGCTTTTCTACCTACTAAGCTTGCTTTTCTTTTCCTTAATTATTTAAATAATTTTTTATAAGCTAGTTATAAAGGTAACGGTATTAGGCTGAACTAAGTTCTAGTAGAATCCTACGGTACTAGTATAGTAGATATTAACTAGGGGAAGGTTTATAGGTTTCTTTACAGATATCTATAAGGCTGTATTTTACGGTATATAGTTTATAGTCTTTTTTAGCTTACGTTTCATTTTCTGTAAGTTATCCTTTCTATCTATTAGTTTAGTATAGCGCCTAATATTCCTAGCTTTCCTTTATAGCTATATAGATTCTAAGTCCTTTATAGGGAGCTTAGTTTAGTTACTACTAACTTCTTAGGTCTTTAGTGCAGGTAGCGTAGTATATATAGTTTAGGGGCGGCGTAATATATAGATCCGTTATAGGTTAAGCTATATATTCTTTTTAAGGGCTTAGTCCCTACGTATAGCATTAGCTTAGTAAATAGTATTAATTTAGGGTTGTATAAGATTTTCTATTATAATGCTGATTTCTTTTATAAAGAAAGGGGTTAAGGGTAGAGTTTTAGGCTAGATAAGCCGTCTACTCTATATATTAAGCTATAAGCCTAAATAGGCTAGCTATTTTCTCCTTAAGATTATATTATAGCTTTCTAGGTCTATAATAAGAAAGGGGATATTATACTGCCTTTGTTTATTAATATAGAGGTAAATCCACAAGATAGTTATAATAGATAGCCCTATCTATCCATTATACCCATAAATAGAAATTAGTTTAGGCAGTTCTTTAATAGGTATATTTAAAAAGTTAGCCAGCTTTATAGTATACTGGGTGTCTATTAAGGTAAAGGTATTTACTCTAGAGTTAGCTAAAGTAGAGGTTAAAACTTAATATCTATTACGGAATAAAGTATAAGGGATAGTGTAGCTTTTTTTACTAACTAGCCGACCTAGATTAATATATAATATATTAATCCCTTTTACGTTAGGAAAAAATTTACCAGCATCTAATTTTACTTTTCTACCATTTTAGCATTTTCTAGCATTTAGTAGCCAAATGCCGCATTTATAATTAAGTATTAGCATATAGCAGCTAAATGCTGTATTTAGTAGCCAAATGCTAGAAAATGCTAAAATAGCAGAAAAGTAAAATTAGATGTTAGTAAATTTTTTTCCTAATATAGAGGCTCCGTATAAAATTCTATATAAAGTTCCGCATGAAGTTCCGCACGAAGCTCTGCGCAAAGCTCTACACAAAGCTCTGCGCGAAGCTCTACACGAAGCTCTGCGCGAAGCTTTACACGAAGCTCTGCGCGAAGCTCTACACAAAGCTCTACACGAAGTTCTACACGAAGCTCTACGCAAAGCTCTGCACGAAGTTCTACACGAAGCTCTGCACAAAGCTCTGTACGCAGTTCTGCACGAAGCTCTGCACAAAGCTCTACACGAAGCTCTACACGAAGCCCTGCACGAAGCTCTGCACGAAGTTCTGCACGAAGCTCTGCACAAAGCTCTACACGAAGCTCTGCACGAAGTTCTACACAAAGCTCTGCACAAAGCTCTACACGAAGTTCTGCACGAAGCTCTACACAAAGCTCTGCACGAAGCTCTACATAAAGCTCTGCACGAAGCTCTACACAAAGCTCTACACGAAGCTCTGCACGAAGCTCTACACAAAGCTCTATACGAAGCTCTACACAAAGCTCTACACGAAGCTCTGCACGAAGCTCTACACAAAGCTCTTATATAAAGCTCTGCACGAGGCTCTACATAAGGCTCTACATAAAGCTCTACGTATAGAGGCTCTGCACAAGGCTCTGCGCGAAGCTCTGCGTACAGAGGTTCTATATAAAGCTCTACGTACGGAGGCTCTACACGAAGCTCCGCATCGGGTCCCCGTTATATTCCTAATAGCCTCTACATATGCCTCTGACGAGTATACCCCCTATATACACCTAGGTAGCCACCTTATTTTTTACCCTTCCTTCCTTATATCCTTCCTACCTAAGGGGACACCAGAACGACAGCTAGTAGACGACCGTCGCTAAAGCCGGACGACCGTTGCCGGAGCCAGATAACCATCGCTAGAGCTAGATAACCGTCGCCAGAGCTATACGACCGTCGTTAGAGCTAGACGACCATCGTTAGAGCTAGACAACCATCGTTAAAGCTAGACAACCGTCGCCAGAGCTATATAATCGTTGCTAGAGCTAAATAACCGTCGCTAGAGCTATATAACCGCTACTAGACAACCATTTAAATAACTAGCCAGCAAACACTATAAACAATTTAATTAATTAATTAAATTAAGGTAATATAAACAGGTAGGCATAAATAGGTAGGTATAAATAGGTAGGTATAGACAGATAGATAAATAGATAGATAGATAGATAGATAGACGGGTAGACAGGTAGGTAGGTAGGTAGGTAGATAAGTAGGTAGGTAGGTAAGTAGGTAGGTAGGTAAGTAGGCAGGTAGGTAGGCAGGCAGGTAGGTAAATAGGTAGGTAGGTAGGTAGATAGGTAGGTAGGTAGGTAGGTAGGTAAATAGGTAGGTAGGTAAGTAGGCAGGTAGGTAGGCAGGTAGGTAGGTAGATAGGTAGGTAAATAGGTAGATAAGTCGGTAGGTAAATAAATAGAAGAGAACCGTTGCTATATATTAAATTATCTAAAATAATATAATTTTGCACTAACTATATAAACTAAGTAAATACTATTAAGTGTATAAAAAGAGTAAGATATATAGAATACGCGAGGAAGGTATTATATATAGAATGCACGAAGAGGGTATTATATATTAATTACGCATTAAGTGCAAAATACGTAATTAGCTGTACTGTATTATTAAATATAGTAGTATACTATACTATATTATTAAATACGGCAGTTAGCTATACTATATTATTAAATATAGCAGTATACAGCAGTATACTATATTATATTATTAAATACGGCAGTATACCGCACCTTAGTTAATATTATACACTATACGTTATAGTGCGCGGAATGCGCATTTAGCCGCCAAATGCTGCTAAATGCTGTAAAAATGCTAGTAAATTTTTTCCTGACGTAATCCTAAAGAGAAGTCTTCCTTTAGGGTTCCTCTTTTTCTAATTTTACGCTATTTTCCTAGATTAATAGAACCTTGTCTTTTTTAGTATTAATTAGGTAGTCTCTTATAATATAACCCTTCTAGCTATAAGAGAAGTAAGCGCCTTAATTACTAAGAGCTTATTTTTAGGGGTTGTTATATATAGGCTGAGTATACGCTAGACCTATAGTAGGACTAGCTATATAGCTAGCTGCTAAATTAACGGTAGGCTATATAGTGGGTGCTATAGGAGTTATTAATCGTGCTAAGGTACTATAGGCCGTTTTTATATTACTTATAGTTTGACTTAAAGGGTTTCTAGCTTTATACTATTTAGTATATACCTTAATTTAATAGAGGCCTTAGTTAATAACTAAGCACTAGTTTATAAGTTCCTTTAGCGTCTATATAATAGTAAAAACTAGTAATATAGCTTGCTATAGGTCTAGGGTAAGCTTATTAAATAGGTTTAGCATTAGATCTTTCTAGGAAATTTAGGCCTAGCTAGCTAGGTATAAAAAGTGGGTCTAAAAGGCTAAGAAGGTCTTTATTATTTTTATATTTAGGCTTTTATAATTAAGCTAGGTGTTTTATACTTTAAAGGGGTCCTTATAAATAAAAGATAGGTAAATAATTATCTCTTTTTTAGAGAAGAAGGAATCTATTAAGTGTAACGGCGCTATCGCACGTTACCTGCCAAATTCTACTATATTCTGCCGACCTGCGATTGGCCCGCCTAAAGATAGCGCCTTAGCGGCTTACCTTATATATTTATTTATATTAGTCCTAGCAACCCCTTTTCCTTCTCTTTAGCTTAGTATCTTTACTAGATAGCAATTTATAAGCTTTGGTTTAGAGGCATTTATATAAGCCGTTATATTATACTAAGCTCACCCTATCTTACCTAGAAAGGCCTTAATAATATCCCACCCTAAAGAAACTTCGTCTGCAACAACGCACTAACGCGCTATACTTAGACACTAAAACAACTCTATATTACCTAGGAAGGCCTAGATAATATCCTACCTTATAAGCTAGATAGAACTAAACCTATACCCCTAAAATTAAAACTAAAGCGTATAATACTAATAAACCTTAGAAAGCTAACAATGGCACCTAAAGTAAGCTTATTTAAGAGAGCTGCCTTTACCTAAGAGGAACCTAAGATCTAATTAGGATTAGAAATTGAAGATAATAATAACATTATAGACGTACGTAAGTAGATTCGCACCCTTATAGCTAGCTAAGAAGCCAATTATCTTAAAGCAAAAAATATATAAGAGACCCTATAAGAGATCCTAGAAAGCCTTACGGCCCTATAAAATAGCCTAGCTTCCCCTTTTTAAAGCCCTAGCTAACCTATTTACTCTACTAAATATAATATACTAGGGAGTATAGATATAATAATAAAGTAATTAAAGTCCGTTAAGCTCNNTAACCCNNNACNNCTATNTANTAGNATAGACCCTACCTTTAAGAATTAGAGGATTTAAGTATAAGGAAAGCTCCGCGTTAACTATAACTATTTCCTTTCTAAAGAAGCTAAAATACTCTACCTCTTTAGTTAAACCACTGGGGACACCTAACGGCACCTTTAAGCCAAGTTTAAGGACAACTCCCCTATCTAATTTATATCTGTTAATAAAATAATACGGTACCTAGCGGCTATCTATATTAACCCAAATAAAGTACGGGATGCCTATTATAACTATAATCGCCTAATAATAAAACTAAACTAACCCTTTACTAAATTCTAAACTTAATTCCTATACCTTATAGGAGAAGGCTAGGTTCCCCTTAAGAACTATTAATTAGACCTATATAATAAGCTAACAATCCGGCTATAAAAAAATATTGCTATAACCTTAAATGACCTACTAATCTATAAAAGACTTGCAGCTTATTGACTATTATTAGACTTAGAACTAAAGCGGATTAACGCCCACCCTAATTAATAGAAGAAACTCTATAATAATTAGAACTCGCTAGCTATATCTATAGGACATAGAGTAGGAAGATAAGTTATAACTACTTTTATACTAAAGGTGGTTATAACTACGCACTAGTGAGCCTTACCCGACTAGTTACGTACTACGCTATTAACTAGTATTCGCCGCAATACTCCGATTAACTCTGCCTTAGCTATATACTATAACTATAATAAATAAGGTCACTTTACTTTATTCTACCCGGAGCTAAAGAATATAGGTAATATTAAGGAGATAGAGGAAGAAGAAACGTTTAATAAGTTAGAAAAAAAAGAACCTTAGGGAAAGACTCCCCCCTATAGTACCCTATTAATCTTAAAGAGATTAATCTTAGTTAGTTAATAGGTGGAAAGCATTTTATATTTTTATATATAGTATCTTAAAATGGATATAGAGTTAATATAACTGCCCTTATTAACACTAGAGTAAATAGCTTCGCCTTTATAAATACTACCTATATAAATAATTATAACCGACTACCGGACCTTGCATATTACCCTATTTCACCTGCGTCAGCACTACCCTCGTATGTCTTAGATACGTTGGAAATGAGTTATAGGCCTCGGAGTTCGGGGTCTACTTTCATGTATTTATACCACTTGATTTCCATAGATTTATAATTAAGTTGCTCGTTTAATTCCCACACACTGCAAAGCTTACAATAATATTGCTAAGTTTTTAAATGCAGAAGCTATCCGACTAGAGAAGCCTATCTAGATAAAAGGCTATAATAGCCAAGCCGGTCGGCCCGTTACCTATATCTTAAAGTTATATATCGCTCTTAATAGACGACGCTAATACGGTATCCCCTTTTACATCCTAGACCTAGGGTCCTATAATATAATCCTTAAACGAAAATAGATGTCCTATTTTAATATTTAGTTAAATATACAATAAAGACGGTTTGTCTGGCCGGAGGATAGACTAAGGTTACCCTCCTTTATTAAGGAGATCTAAACTAACCGCAAGACACTAGCCGTAAGGGCTAACCCTACCTACTAGTAGGATGTCTAGGCCCGTAACCTAGCCTTTATCTAAAAAGACGCCCGCTATAAAGCTAGAAAGAACTTTATATTAACAAAGATACTCTTCTAAAGCGCTATATTTAAAGAGGACTCTATATACAGAAGTGAGATAGATAGTAATGTAGATAATATCTAAATCGCATAGATCTAACTAGTATAGAAAAGAACGTATTAATAGGATATAAGGGATAACCTCTAAAAGATATAATAAAAGCTAAAAGGAGTAATAATAATGCTAATACTCCGGAAGTTCCTAAAGTTATATACGCCCCTATTATTAGGCAACCCCCCTACCGTAAATATCGCCGCAATTAGCGCTATAGTATTCCACTTTAATATATACTAGAAGGACAATAAGGTCTTTATAATAAGCCTATATAAAATTAACCAAATTATTAATAATAGAGAGGAAAGGCTAGCTAAGGAAGCCAATAAGAAACTAGTTAAACGCCTTCTTTTTACCATTTATATAGACTATAAGGATGTATTCTTAAAGGCGGCCTTAGACAAGTTACCCCCCTATCAGATATATAATTATAAGATTTAATTAAAAGCTAATAACTCGCTAGGCTATAGCCCCCTCTACCATTAATTAACGGATAAGCTAAAAGTAATAAAGTAGTACTTAATTAACAACGTAGATAAAGGGTTTATCGAGCTAAGTTAAGCCCCTTTTACTTCCCCTATCTTATTTATAAAAAAGCCTAATAGAGGCCTTCGTTTTTGTATTGACTATTAAAAGCTAAACGCTATTACTTAAAAGGACCAGTATTCTATTCCTTTAATTAATAAGACCATTATATATTTAAGCTAAGCAAAGATTTTTATTAAACTTAATATCCGCTAAGCTTTCCACCAAATTAAAATAAACCCTATATTTAAAGATTTAACAACATTCCGTACCTATTATGGTTCCTATAAATATAAAGTTCTTCCTTTTAAACTAATAAACGGACTGGCTACGTACCAAAGGTATATAAATAACGTTCTTTTTAATTATCTTAATAAATTCTGTACGTTATACCTAGACGATATTCTTATATACTTAGATAACGAACTTAAGCATTAAGTTTATATTAAGAAGGTCCTAAAAAAACTACAGAACGTGGGCCTATAAGTTAATATTAAGAAATATAAGTTTAGGGTAAAACGTATAAAATACCTTAGGTTTATTGTAACTATAAAAGGAATTAAGGTTAACTCTAAGAAGGTAGAGGTAATCTATAACTAAAAGCCCCTTTACATAGTAAAAGGAATCTAATCCTTCCTTAGCTTTTATAACTTCTACTACTAGTTTATCTATAACTATAAAATTATAGTAAAACCTCTTATATAACTAACCAGGAAGGATACACCTTTTATCTTTAATAATAGCTATATAAAGGCCTTTAAAGAGATAAAGGATTAGCTTATCTCTTCCTTAATCCTTTATTACTATAACCTAGATCTTAAATTAATGCTAGAAACGGACGCCTCTAATAGGGTTATAGCGGGAATCCTATTATAGTTACATCCAGACAGTAAATAGTACCCTATAGCTTTCTTCTTAAAGATAATAAACCCGGCTAAGTATAACTATAAAGTATATAATAAAGAAATGCTAGCTATTATTTAATTACTTTCCTAATAGCATGTAGAGCTTAAAGGTATAAACTCCTAGATTAAGATATATACGGATTATAAAGCCCTAGAGTACTTTATAACTATAAAGCAGCTTACTAAATAATAAGCCTAGTGGGCTAAAATACTCTCCTAATTCTTCTTTACGATTATATATTATTCTAGTAAGTAAAACTTTAAGGCTAATGCCCTAACCTAAAGAGAATAAGATATAAAACCCTAGGATAAGCTAAAGACCTAATATTAGACGCGCGCCCTCCTCTATTTAGAATAGCTTAACCTATAGATCCTTAAGGAGCTAAACTCTTAGTAAAACAAGCTAGCACTAATAGAGGAGTCCTTAGATAAGCTAATAGGGCTAATTAACCACCTTTTAACTGTAAACCGTATAGCTGATGCCCTAAGGGCCCTTTGCGAATAAGCCGTAAAGGAGACCCCGATTTTAAGATGGAGGAAGAATTGCTCCTATACTAGGAGCAGCTTATAGTCCCTAACGTTAATAATCTACGGACTAAACTAATCCGCGAAGCTTATTGCTAAGTCTCTATGGCATACCCTAGTAAGAATAAGATCTATAAAATTATTAACTGCCGCTACTACTGGCTAAGAATAGTTATAGATATTAATCGATATATACGGAACTGCGAAGACTACTAGAGAGCTATAATCCCACGGGATAAGACCCTAGGACTACTTAAGCCACTTCTAATATTAGAGCGCCCTTAGTAGTATATTTTTATAGACTTTTATAAACTACCTAGGGACCATAACAGATACGATATAGTTATAGTTATAGTTAACCGCTTTAGTAAACGCCCATTTTTAATTCCCTATTATAAGAACATTAATGCTAAAGAGGCAGCCTAGCTATATATTTATTACGTTTACTAAATCTATAGACTACTAGATACTATTATATCTAATTATAGGCTATAGTTTATATCGGCCTTTTAGAATAAGTTTACCTAGATTCTAGGTATTAAGCTAAAGCTTTTTATAGCTTATTACCCCTAAACAGACAGTTAGATAGAAATTATAAATTAGTACCTAGACTAGAGGCTTAGGCCCTTTATTAACTATTTCTAGGATAACTAGTCTAAACTATTACCCTTAATAGACTACGCACAAGTAATCCTACCCTATAACTCCATAGGGTTTGCCCCAATTTAGCTAGAAATGGGATACTTACCCTATATAAGCTTTAACTAGAAAAGGCTAGAAGAACCCCAAATTATATAAGAGAAGCTATCCGATACTAAGGCCTAACGGTATACTAAACAATTAGAGGAAGCCTAGACGGTAGCCTATAAAAACCTAGAAAAAGCTTAAAGGTTAATAAAATAGCAGGCAAATAAACACCATTAAGAGCCTAACTTTGTCCCTAGCGATATAGTCTAAGTTATAATAAGGAATTAGAAGACCAAATAACCTAGCTATAAGCTAGACTACTAAATAGTAGAACCGTATAAGGTTCTTAAGAAAATAGGCAACTTATATAAGATAAAGCTCCTAGATTTAATTAGGGTTTACCCTATTTTCTTACTAGATAAGTTATAAAAAGCTATAAACGACCTATTACCTAGACAAAAGAATAAGCCTCCCCTACTAGTTTAAGTAAACGGTGATAACGAATAGGAGGTTAATAAAATACTAGCCTATAAAATAGTAGGGGAAACGCTAAAATACTATATTTAATAGAAGGGCTATAATCCTAACCCAACCTAGTACCCTATATAGAACTTTATAGGCTACCTATAAGGGTTATTTTAGCCCTTACTTAGTTGCATTACCTAAGGGCTCTTAGGGGTCGCTAAGGCTAGCCTTCGGCTAGCCCTTGGCACCTCCTTATAAGCACCTCAGGCTTACAGCCCTTTCCCTCCTCATTGGTTCGTCTCCGTACGAGGCTATTACTTACTCTTTACCATATCGTCCTCTTCCATCGACTCCCTATGTGACTCATGCTTGGCTTGCCTACTCCCTACCGTATACCCTAGCAATACTGCCTTACACTACCCCTAAAAGCTTAAAGAATTTTATAACTAATACCCTAATACACCTAGACCCCTAAAGTACCTAAATAAATTAATGGAATGCTAGTATAATAAAGATAATAAGTTACCAGAAGAATATAGGGACAAAAACGCCCTAAAGCCCTAATACAGCTGTCTGTTAAATTCTGCTATATTCTGCCGTTTTCTACCAGTACTATAAAATTTCAGATATCTAGGAACTTTAACCGCCGGTTAAAGTTATCTAATTAGTTAGATCTATACTAAGACTTTTAGCGGCTACTCTTTATAGCTTAGTGCTTCCACTTAGCTTACAATTGCCCTTTATACTTAGTCTAGACGTACTTATATCCCATTTATCTCCTTATCTTATATTTTATAATCCTATATTTATAAGCCTAGTACTACCCTATTTCTAACTAAGCCTAAGGGCAGGCTTTCTTTTAAAGAGGGGGGTAATGTAACGGCGCTATTGCACGTTACCTGCTAAATTCTACTATATTCTGCCGACCTGCAATTAGCCCGCCTAAAGATAGCGCCTTAGCGGCTTACCCTATATATTTATTTACATCAGTCCTAGCGACCCCTTTTCCTTCTCTTTAGCTTAGTATCTTTACTAGATAGTAATCCACAAGCTTTAGTTTAGAGGCATTTATGCGAGCTATTACATTAAGTCTTATACATATTATAGACGTAAGTGCGTCTATATATCCCCACTAGTACGGCTAAAGATATAGGCTATTCTAGCTTAAGTAGTAGGGAAATAGTCCGTATTAACTTTAAGCTTATTCTATAATTATAGCTTCTAATTATTAAATATAGGGTTAGTTCTGTCTATAAGTAATAGGGGGTCCGTGACCTTCGCGGACTATAATAATATTAATACTATACGTTAAGCTAGGGCCTTAAAGACTATAGTAAGTCTTTAGGTGTCTAATAACTCCTTACTAGGTATAAGGGGTTCTCTAGCTTTAAGTAGCTCTTAAAGTTATTTAATTTTAGTATTAGCTGCTATAAGCTCTACCTAAGAGTTTAAATTAGTTACTATTTTACTATTAGAGGTATTTAAGGGTTCTATAGCTGCTTTACCAGCTGCTATATTTTTTAGCATAATAGTATAGTTATTAGAGTAACTTCTAGTAGGATTCTATAGGGGTTTTGGTCTATACATATTCTATAAATCTTTTTTTTTTTCTATTCTTTAAGTTCTAATAATAGTCTTTAGGTTTACTTCTATGTTTTATTCTTATTTATAGCCCTATTAATATATTTAAGTTCCTTCTTAGAAAAAAGAGTAGATAAGCTTTAGATAATATTAGTAACTTAGTTAATTAAGGTATAAGTACGGCAAGAGGGACGCGTAAGCCTATACGAATAGTAGTCTATAAATAAGGATTTAAAGCTAAAGAAAGGAAAGGAGATAGAGGGTGGCGCCGCTTAACGTTATATATAATCCTTTGGTTACATAATAGCAATTATCTAAAACTATCTACAATTATTTACCGATATCTACTAATATCTACTAGCTATAATCTACTAGTTTCTACTAGCGCCGTAATATAGCTAGTCTGCTAAAACGATACTAAATATAATAAACTCTATAATGAATTACTTTACCTAACTATAATCTATCTCTAATTCCTTATCGCTACTAGATTCTATAGTAGATTCTTTATTATTTTAATACGTTTAAGCGTTATGCCTAATCCTGCTACAATTGCCACAGTGCCTTTAAGTTAGTTTAACCCTATCTGCCTTAGCTTTACCCTAACTCTTCTTACTACTAGAAGTTGTAGTAGTAAAGCCCTTAGCAACTAACTACGAGCCAGCCTTAAAGGTAAGGACTCCTCCTTACTAGATACGCTTTCTTTTATACTACGTCCATTAGATTATAGCCTTATTAACTATTTTAAGCTTAGTAATTTAATTATGCTAATACTATCTAATAAGCTATTATAAGGGTGCCTTTAACAAGCTAATTAAACCCTTTCTTTAAAGAAGATAGTAAGCTACCTAAATTATCGCTAATTAGCTTCGTTTACAATCCAAATTTAAGGTGATTACTAGGGTTTTTAACTACCATATAGTATCTTAAGTGGTAAATAGTATAGGCGTGCGTAATCGAATGTTAAGCTTTAATATTACCTTATCTAGGTTAAATGGAACTAGGCTAGCGCCTTAAAAGCTTCCTTAGATATTACTCTTAGTAATAGACACGCTAAGCGCATCCTAAAAGGCTGGTAAGAACTCTATTTTAGTAATATAGTTAAATTAGTTATATATTAGCTTCTTAACTTAGCGCCTATACGCCTACTTTAAAGGCGAAAAACAACCTATATCTAGTGGCTATAAGATATATAATATATATAGCGGTATATATAAAGTAATTATCTTATTCTCCTTGTAGTATTTAGTAAATTATAGTAAGTTATAGCTCTTATAGCCGTCTATAATTAATAAACAGTACGCGCCTATAGTATGCTTCTTTATATACGCGTTAAAATGCTTTAACTACTGGAAACTAAGCTTATTTATTATCTAGCCGTTATTAAAAACCGCGAATACCTGTTAGGCTAGTATATTAATTTCCTAGTACTAGGCAGAGAGGTGGTTTTTATCTTTATAGATAATAAAGGGTAGAAGCGCGTATCCTAACGCGCTAATAGCCTGGATTACTATAACCTACTTACGGTTACCTAGCTAAACAGCCTTTAGTTAATACCGTCTCTTAGAGCCTATAACAACTTTTTGCTAGGTTATTATACCTACCTAGAAGCTAGATTCGTTAAAGTTATATATATTTTTATTCTATATACTATATTTAGTCTTTACGTTTTATATAAGGTTAAACTAACCTTATATAATTGCTAGTTCTTCCTATTTATAACGCTAGTAGTCTAGCTTCCGATTATACTTTGTTTTAATTTCTAGGGTGCGCTTTACAAAGCTATATAGCTAGTTATACCTACTAGGTCCCTTTACCACTTAACTAATAGTTTATTAGCCATTTCTTAAATGGCATTAAGTGGAGGGGCGAATCCTTTTAAATCTAGCTTAAGAATATACTGCTTTATTGCCTCTTCTTTAGTTACTATAAGCTTTATTAATTTCGGCTTAGTATCGCGTCGTAAGGTAGTTCTGACGCGTTGCGTCTATAGGCTTAAGAGAGGCACGTTAAAGTTGCGTGCAGTGTGTTAAACGCTATAAATCTGGCCAGTATTAAAAGCCTAGATAGCAAGCTAGATTTAAGCTTTTTTAAAGGCTAGTAGTATATTGGTGGGTAGAGATATAGTCGTGTTAAAGATATTGACGTGTGGTCTTGGTAAACTGACCAGCTTATCTATTTAACTAGCTTACCTATAAAATACGTTAGCTAAATAGCTTATACACGTATTTCCTTTTTTTTTTAAAAAAATAGCGCTATTATAACGGAGTTATATTAGTAAGGTTGCGGCTATTTACTAAAAGGGTATTAGACGGTAAAGTATAAAGATACTTTACTTATTAGGCTTAATCCTTTTCCTTAATACCTGCTTCTATACGAACCTCGCTAAAGTTCCTTAGACCAAGAAATCGATCAAATATTTAAAGTGTTACGGCACTGGCAGAACTTGGCAGAACTACGCACCGGAAAGTTGCCACAGATTGCCGTATATTGCGGTCACGTGACGCGAAGATCGTATATAGCTTCGAGCGGCGCTCCCCTTCTTCTCCTTTCCTTTCTTTAGCTTTAGATTCTTGTTTATAGACAATCCAATTATACAGGCTTGCACGTCCCTTATACTGTGCTTATACCTTAATTAACTAAGTTGCTAATATTATCTAAAGCTTACTCTACTCTTTCTTCCTAAGAAGGAACTTAAATATATCTACGAGAACACAGAATAGGACCCTAAGGACATCACTAGGACCACAAGAACAAGACCTAAAAGAAAAGAACAGAACCCCAAGGAAAGGACCCACAAGACACGTACAGACTAAAACCCCTAAAGAAATTACCTGGAATTACCTAACACCCCTACCACCATACCACAAACCACAGCTGCAGGTAAAGCAGCTGTAGGACCCTTAAATACTTTAGATAAAGAAACAATTAACATTTCAACCCCCTAGGCGGAGCTTGCGGCTGCCAATACCAAAATTAAACAATTGCGAGAGCTGCTTAAAGCTAGAGATACCCCTATATCTAATAATAAGTCATTATTAGACAACTAAAGACTTACTATAGTCCTTTAGGCCCTATCCTAGCGCCTTAGTGAATCCACCAAGGCCTATATAGCACCAAAGCGGTTAGCAAAGGTCGCGGACCCCCTACTACTTACAGACGGAACCAACCCTATATTTAATAATTAGAAGCTCCAATTATAGGATAAGCTTAAAGTTAATATAAACTACTTCCCTAACGCCTAAGCTAGAATAGCCTATATCTTTAGCCGTACTAGCGGAGACGCCTAGACGCATTTACGCCCACGATATACTAAAGACTTAGCAAACCCCTTTATCTCTAAAAAAGAAATAATTGAATACTTATCTTTTATTTATAAGGACCCTTTTAAAGTATAGAACGCCCGCTTTAGCTATAAAAGCCTAAATATAAAAACAATAGAGACCTTTTTAGCCTTCTAAACCCGCTTTCTATACCTGGCCGGATAGGCCTAGATCCCCTAGGAAGACCTACTGCTAGACCTCTTTAATAAGCTTACCCTAGACCTATAGCGGGCCGTATTACCAGCTTATACTACAGTATAGACGTTAAAGGAACTTACGGACTATTACCTAGCTATTAACTAAGGCCTTTATTAAATTAAGGCACGCGCTAACTAGCTAAAAACTAGAAACCTTATAAACTAGGCCGTAAGTACTATAAGTACAGCCTATAGTGCCCCGGCATAATCGGCAACTCCTATAGCTAACCTAGCAGCTAGCCGCGCAGCTACCCCTACTATAGGCCTAGTGTACACCCAGCCTATATATAGCGACCCCTATATATAGGCCCTTAGCGATTAAGGAGCTTACTTCTTATATAGTTAAATAGGCCACCCTATAAGGAACTACCTAATAAAGGTAAGAATAAACAAGGTCCTATTAATTCAGGAGGATAGTATAGAGCTAGAAAAAGAGGAACCCTAGAGGAAGACTCCTCTTTAGGGTTAAAAGGGATTAATATATTACATATTAATTTAGGTTGGCTAGTTAGTAGAAAAAGCTGCACTATCCCTTATACTTTATTTTATAATAAATATTAAGTTTTAACCTCTACTTTAGCTAATTTAGGAGTAAATGCCTTTACCTTAATTAATATAAAGTGTGCTATAAAACTAGCTAACTTTTTAAATATACCCCTTAAAGAACTACCTAAACTAATCCCTATTCGCGGTTATAACGGACAAATAGGGCTACCTATTATAACTATCTTATAAATCTACCTCCGCGTTAACGGACGAAGGTAATATAACGTCCCCTTTCTTATTACAAACTTAGGAAGCTATAATATAATCTTAGGAAGAAAATGGCTAGCCTATTTAGGCTTACAGCTTAAAGTATAGAGTAGACGGCTTATCTAGCCTAAAACTCTACCCCTAACCCCTTCCTTTATAAAAAAAATCAGCATTATAATAGAAAACCTTATACGGCCCTAGATTAATACCATTTACTAGGCCAATACTATACGCAGAGACTAGGCCTTTAAGAAGGATATATAGCTTAACCCACAATAGATCCGTATACTACGCCGCCCCTAGACTACCTATATTACGCCACCCGCACCAGAGACCTAGAAAGTCGGTAATAACCTAGCTAAGTTCCCTATAGAGAACCCTACAAAGCCATAAAGAAAAGCTAGGGATATTAGATACTACACTAAACTAATAAATAGGAAGGATAACTTACGGAAAATAGAATATAAGCTAAGGAAGACTATAAACCCTATACCGCAAACCACGGCCTAATAGACGCTAAAGAAACCTACAGACCTCCCACTAGTTAATATCTGCTATATTAGCGCTATAGGATTCTACTAGAACCTGGTTTAGCCTAATACCATTACCTTTATAACTAGCCTATACGAAATTAACTAAATAATTAAGGAAAAAGAAAGCGAGCTTAGTGGATAGGAAAGTGGGCTTATAGATAAAGAACTAGTGGAGCAAAAACTGCCTAATTAATACTGGAAATTTAAGGACGTATTTTTTAAGGTAGCATCTAATATACTTCTACCCTACTAACCGTATAACTATAAGATTAAGATTAAGCAAGATAAGGGAAGCACCCTTAGCTTTAGCCCTCTTTACCTATAGTCTATTACCGAATTATAGGCCATAAAGTAGTACCTTATTAATAACCTAAATAAGGGCTTCATCAAGCCTAGCTAAGCCCCTTTTAACTTACCTATTCTCTTTATTAAAAAGCNAAATAGAGGACTNCGCTTNTNNATNNACTACNNTAAGCTAAATAATATAACCCACAAGGACCGCTACCCGCTGCCCTTACTTAATAAGACTCTTACCTAAATAAGTAGAGCTAAGGTTTTTATAAAGCTTAATATCCGCTAGGCCTTTTACTAAATTAGGATAGACCCCAGGTCTAAAAATCTTACTATATTCTAAACCCATTATAGGACGTACAAATATAAGGTACTTCCTTTTAGACTAACTAACGGACTAGCTACGTACTAGCGGTATATAAACAATATACTCTTTAACTACCTTAACAACTTCTATACGGCCTATCTAGATAATATTATAATCTATTCGGAGAATAAACTAGAATACGAGGAGTACGTCTATAAAGTCCTATAATAGCTCCGCGAAGCTAGCCTCCAGGCTAATATTAAGAAGTTAGAATTTAGTGTTAAGCGTATAAAGTACCTAGGTTTTATTATTAGCACAAACAGAATTAAGGCCGACCTAGAAAAAACGACTATAATTAACCAGTGGACGCCCCCTCAGACCATAAAGGGGGTGCAATTATTTTTAGGTTTCTGTAACTTCTACTAACGCTTTATTAAGAACTATAGTAGGATTACCTAGCCTCTTAACCGCCTTACTAGAAAAGACTAGCCCTTTTACTTTAACGCTATATATATATAGGCCTTTAATAAGCTTAAAAAACGGCTAGTGTTAGCCCCCCTATTTGCCTACTTTAACCTAAAACGGCCCTTAATACTAGAAACTAATNCCTTANANNGCGTAATAGCTANTATTTTTTCCTAGAAGTAACCGGACGGAAAATAGCACCCTATTGTATACTATTTAAAGACTATAATAGATGCTAAACTAAACTACCATATCTATAATAAAGAAATGCTAGCTATTATCTCTAGCTTTTAGCACTGGCGTATATAGCTAGAGGGGACCCCTAAACCTATTAAAGTAGTATTAAATTATAAGGCCTTAGAATACTTTATAATAACTAAGGCCCTTATAGCCTAGTAGGCACGCTAGGCAAACATTCTATCTTAATTTAACTTCTTAATTATATATAGACTAGGCGCTGCAAATTGTATAGATGCTTTTACTAGGCGCGAATAAGACCTAGGTAACTATATAGCTATAAAGATCTTATTACGGACCTAGACGCTACTATAACCAGAGCACCTTAACCCCTAGATATAGGCAGAACTAAGTATAGACCCCTTAGGCGCCGAGATATATCCTATTAACCCTTTAGGACTTAACTTAATTAATAAATTACTATAGATAAACTATACGGCCCCTTCTCTACAGGAGTACCGTAAAAAGGCAAAGAATGTTACCAGCCTATAGTCCCTTAAAAATGGATTACTTAAGTATTAGGAACGGCTAATAGTGGTAAAAGAATAGAACTTATAGACTCGGCTTATTACTAAAGCATATACCTAGGTCTCTACGGCCTACCCCAGAAAGAATAAGACCCGTAGAATTATTGGCGACCGTTACTACTGGCCTAAAATGGTTATAGATATCGACCGCTATATACAGAACTGCAACAACTACCGTAGGTCTATAATTCTATAAGATAAGACCCTAGGACTATTAAAACCCCTCCTAATACCTAACCGCCCCTAGTAATATATCTCTATAAACTTTTATAAGCTACCTCTAGACCGTAACAGATATAATATAGTTATAATCCTAGTTAACCGCTTTAGCAAGCGCCTATTCTTAATTCCCTATTATAAGAATATTAATGCTAAAGAGGCAGCCTAACTATATATCTACTACGTCTACTAAATTTATGGACTACTAGATACTATTATATCTAACCGCGGGCCGTAGTTTATATTAGCCTTTTAGAATAAGTTTACCTAAATCTTAGGCATTAAGCTAAAGCTTTCTACGGCATATTACCCCTAGACAGACGGTTAAACGGAGATTATAAATTAATACTTAGACTAGAGACTTTAGCCTTTTATTAACTACTTCTAGGATAACTAGGCCGAACTATTACCCTTAATAGACTACACCTAAGTAACCCTACCCCATAACTCTACTGGATTTGCCCCTATTTAACTAAAAATAGGTTACCTACCCCATATAAGCTTTAACTAGGAAAGACCAGAAGGGCCCCAAACTATACGTAAAAAACTATCTTATAAGGAAGCCTAGTAGTACGCTAAGCGCTTAGAAGAAGCCTAGAAAGTAGCCTATATAAACCTAGAAAAGGCCTAGAAATTAATAAAACAGTAGGCAAATAAGTATAGGCGCGAGCCTAACTTTACTATAGGCGATATAGTCTAGGTTATAATAAAGAACTAAAAAATAGAATAGCTTAGCTATAAGCTAGACTATAAAATAGCAGGACTATATAAGATTCTTAATAAAGTAGGTAACTTATATAAGATTAAGCTCCTAGACTTAATTAAAGTCCACTCTATCTTCTTACTAGATAAGCTACGGAAAGCTATAAATAACTTACTGCCTGGATAAAAGAATAAACCTCCCCTACTAATTTAAGTTAACGACAATAATAAATAGGAAATTAAAGAAATACTGGCCTATAAACTTATAAAGGGAACGTTAAAGTATTATATTAGTTGGAAAGGATATAACCTAAACCCCACTTAGTACCCTACATGGAACTTTATAGGTAGCCCCTATAAGCTTTAGGAGTTCTATAGCCGTTACCCTAATAAACCTAGACCACTAAAGTACCTAGATAAGTAAATAGAATGCTAGCATAATAAAGATAATAAGCTACCAGAAGAATATAAGGATAAAAACGCCCTAGAAATTTCTTAGTTACGTAAGGTGTTAAAATATTTAAGAACTTTAACCAGCAGTCGAAGTTGTCTAATTAGTTAGATTCTCTTACTAAGACTTTTAGCGGCAAAGCCTAAGGGCAGGCTTTTTTGGAGGGGGGGGTAATGTTACGGCACTGGCAGAACTTGGTAGAACTACGCACCAGAAAGTTGCCATAGATTGCCGTATATTGCGGTCACGTGACGCGAAGATCGTATATAGCTTTAAGCGGCGCTCCCCTTCTTCTCCTTTCCTTTCTTTAGCTTTAGATTCTCGTTTATAGACAATCCAATTGTACAGGCTTGCACGTCCCTCATACCGTGCTCATGCCTCGATTGACTGAGTCGCTAACACAAAGGAGATTAGCGCGCCAGCGAAGCACAATCGATATCTTGGTCTAAGTGCGCTAAGGTAACTATTATCCCTATATTATCACTCCGGAGCCAAGCTTACCCCAGTGAAATGGTCCAGATCTCTCTAGATATTGGCAAATACTGCCATATCTGCCAACCGGATATTGCAATTTCAATAGCAAAGATAGCTATTCGCCAGAATCCTTTAAGACTTCTAAGATTTTTTCATATATACAATAGAATATTGACCGATATTAGAAAATTAAAATGATCAGATAGTGGCATATTAAAGAAACTCTGATCACAGGACACCGCAGCGCAGCGGTATTTTCCACAGATAAAGAGATTAGAATCACCGACTGTGTTTAAGCAATAGGAGCCGGATTTTCGCTGTGGATTCGCACGAGTGGCTCATCATGCGTCCTGTTCAGTTAATGAGCAGTGTCGTAGCTCTCGCCAGCCATGGTGAGCAACCCCCTTTTCCATGATGATGTGTGATTGCGAAGGCACGCAGTATGTGCACAAGTAGCTTCAAAAACAGGGTTGTCCATGATATTTTTATTCATTGCTTCATAACGATTTATTCATTCGTAAGGAGCGAAAATATTCTGACAGCCCTTACGAATGAATATTCATAAAATTATAAATATACATAGAGACTTAAAGCCCTTGCGGTGTAGTAAGAAGCTTTTGTAGTATAGTAGAAGTGGTTCTCTCTCGCGATTTCCAATCCTAGCATAATAAGCGCAGATCCATCACAGATACGCAGAGCGAAACCTGAGATTGTCAGCAGGGAAATGATATTTTAGTAGACCGAGCACTTGATTTAGACGACTCAATACCAGGCGTACGGATGCAAAAGACGTTGTAGGATTATTATGATTAACGTTATCAGTGTTTGTTTACGAATTCTCATCCGTCCCTGAACCCCTCGTGGTTAGTCTAGGGAACTTGTTACAGGATGCTAGACTAATACATCCTTCTGCTTTGAAACATGTGTTGGGCTGGGGATGGTTGGGTGCTCTTCTTTCTTTAGCCTGGCATGTGCGACACTGGCTAAGACCGGCGGAAGTCCCTTTCTTCCCCGCGCTTCGCTTGAGCCATAGCTGTCTGGCATGCTCGACTCCATCTCGCTCCTCACGTCCTCGTACATGCGTTCAATGATATCAATTTCCTCATCAACTTCCAATGCACATCTCTCCAAACAAAAATCTCGCTCCCGTTGCTCAATATACTCTCTCACTTTACCCCACTGGTTCTGTTGGTGCTTGTATCGGTTCGGGAGGCCGGAGCCTTTGAGGTAGGTCAAGAAACCAGCGATGATTGTATTGATGGCGCCGAACCCGGTGACGACTCTGTGTGGTCCATTACCAGCACCCAGGGCAGTTAGGGAGGCTGCGACGATGATCTGGATGCCCAGGCAAGCGTTGATGAGGAAGCTGAATATCCTATATTGCAGCGTAGCTCGGTCTTCGGCACGCACAGTACGAGCATATATGCCTAGGTTTGAGGCCGGTCGGCCAAGAATCTCGGTCAGTTTCAGTGCCGGGACACTGTTGATTCCAGTAAGCTGGCGGAATACTGCGAGCTTGTCATTGGCAGGAACGAGTTTGTGTGGGTCAGGATGGTGGTGTGGAGTTGGTGTCGGTGCTATCGGCGGTGCTGTTATGCCAAAGTTACCATGACCGTCGTCAGTGCTAGCCGTGGCTGTAATGTTGTCCATAGTTTCTTTCGAGGGCAGATTGGCCGCGATCGTTTGGCGACCGCGTTCCGCACGATCAAGTGCGGCCAGAAATCGTCTCATGGAGCCTTCGTTGACCTCCAAATGGAGTCGGGATTTTGGGCTCCAGGACGTCGACTTGCGGACGTCTTCATAGTATTTATCACTTTTCTTTTTAACACGCCCAGCTAGCCCAAAGGTCGCGATGCACTTCCCCTCCCGGGTGGCTGGCTGTGGGGACCGCCAGCAATGGGTCGAATAATGAAGATCAACACGACTCAGCTCTTTTGCTAAACGCCAGATATCCCAAAGGGTCCCGCTATGTCGTATAAAGTAAAAGCGATTTGCGGATTGCCGTAGCTTAAGCGAAGCTGCTAGCTGATTTGGCTCATCGATTTAGGGGATCTCCCCCATGCAAGATGTACACCTAGTTCTCCGGTCTGTTCCACCCTTCATCTCGACCAATTGGCTCCAATTAATACCGCTGCTAGTCGCATCAACATCTGTATCGCGTGATTTGGAGCAACTAAGTGTGGTCACGGAGGTTTTTTTGACCAAGTTTTCCGCGACCGGTTAGAACCATGCAAATATACCGCACAGCCTCCCGTCGCCCCTATTCTCTACCTGTACTATTAGTGAGATCTATCGGTTACACTACTGGACATGGCGCATCTCGCTGTAAGTGCCTTACTATTAGCGCTGCTGATCGTTCGGAGAACGCCGTTTGTTTTACTAGGTAGAATAAGGTTAATCTCCGACGGGTCAGCATGCTTAGAAAAACGCACATATCAAAATCAAATGAAGCTTTTCAAATCAAACGATTGTGAGGGATTTTGCTTATATACTAATTTCCACGGAGCAATCAAGCAATCGTCAATTACCAAACAAGTGTCCAATTCCTTCCTTCAAGCTCTCGCCTAAATCTTCAAGCTCTCATCTAAATCCATTTGGTTACTCTGCCTCTAACTTCAATTACGCCACATACGTGCTACCTTATAGATACAATAAGGGATCGTTCGGTTGCAAATGAGCTCCAGGTCATAATCTGTTTGATTTGTGCGCCTAATTTGTAATTGAGTCCATTGTTTGATAAACCTCTATATGAGGCTCCATATTTCGCTTCGCACAATGCGTCATTGATATTAGTAGGCGATTTGAGTGACCCCCTCTGCCACCAGGCCTCCATCGCGACTTCCTACTTTGGTGTAGTAATAGAGCCTCCCCCTCGGCCAATGCCCTCCCCTTGGTCGATATTGTCTCCATCTTTATCGCGATTACGAAGGCTAAGATAATAATATTATATAAGGCTTGCAAATGCGACAGCAATATCGCGATCGGTGTGTATAGGGATCTTTTATCCCTTACTCGGGTGCACGCCCGGGAGCAGGGGCTGCCCAGATTAGCCTTCGGCTAGCCCTTGGCATCCCCATCGGTTCGTCTCCGTACGAGGCTATTGCCATACTCTTTACCATATCGTCCTCTCTTCCATCGACTCCCCTGTGACTCATGCTCGGCTTGCCTGCTCCCTACCGTACACCTGGGCAATGTGCCTTACAAGTCGTCACTTTAGCGTGTATACAAGAGCTCTAGAATCAATAGCGAGCATCAAAGAATACTTAGTCAACATATATTATAAGCATAATACTTAAAAACAGGAATAAATATAGAACAGGAACTCGAGGCTCCAACGGTACCGAGAGACCCATTTCAACTATTATATACGGTATCCCTGCGCACGCTAGCGTCTAACCTTTGGCGCCAAGCGTATAAACACCGGTATCGCGTTGCGATATCCAGCTCAAGCGAGAGTGTCTAATTGGCTAGATCCTTATCGATACGGTTGGACGCAAACCAGCAGTTACCGATACGGAGGAGCCCAATGTTCAAAAGTCGTCAGATCCACCGAACAACAGCCTCATATTCAGATTTAATCTCCAGATCGGTTATATTAAGCATCTTGACCAGCTTATGCACAGACCCACCTCGTGCACGGTTTTCCTAACCAAAATCTACCAAAATCTGCCTAAATATACCTTTTTATACTACCTATAACTTAATAACATTCTAATAAAAGTCTATAAAATTTTTAATATGGCTTAACGTGGGTGATAGGGTTATGACGGCGATATAGTTATGACGGTCGGCTACTACCGCCTTCCTAATGTAGATGGAACACCAAAATACTGCCAAAATGCCTTAGAAGTTGCTGTTGGGTCGTGCACGTTGTTGGGTCGTGCACGCCGTCATATCGTGCACGACCCAATCGCAATTTCTAAGGCATTTTGGCAGTATTTTGGTGTTCCATCTACATTAGGAAGGCGGTAGTAGCCGACCGTCATAACTATATCGCCGTCATAACCCTACAGTGATGTGCACGACCAGCTTCCACCCCCCTCTGGAAAATTATTATTTCGCTTCGGTACGCGGGCTCGCCAAATCGCCACCAACTGTACAGAGTAATTGTAGCGAACGCATGTGCCTGCACGCAAGGACCTTTTTAGTGGTTGCCCTGGAGAATCGCCTTGGTTGGCTAGGAGAACTAAACTGAGGACGCACGCGCCCTCCCCTCCCCCTTAACTGTGCCCCCCCGCCGTGGCCGCCAAAGCGCGAATACAAAGCTGTTCCTGCAATTGCCGATGAAATTTGGTGATATCGTACGGGTGGAAACCTGACGATATTTGACAAAGATCACAACACTGCGGAGGATCGCGAAGTCTGCCAGAAGTAAAGTTCTTGCAGCCAAGCATGGGCGTTCGCTACGATTTCTAGCGAGCCCGTGTACCGAAGCGAAAATAATATTTTTCCAGAGGGGGGGTGGAAGCTGGTCGTGCACATCACTGTATCACCCCCGTTATCAAATACTAAAACCGTAATTTTATATAATAAAAATATAAAATATTATAAAATATTTATTTTAAAAAGAAAGTTAATAATAACAATAATAATAATAAAGTTACTATATAGCTATAGCATATAAATAAGCCTTTTTAATATTTATTAAGTTTACTTCTAATATAACTTTATTAAGGAGCTCTTGCTGCACCTGGCCCAAAAAGACTAAAACCAACCAAAAGAACCCTGAAAATCACCCAGAGAATCCCCCTGAGATGCATGCATCGCAGGGGAGGCACACGTCAAACGACGGTGGTTTGCACTTGCGCGCGACCGCCAGAACCACGCCTAGCAATGGCCCTCCACAACAAGAACGGGCGAATACCACACTATAAAGCGGAAATTCCTCTATTAAGAAGGCATCTAACAAAATATAAAGCCTATTAGACGCATCTAGTATCCGCAATTATAGGGGAGTAACTATTAGCTATAATAAACTAATATAGCTAGTAGAATGGCTCCGTTAGTCTAGCGAACCTTAGGCGCCCCTTTAGCAAACCCTTAATTAAATCCTCTAATAGCTAAGTAAAATTAAAAATAAATAAAATCCCTTTTTACTGGCGAACCGTACCTAGGCTACTATAGCTACACTTCTATAGCATAGGGAATCTACCCCCCTTAAGATAATAACTAGGTATATAATTATAATATAACCAAATATAGAAAAAGCAGAGGGGCTTAGGGGACTATTAGAAATAGAAGTTCTTATAGAGATTTATAAAGAGGTTTATAACACTATTATAGTCTAACACCTTAGGAGTAGAGATATTAGAGTTACCCTAAGGGACTAATAGGTAAAGGAGTAAGCCGTAAGGATAGGGGATAGGCTAGGAGAACGTATTAGTATAAAGGTACTCCGTAAAGATTACCTAGTTAAAGTCTTAGTAGTTCCTATAAGCCTTAGGGTAGAAAAGGGACGCTAGGCGGATAACACAGTAACTATATATAAGATAGTAAAATTAACGGAACGCCTTATACTAGGTCTTAAGATTACCCAAATATAATAGCTTTAATAGGAAAATATAAACTAAGCATATAATAAGAATAATAAGAGGATATAATGGTTACTAGAGACTTGCTAGGGAGACGCCAGACGAATATATTGCTCCCTTATCGTTAGCGCATACACGTTAGAAATATAAAAACTCCTTATCTAAAAAGGAATAATTATAAATGGCCTTATATATAACATAAGGCTCTATAACTATAGATTACGCCTAGAATAATACTATTACTGTGTATAATAGGGATATACCTAAACCACATACGCAGTATAGGTGTGCTGCGGCCACTATATAAGCCCCTATAATATAAGACACTGCTTAAACCAAGACTAAATAAAATATATAAACTGCCACTAAAGCATATATAAGGCGTAGGAGAGAGAAGACTATATTAAATACAGGAGACGGAAGGCAAGGGCTTAATAGCTACGGGAATAATTATACGCTAGGTTATATAAATAGAAATAATAGGCAATAAGCCAGGGGGACGTAGGTGCCTTCCTATTATTTCCTACCTTTAATACTAGGGGGCTAGGCTAGCTATCCTAAGCCTTAATAGGCTAGAAGTAACACCATGTAATATTACTAGACTAAATAGGGACTTAAGGGTTACAGGGGACATAAGGGAGAGGATGCCCTATAGGAAGACCCTTATAGACAGCTATAGTAAGCTTAAGACTAGGATAATTAAGAATTAGACTTAACGCGGCAAATATAACATTTATAGCTAACCTATAAAGGGCATATAGCTAACTAGTAAGATTAGGGGAAGAACCAGAGTTAATAATAGATTTAGACTTAGAAGTGCTAGTAGAAACACAAGACACGGGAATAGAAAGCTCTATATAAAATAAGTAGTAACTAAGGTATAGATATAAGAGACAGAAGTCCTAAATATCCTAGAGAAAGTAGAAACAGAAGAAGCGAGGAATAAAGGAAAGATAAAGGACCCCCACCGGGGGTCCGCCACCTATCTATTATATAGTATAACTGCGGCAATATAAACCACCGCCTCGTAAGGCCCCTACTAGACAGTCTAGACCTAAAGAAACACTATATTCTTGCTATATAAGAGCCGTATTATAATACCTACATATAATTAATATACTGCCCCTAAGGATTCTAGCTCCTATATAAACCAAAAGCAGCTATACGCGTATACTTTATAATCAGCAAGGCTATTAGCCTGTCCTTATAGTCATAGTAGGCAGTTAACCTAGATATTACAGTTATAATAATCTAGACATATAGGGGACCGGTATAAATTATTAATATATATAACCTAAAGGTTAAAGGGGTCCTATAAATAAAGAACATTATATTAGTAATAAGCTTACTAAAAGCTAAAGGTATAGAATCTATCCTATTAGGAGATATAAACCTCCACTACCCACGGTAGGGGGGTATCTATATTGCTGCTAAACGATAAGCAAAGTACTTACTAAGAGCTATAGATATCTGGGGCCTTAAGCTAGCTACCCCCCTAAGAGCAATTATATGGTAACGAGGCACCGCTAGAAGTATAATTAACCTTATATTTATAGACGAAGGCCTATACCAGAGACTTGAAAGGTGTAACCCTAAAGAAGAATAGGCACTTGTTATAGACTATATCCCTATCCAGATATAGCTAGACCTAGATATTAAGGCATAACTAAATAGTAAAAGATACGTAATAAGGAAGCTTAAGATAGACAGTTTCCTTAATACAGTTAAACAACAACTTTAAGACCTAGAAGAAATCCACCCAATATTAAATAAGCGAGGCTTATTAGCCACCCCGGAGGAAATTAACTAAAGACTAAAAAGGATCTAGGCAGTAATTAAAAATAGGCTAAAAGAGCACTGCCCGGTCTTATAACTAGGCCCCTATACACGATACGTATAGTCCGTATAATACGCGGTTCTTATTACTAGTTATTAATAAGCAAGAAGGAAATATATAAGTAGCTATAACCCTAAAGATAAGAGACGATACAAAGACATAAGAAACTAGTTAAAGAATACCCTAAAAAAAGAAGTAAGGAATAACTAGAGACGGTTTATAAATAAGTATACTACTAACCCGAGCCTCCCCTATAATAAGGGCCTTTAGGCTATAGCAAAATAGGTATAAAAAAAAAGGTAAGGCGCCTAGTAGAAGATCTATACCTACTACCCCTATAAAGAGCAGGGGAAGTATAGGCTACTAATAATAATAAGAAGGCAAAGATCCTTATAGAAAGGTTCTTCCCCTAACCAGCTCTAGCAGACCTTAGTAATATTACGGGTAAAACACCAGTAACGCGCCTATAGGTTATTAGCGACATAATAATAGAGGAAATGGCTAGAACTATTAGCCGCCTTTTAAATAATATAGTACTAGGACTAGATGGAATTCCAAATAAGGCCTTAAAGTCCTATAGACCACTTATAGCACCTTAGCTTATAGATATAGCCAGAGTATACTTTGCTATAGGCTACTACCTATAACTCGGAAGATCTATAATAACGGTTGTCCTACAAAAAAAAGGTAAAGTAGATTACTTAATCCCAGGAAGCTACCACCCTATTGCCTTAGAAAACACCCTTAGTAAGATCTTAGAAAGGGTAATAGCGGACCATATAATAGACATAGCTAAGGAATACACCCTACTACCATAAAGTTAAATAGGGGCAAGAAAGAACCGCTTAACACTATCAACACTTACGCTACTTGCTACCACCATTAAATCTGCATAGGCGATGCGAAGGGACTTTGTAGTATTAATGCTTAGCTTAGATATTAGTAATGCCTATAATAACGTACCCCACAAGCGCCTCCTATATATCCTTAGGGCAAAGGGCTTCCTAGAATAGATTATATAATTCGTTTAAAGGTTTATAGGCTAGAAAGAAACATCTCTAGTCTTTAGTAGATACTAGAGCCCCCCTATTATAGTTATAATAGGAATACCATAAGGATTACCCCTCTCGCCTATACTCTTCCTTTTCTTTATAAGCAACCTACTTAACTCCTTTAAGAAAGGGGCAACCCAGGGGATAGGCTTTATTAATAACACAAACCTAATTATATACGGCCCAACAGCCACAGAAAATTGCAGAACACTAAAGAAAGCCTATAATACCTGTATAGAATAGGCAAGACAATATAGAGTCCAATTCTTACCAGAGAAATACCAGCTAATCCACTTTATAAGAAAACGCAACTAATCTATAGATCTCTAGCATATAATTTATATTTAAGGCTTTAGGGGTTAACCAGTTTAAGGCCTAAGGGTATTAGGAGTATAGGTAGACAGTAAGCTTTAGTGGAGCGTATATGCGTTATAAGCGGCCCATAAGGGCTAAGCACAGTACATTATAATGTCTAGGATCGTTAATTTTATATAGGGTCTATGCTTCTAGAGGTTACGCCTACTATACACAGCAGTTATTTAGCTAACCATAACGTATAGATCTAGTATTTAGGCCATAGGAGAAACCAAGAAAAGCCCCCCTAAATCACTCCTTAAACTACTCCAAAAGGTCTAAACAGCTTACCTCTAGAGTATAATAGGCGGGTATAAGCGAATAGCTACAGCACTACTTAAAAAGGAAGCTAATATCCCCCCCCTATAATTATATATTAAAGCCGCTGCAATATAAAGGGTGCAAAGGGAGCGCAACTCTAAGGTTATAAAGTATATTAAGATACGCCTAAACAAACTATAAAGTAACCCTAGGGTGCCCTATAGGAGAGCAAACTAACAACCCTAAAGTAGGGAAGATATATTAGAGAAACAGGTAGAGAAAGTAAAAGAAGAATAGTACTATATTAGGGCCCAGGCCCATATAAAGGAGGAAGGGAGACGCGTAAGAGACTAGTAAAGACAATAGCAAGAAAGAGAAAGGAGCTAAAGTAGAGTATAAAAGAGTACTAGGAAACCATCTACCGTAACACAATACTGGTTGGACTAACACTAAAGAGGTATATAGGAGTTAAAGATATAGAGGTTGTCTTAGATAAGAGAAACCTAAGCTATAGCATAGTTAATGCTATAGGGGGTAAACACCTAAGGGCTCTAAAAAGGCCTAATAAAGGCAGAAAATATAATAGTAACACTCCTAAGAACAGGAATAATAGGACTAAAAGATTAGCTCTACTAGGTAGGTATCCTAATAGGGAGCCTAAGATGCGAATATAGTTAGCTAAGATAGACACCAAAATATGTAATACTGTTATGCCCCCTACATACTAACCGAGAAGTAATACTTTTAGCAGCTAGCATAGAGAACTATAATACACTACTCTTAATATAAAAAGGTCTTAAGGCAGTTACCTAGTGGCTTATTAGCTAAAATATACTAGACCAGTTCCGGGTTATAAAGGAAATAGTAATAGAAGGCAAAGGGGCGAGTAACAGGCGCCCCCTAATAACTCTTCAGTAGTAGAGTTAAGTTTGCAATACTAGCGCGTCCGTAGGCTTATTACGGCAGCAGTGGTTCCTAAGGAGGTTAAAAAGTAAGGTAGTAGAGCACCACAGGTAACTCATAGGCGCTAAGTAGGCGAGGCCCAAAGGCGGGGAGATAGATTACGGGGTTTTCTCATTTTCTTAAATAGAGTTTTCTCCCCATATATAAATAAGGAGTAGTCCGTGTGGGCCTAATAGGGATCTAAATCGGACGTTAAGCAAAGAATAATTATTGTTTATTAAGTTTATTAATTATATTTTTAAATAACTTATATTAATACTTAATATTTTTAAAATTTTAAAATTATATATTTATATTATAAATAAGTTTTTAATATTGTAGTCTAAACTTATAGTATATTTTACTATAACTAAGATTAGTAATTAAAAATATAATATAGCCTATTATTATATTCAATGCAATATTTTTATATTTTTACTATAGATAAAAATAGGGCTTTCTAGGTTATACAATAATATTCTATATTTTTATATTTTTATATTATAAAAAACTTAAACTGAGAAGGGCCCCCCTAAATCACTCCTTAAACCACTTCAAAAGGTCCAAACAGCCTGCCTTTAGAGTATTACAGGCGGGTATAAGCAAACGGCCACAGCACTGCTTGAGAAGGAATCCAATATTCCCCCCCTATAGTTACATATTAAAGCCGCTGCAATATAAAGAACGCAAAATAAACGCAACTCTAATATTATAAAGTATATTAAGACACGCCTAAGTAAACTATGGAGGGACCCTAGGGTGCCCTATAGGAGAACAAACCAACAACCCCAAAGTAGGGAAGAGATATTAGAGAAACAGGTAAAGAAAGCAGAAGAAGAATGGTGCCGCTTTAGGGCCTAGGCCCATATAGAGGAGGAAGGGAGACGTATAAGAGGTTAGTAAAGATAACAGTAAGACAGAGAAAGGAGCTAAAGTAGAATACGTAAGAACGCCGGGAAACCATCTACCGTAATATAATACTGGTTAGACCAACGCTAGAGAGATAAATAGGAGTTAAAGGTACAGAGGCTGACTTAGGTAAGACAAACCTAAGCTATAGCATAGTTAACGCTATAGGGGGTAAATACCTAAGGGCTCTAAGAAGGCCTAATAAAGGCAGAAAATATAATAGCAACACTCTTAAGAATAGGAATAATAGGACTAAAAGATTGGCTTTACTAGGTGGGTGTCCCAGTAGGTAGCCTAAGATGCGAATGTGGCTAGCCAAGACAGACACTAAAACACGTAATACTGCTATGCCCCCTACGCACCAATCGAGAAATAATGCTCTTAGTAGCTGGTATAGAGAACTATAATACACTGCTCTTAACACAAAAAGGCCTTAAGGCGGTCACCTAGTGGCTTATTAGTTAAAATGTGCTAAACCAGTTCTGGGTTATAAGGGAAATAGTAATAGAAGGCAAGGGGGCGAGCAGCAGGTGCCCCCTAGTAACTCTATAGTAGTAGAGTAATAGTTTATAATACTAGCGCGTCCGTAGGCTTGTTACGGCAGTAGTGGTTCCTAAGGAGGTTAAACAGTAAGGTAGTAGAGCACCATAGGCGACTCGTAGGCGCTAAGTAGGCGAGTCCTAAAAGGCGGGGAGATGGATCACGGGGTTTTCTCATTTTTCTTAAATAGAGTTTTCTCCCTATATGTAAATAAGGAGTAGTCCGCGTGGGCCCAATAGGGATCCGAATCGGACGTTAAGCAATGAATTATTATTATTATTATTAAAAAACTTAAATTACTATATAATAAACTGTATTTTAATTTTTATATTAATAGCTCTTATAGTTATTTAGTTATAAGTATTTAAAAAATACTATATTTTAGTATATTTTAGTACTATAAATACACCAGTTATATATATAAGCTAATCAAGTTTTTTATTATATTTTTATTGTGAAACTATAGTTTTAGTATTTAATAAGCTATAATTCTATTTTTATAGAATTCTATTAAAAGGTTATTAAGTTATAAGTGGTATAAAAAGGTGTATTTGGGTAGATTTTGGTGAGGAAAACCGTGCACGAGCTGGTCGCGTGCATGAGCCGGCCGAGCCTTCTATAGAGCTTCCATATTCAATAGAAGTTGCAACTAAACAATTCCTAAGGTAGTATAGATCTTCTTATATAACCTTATGCTACTCTTCTTAAATTATTTATTTATAAGAGTATATATATTAAATCCCGTAAGAGTCGCGTAAGTTTATAAGTACTCTCTGTCTTTTTAGCTATATAGGGATATAGAGCGGGACACTACCTATTCCGGACCAAAAATAAAAGGATATCTTAATTAACTTTATTATTGGCCTCTCTATAAGTAAAAGCTGTATAAATATTATAGTAGTTATAGACCAACTATCTAAGATAAGGTACTTAATCGCTGCCCTAATATATTAAAGCCTACTATCGCCTAACTATTCCTAGATTATGTATAAAAACTCTATAGACTCCCTAAAATGATTATCCCCAATAGAGGTAGCTAGTTTGTCTCTATATTTTAAAAGGAACTAACTACCTAACTCCGCATTAAAGTATTACTATTTATTATATATTACTTAAAAACGGACGGTTAAATAGAATATATAAACGCTATAATAAAATAGTATATCTAGATATATATGTTATGTCTATAGGATAACTAAATAGACTAGCTTATATTTACTAAGTTTACTATAAATAATTCTATTTTAAAAACTATAAAGGTTTTCCTATTTTTAGCTAACTATAGCTAGTATTTATAAATAGGTATAAGGCACATTACTAGGGTATATAGTAGGGAGTAGGTAAGCTGAGTATAAGTTATAAGGAGAGTCGATAAAAGAGGACGATATAGTAATGAGGGTAGGTAATAGCCTAGGTATAGAGACGAACCAATAAGGAGAGAAGGGCTATAAGCCTGAGGTGCTTATAAGGAGGTGCTAAGGGCTAGCTAAAGGCTAGCCTTGGCGACCCCTAAGAGCCCCTAGGCGATATAGCCGAGTAAGGGCTAAAATAACCCTTATAATAGATTTTAAACCCTTTAATAATATTCCCCGCCCTATATATTACGCCTTATAAGTTATAGAAGTAAATTAATTTATAAATAAGATGGAGGAATTATAATAGTTCCTTACTAACGAAATAATATAGGCCTAATCCGTTTATAAAGCCGTAGTAAATAAGAAACGAACCCTAATACTATTACGGACCTTATATTAGCAGTAATAGAACTATTAAGAAGAGATATAAACAGATTAGTAGTAGAAGCAAGGGAGGTACTAGAATTGGTTAAACTATAGGATAAGGGGTAACTAAGTTACGTGGTAAGTTATATTATAAGTTTAAAATATAGGAACGTAGGAATATAAGAACGCGACATACTGACGTACTAACGTACCAATGTACTTAGTACATTTCTTAGGCGCAGTATTATGTATTTAAAGGACCACAGTCCCTACCTAAATAGTTCTTTTCTTTATAATAAATCTTAGAATATAATTAGAGTTAATCTATTAGGCAACTACTCCACTAGTTATATTATTATTGTTAACTTTTTGTTTACCTATATACTTAGCCTATTAATAAGTTTACCGTAGTTCCTACTATAAGGCTTTATTATATATTTACTACTAAGGTTACAGTATTAATAAAGTTAAATAATATGCCACTAAAAGCAATAGCCACGACGCCGTTAACGGCAGCAACTACTTTAGGATTAGGTAATAATACTAGTATAATAAACACTAACTTATAACTAGTTACCGTTAAATAATTATAAGAAATAGTTAATTAATTAATAGATAATAATAGGATACTTAAAGAAAGAATTAATGGTATTGGAGTAATAAAGGTTAAGCTACTATTAATTAAGCGATTTTTAGGGGAGAAGTTAAAGCTTAAAGGATTTCTTATATAAATACACTTTAAGGTTAGCAATATCTATGGACTAAATAGCCTATATAGAATTGTTTCTAACAGAAAGGGCACTTAAGTAGTTTAAACCCTATCTTACGGAAATATAAGAATATGGCATAATAACTATTAATTAAGAAGTATAATATATGTTTGCTAGTTAGAACGGGTTTATAGAATAGTTAACGCAGATATTTAGAGACCTAAAGGCGACTACTATAGTAGAACGGAAGCTTTAAAACCTAGTATAACGAACCTTAGCAATTAAGTATACGACGTAGTTTTAGACGTTAACTATATAGGTTAAATGGAATAATAAAGCGCTTATAGCATAGTACAAATAGGGACTTAAAGTAAAAGTTTAGAATATAATTATCCTAATAGAAGATGCGGATACTCTAAGGGAACTAATAAATTAAGCGATTAAGATTAATAATAGGATTTACCAAAGGAATAGACTAAGAAGGGTTAGGATAAAGTTCTATAGTTATATAAGGCGTAAAGTACGTAATAATAAAGTTAAAGTTAGAAACTATTGTGACGGCGCTGGAGCGCGTCACCTAGTCAGGGGTTCGCTTAAGACTTGGCATGTGTATATAGACGTGGCCTCACCACCTTCTCTTACTCCTTAGCTTAATATCTTTGTAATACAGCATTCGTTCGCTTCATCTTATAAGCATTTGTTTAAGTCTCTGTTAAGACATTTATTTAATAGTTCGAGCCGTTATAACTATAGTATAGCGTAGAGCTAATAGACCTAAGTAGTACTAAAGAATGTAAGAATAGATAACTATAGAAACCTAGAAAATAAGGATTAAGTAATTAAAGGTCTAAAGAGCAGAGGCCAAACTAGGGATCTTAGCGGTAGAAGATGTTTAGGCAGACTCTATAGCAAGAAAAATTGTTTAAAGAAGGAGCTTGTATAATTACGGAAAATATTATTATTTTATTAAGGACTATAAAAGTAGTTAGAGTTACTATATAGTAAAAGGAATAAGATTAGTAGAAGATATATATATATAGAGTTATAATTATATTATTTAGCTAGGTCGTCTAGGTTAATTAAAGTAGATTAAAGTTAGGCATTAAATTTCTATACTTCTTAAGAGCGTAGAGCGGTGCTAATAGAAGATCTTAATTAAGCATATACTCCTTTATAAGTATTTATAGGATTAAAGAGNGTAAGGTTATATTCTTTAACNCCTTAGTATANNCTAATAACTTAATTATATAGGCTGAAATCCTCTTAATATAATTTGGATAAACTATACTAAATTATTTAAAGTTAATCGAAGAGCTTTTAAAGATAATTAAGCTAAGGGACACCTAAGTTTATAGCAATAATTCTTAAAAAGGTAGTCTCTCTCTATTCTAATATATACTGCTACTTATTCTCTTCTATTTTAAAGTAGTATCTTAACTTATATATTATGCGGTTAAAATTATATCCTTTTCCTACCAAATAATTATAATAAAAGGTACTAGCTTGGCCCTTAAGCATAACGGAATAGGCGTTATAGTATTAATTAAACTCTATTTCTACCTTCTAGTAATAGTTATAAAAGATACGCAATTTTAAATTAAGAATATTATATAATTCTATACTAAGCTTCTTCTCCTAATCCGAATAGAGCTTCGTAAGCTCTATAAGCAATTTTAAACTACCTCCAATTTAAGATTAAGATAGAGAAAATAGAAGTTGTATTGCAGGCTATAGTAGGGACGTAGGTCTAGTTAGTAGAGTCTAAAGGCTATTAAATTATAAAGTAATGGGATCCTGTGCCTACTCTTATTAAGGTATAGTATTTAACATTAAAGTTATAGGTTAAATTAGATATAGAGGAGTTAAAGGTAGAGGTAGAACCGTCTCTAGAGGTATATTACTTAGATTCTATTATAAGTTAAGCTTTCTTATAGTGCGTAGTTGGTGCTTAATCTCTTATAGAGTCTATTCGTGCTCTTTTTTTATATTAATAACCTACTCCTAAATGTTGTCTCTAATAGTACCCCCGTCCATAGGTATAAACACTTTATACTCCTATAAGAAGTTACGAAAGTCTTATATAATGTCCTTCTTTATAGGAGTCTATATTCCCTTTATCTATCTAATAAAGTTCTCCCTTATATAGTACTATAGCAAAGTATCGTTGTATTTGCTGTCTTTATAGCATACTATATAGTGTAATAAGAATCCGTTTAAGTCTTGCTAATTAATATCTTTAAGGTTAGTTATATCGGTATTCTATATCTCTAGGTTAATATCGTCCTCGTACTTCTTTAGGTAGGTTAATACCATAATAGCTATTATTAAAGATTGTTTAACGTGTAATTAGGTAGTAATTGTAATCCTATAGTTTATAAAGGTACACTAAAGGTATTAAGATAGTTGTTTTAACGCATTTTTAATTAAAAAAAAATAAAGAAATAAAGGTTATTTAACGCGTTTTAGACGTTAACTTAGGACCCTAGGTTTAGTAACACTTCTAACCTAAAGTACTTAACTAAATCTTTATAAACGTGGTTGTTTAACATGTTTTAGTTATTAACTTAGGACCTTAAGTTTAGTAATACTTCTAATCTAAAGTACTTAACCAAATCTTTATAAACGCAGTTGTTCTGCGTAATAAACGCAACTTAGTATCTCCTAGTACTTAGTAACACTTCTATTACTAGTTTTTCGCAAGTTTAAGGTAGTATAGTATTGCCGGGATCTATTCTATATAAGCGCATATAGCACCCCTATATAAGACTATCTCTTTTATTTAAAAACCTAGCTGCTCTATAGTTAACTGTATATTTAACCACTAATTAGTATTAGTTACATAGGGTAACTCACTAATAACGACTACTTAAGTAGGTTATAGTGATGTTAGTTAAAAAGCTTATTTATTAAAATGGGGAAGGGTGATAAGCTTAAGACTCCTCGCCACGCTAGTGCCGCGGCGTCGCGTGACGACCGCTTGCCTCATTCCCGACACTTTTAGAGCCTAAAACGCCTTATTAAAACGGCGTTAAACCTTAATAAGGGCCTTAGCTAGCTTGCTCTCTAGTTTTTTAGCCGCTACTAATATATAAAACCCTAAAATGGATTAAATAAGGAACTAGACGGTTATAAAGAATAATAAAACGCGTATACTTAGCGTTAGAGACGGATTAAATATTATAAGAGGACTATATATTCGCTTGCGTATATTTAGCATATAAAGAAGATTAGTAATTAGATAGAGCCGTAATCGCGATATATACTAACATTTTCTCTATATAACGAGAATAGGATAATATAACTTTACTAAGCGATAGAATAAATATTACTAGCTAATTACAACGATTAGACGTAGAGGATTTAATAGGAGGTATTAGGAATAATAAAGGTCATTAAATTAAAGATAGGAATGCTATACCTTTAATAGATAATTTAGAGATAGGAGATATCTTTAAGAATAAAGATAAAAAGGAGGTGAATAGTATTACAGACCTTATATCAGCAGTAGTAGAACTACTAAAGAGAGATATAAATAGACTAGTAGTAGAAGTATAGGAGGTTCTAAAACTAGTTAAACTATAGGATAAGAGGTAATTAAGTTATATAGTAAGTTACGTTATAAGTTCGGAACGTAGGAATATAAGAATATAGGAATGTAACGTACTAACGTACTAACGTACTAACGTACTAACGTACTAATGTACTTAGTACATTTCTTAGGCGCAGTATTATATATTTAAAGGACCACAGTCCTTACCTAGATAGTTCTCTTCTTTATAGTAAATCTTAGAATATAATTAAAGTTAATCTATTAGGCAACCACTTTACTAGTTATATTATTATTATTAACTTCTTATTTACTTATATACCTAGCCTATTAATAAGTCTACTATAGTTCCTACTATAAGGCTTCGTTACAAATACCAGCCTACTAAATTAGTAACTTTATTTGGCTAGATATAAAAAATCTAAATAAAAAATAACCTATTAAGAAGCTTAATTAGAAAAACGCTGGCCCTTATAAGGTTAAGAAGGTTATTTTCTCTTACGCCTATTAACTAAAGCTGCCTAATATAGTTAAAATCTACCCCATATTCTATACGTTAGTCCTCCGCCCTATTACCCCTATATTAGATACCCTACCTAAATAAATATAAAACCCTCCCCTACTAGTTAAAGTAGATAGTAAGAATAAATGTTTTATTAAAAAAATTAATAATATTAAGTATAATAAATAAAAACGCTAATATATATACCTTATAAAATGAAGAGACTTTACTAAGCCCTTATAGGAACCCGTTAACTTTATAGGACTTTTATAAACTCTTCCTAGAATTACTATAGCCCTACCTTATAAAAGCTTACGTTTAAAAGGGGCGTACTGTTATAGGACACCCCCGTAACACCTTATATACATCTACCTATTTCTACTAACTTAATAATAAGAGACCGACTATAAGACGGTAATCTAACGGCAATCTCCTATATTCTACTAAGTTTTACTAAGTTTTACTAAATCCTGCTAAGTTCTAATAGGACCACTACCTAAATCCTATTCTGCTATATATATATATATATTAACTAAGCAACTAAGTCTATAATATATACCCTTTCTTCCCATTTTCTTACCTTCTTTTCTTATATAATGTCTTAATCTTATTACACAGTTTATATACATAGCTTAATTATATCTACTTCGCTATATATTATCGTCGCTTATACTTACTCCATAATAGAGTAATAAGATACCTATTAACTATAAAGGCTTAGTTAAAAAACAGAATCTATTAGTAGCCAGTAAACGAGAATTCTAAGACGAGGACTGGAAGAAGGTTGAGGAAAGGATACGTCCATACATATAGCGCCAAGGGTCGGTTAAGATCGGCCAAGTGTTACGGACGCTTTAAGTACAATGCTACGACTACTAGGAGAGGAGTTAGAGGAAGCTAGTTGGTTAATTTAGGCACGGTCCAGAATGGAGCCGGTAGAACTATATAACGAGGAATGGTAACTAAGGTTATATAACATGCTACGTATTAAATAAGAGGGACAGAAGGAACTTACGTACCTTACGTATAAGACGTATATTACGTATAAGAAGGATTTTATAGGAGTACAGTCGTGTATTTAAAGGACTACAGTCCCTACCTAGATAGTTCCTTCCTTATAGTAATTCTTAGAATATAATTAGAGTTAATCTATTAGGCAACTACTCCACCAGTTATTATTCGTTATTAACTTTAATTTGTATTACCTATACACCTAACCCATTAACAAGCCCATCGTAGTTCCTGCTATAAGGTTCCGTTACACAATCACTACCTAGTTATGGTATTAAATATAGAAAGTTAAACAACATGCCACTAAAAGCACCAGCCACGACGCTATTAACGGCGGCAACTACTTTAAGGTTAGGTAACGACACCAATATAGTAGACACTAACTTATAGCAACCTATAACGGTCAGATAACTATAAGAGATAGTTAATCAGCTAATAGAAAATAATGTAATATTGAAAAATAGGATTAATGGGATTGGAGCAGTAAAGATTAAGCTACTATTAATCGAAAGGTACTTAGGAGAAAGATTAAAACTTAAAGGATTCCTTACATAGATGCACTTTAAGGTTATATAAGAAGGGGGAAAGCTACTAACACCTATAGATTAAATAGCGTATGCGGGACTATTCCTATTAGAAAGGGCACTTAAGTAGTTTAAGCCTTACCTTATAGAGATATAAGCGAATAGTATAACGACCACCAATTAAGATATACGGTTTATGTTCTTAAGCTAGAAAAGGTTTACAGAATGGTTAATATAGATATTTAGAAACCTAGAATTAACAACTATAACGGAAAGAAAACTCTAAGATATTATATAACGAACCTTAGCAATTAAGTATATAACGTAGTTCCAAACGTTAATAATATAAGTTAAGTGGAATAATAGGGCGCTTATGGCATAGTATAAACAAGGACTTAAGGCTAAAGTCTAGGACGTAATTATCTTAATAGAAGATGTGGACACCCTAAGGGAATTAATAGATTAAGTAATTAAGATTAATAATTAGATCTACTAAAGGGAATAGGCTAAGAGAAGTTAGAATAGAGTTTTATAGTTATATAAGGCGCAGAGTACGCATTAACTAAAGCTAAGTTAAAAACTATAGTATAGCGCAGAGCTAATGGACCTAAGTAGTACTAAAGAAGCCTATAAAAGATAGAGTAAAAAACTGTAAAAACCTAAAGGTTAAGGATCTAGTAATTATAGGACTAAGGAGTAGAGGCCAAACTAAAAATCTTAGTAGTAGAAGATATTTAGGCGAACTCCATAATAAAGTTAATAGTTTAAAGATGGAGCTTATATAAATTGCGGGAAATAAGGTTATTTTACGAGGAATTATAAAGATAGTTAGAGTTACTATATAATAAAGGGAACTAGACTAGCAGTGGAGGATATATATATATAGAGGGATAATAGTATACTGTAAGGAACAAAAGAGTGTTTAATTAAAAGTTTTGCGTTTTGTTATAATAACATATACCAAATTTATAAGGACGCTAAGTATAGCGTAAGCTATTAGCTATCCCTTGACACGTTGATTTACGTCCTCAGCTATTGATAAGGGCTTAGCCAATCAGAGGCTCCGAATTGGCTGCCCTTGCCAGAGACTACACCCAGCTAAAGCGATTCAATATCATTTGAAAATGTATGTGGCATTGTGCGGTATCGAATTGTTGAAAATAACTAGCTATTTACAATTTCTATAAGGTATTACGTACACCTGGGCACGTTGTTCCTAGGCTTGGCGCCCAGACGAGGACGCCAACGTGTCAAGGGATAGAAGCTAAAATTTATAGAGTATAGAGAAACTAATAAACTAGTTCACAGATTGGATATTAAGGACAATAAATTTAATATAGGCGAAATATTTTATAATAATAAGGCAACGAAGGCGGCTTACTGGGAGTATATAGACTTTAGAGATGTTATATTAGAGGTAAAGGATAATTCCACTATAGAATAGGGAACATTAGTAGGGATTAAGACCCTACTAGATATAATATCTATCGCTTCGCAAGACGTAAAAAAAGTAAGATAGTAAACTACTTTAGCACTTAATAAAGGCAAAGGGCTAAAGGCTTAAGATTCTTAAGATAAGATAAGAGATAACTAAGATTCTTAAGATAAGATAAGGTAAGCTTAAGGACCTATAACGGACGATAACCGATAGAGTAGAGTAGTAGCTTAGTTTAAAGACGTACGAATAAGCTCGGGACAGAGTTTCCCACAGGCATAAGACTCTTAAGACGAGATAAGTGAGATTTAAGACTCTTAAGACGAGATAAGAATACTAAGTAAGCCTAGTTAGACTAAGGCTAGAGTAAGGCTTAAGTTAGAAGTAAGCTTAGGATTAAAAATCTAAAGGGGTTAAAAATTTAGAGTATAAATAAGGACACCTATAAATAAGAGGTAAGAGGCTTCTTTACAGATTAGAGAATCTGTAATATAAATAGTAACTAGACTAGAAGATAGATATATAGACCTAGAAGACTTACTAGGGGAATATAGTATTCGGCCTAAAGATTAAAAAATTAATACTAAGATTAAGAAGTAAGAAGACTTTAAGGATCTACTTATAAGACGCGAAAAGAAAGAAACTATAGAGGAATTTAGGGCAAGAATTACCTTATAACAAGAGTAAAAACTAGATAAGAGATTTAGCATATTAGGACGTATAAGGGATAAAGTACTAGTACGAAGAATTACTAATAGGCCTAGAATAGACACACTAAGGGTTAAGTGGCTTACTAAACTAGAATAAGAAGAGGATCTAGGGATTCTAACTAGGTTTAAAGAATAATATATAAAAGGCTGTTATAATACAGTAATAAGAAAATACTTCCTTATGGACGAACCGTATATACTCTAGCAGCTATATTAAAAGTAGTATAGGTAAAGGCACAATAATAAGTGGGAAGATTTCTATATATAGTTAGATAAGAAAGTTATCTAAGACTACCTAATTACGGAAAAAGTGATAAGTTATATTAAGGGAGCCTTAATTATAACATTAAAGGATTTAAAGGAGTATTTAGAGGACTGGAGAAGTAAGAGATATATCTTAGTACCTATAAATAAAGTCGCGACGTTTAAATTAATATAAGAAAGGTTTAAACTTAAGGATAAAGATAAGCCAAGAGTTAACCTAAAGCACCCAGCATATTATATATTGACGTAGATCATATATATAGATAATATATATAATATACACAGAGCACTAAAGGATAAGCATTAGAAATATCCTATAAGAATATATTAGTTAGTAAAAGAATAGAAATATTAAAACGCTAAGTATATATATAGCTGGCATCCAATAAAAGTTTAGGAGTTAGGTAACTTAATACTTTAGCTAGAAAGATTCCTTACGGAAGAATACCTAGATGGATAATAGTGGTGGGAATGCCCAGAGAATACGTGTCTATAGTATATTAAAGATAAAAAGCGAATAAAGTATTGGCTAAAGACGGACTAAGTATAAATAGGATTAAGTAGCTAATAGTTAGGAAAAGTAGAGGCCTATAGGACTAGGGGGAGCTAATAGTAGAGCCTTAGACCCTTAAAGGAATTTAAGGACGGTACCTAAATTTATAAGTTAAATAGTAAGATTAACAGTTTAAAGCGCTAATAGATAGTGGAGCAATAAGGAACTATATCTTACTAGTAGTAGTTAAGAGAATGGGGCTACTATATAGATAGAAGGAGCAACCTTATCTATTAGTTACGATTTTAGGAGATCTGATAGCCTATAGAGGAGGTATTATTAATCTTAAAATAGGACCTATTTAATTAACCATTAAAGGGAGATAAATTAAGATGTTTTTTAATATCCTACTATTAGGATAGGATAAGGCAGTACTAAAAATGCCTTAGTTATAGGAATATAATCTAAAGATTAATTAGATTATAGGTCAGGTCAATATTAGGAATACTTAACGCCGTAAGATGCGATAATAAGCCAAGTTAGTATAGTACTAAGTAGGGGCGACCTATAAAGAAATAGAGAAAGGACTAAGCTATATACTAAAGAGATACTATAAGTATGGTAAGAAACTATAGTCACTAGAAAGTACGAAGCTATTAAAGTACGTAGTATAGGATTATAAGATAGAATTAGAACTAGAAATAAGTTTAAGGTTTTTTCTAATCTATAAGCTTACTAAAAAGAAGGTAAAGCACTAAAAGAGTTTGTCTAGGAAAACCTATAAAAGGGATATATTAGACCATTGCAGTTATTAGCGGGTTATCTAGTACTATTTATACTAAAGAAGAATGGTAAACTAAGGCTGTGTATTAACTATAGATAGTTAAATAGTATTACTAGAAAGGATAGGTATCCTTTACCCTTAATTAGCGAAATCTAAAATAGGATAAGTAATGCGTAAATCTTTACAAAGATAAATCTAAGATAGGCGTACTATTAGATTAGGATTAAGGAAGGCAATAAATAGAAGGCAGCCTTTAGGTTAAAGGAAGGACTATATAAGCTATTAGTTATGCAATTTAGGCTTATAAACGCACTAGCAACGTTTTAGAAGCGTATTAATAATATATTAGGAGAGTACTTAGATAAGTTTATTATAGTATACCTTAATAATATTATTATCTACTTAATAAGTAAGGAAGAATATGAGGAATACGTTAAATGGGTCTTAAAGAGACTATAGGAAGAATAGATGCTAGTAGCAATTAAGAAATACGAGTTCTTTACTAGGAAGACCGATTTTATTAGATTTATTATTAAACTAGGCTAACTTAGTATAGATCTAAAGAAGATTAAGGTTATAGTAAATTGGCAAGAACTAGAGAACGTTACGCAGTTAAAATTATTTCTAGGGTTTTATAATTACTGCAGAAGGTTTATAGCATAATAGTTAAAGGATATTAAGCTATTTACGCGATTAATAAAGAAAGAAGAACTATAGGTATAGGGAAGAGAATAGTAAAAGCTATTTAAGAGAGTTAAAGAGTTATTTACCTAGAAGCCAGTTCTTAAAATCTATTAACCAGGACTAAAGACAGTTGTAGAAATGGATGTATTAGACTATATACTAGGGGTATGCTTTATATAAAGATATTAAGATAGATAGCACCTAGTGGTATACTATAGTTAAAAGATAACACCACTAGAGTTAAACTATGACATCTATAATAAGGAGTTATTAGGTATAGTTACAGCACTAAAAAAATAGAGAGCATTTTTATAAGGTATAGAAAAACCTTTTATAGTTAAGACGGATTATAAGAACCTAATGGGGTTCCTAATAATAAAAGAACTTAACTAGAGATAGGTTAGATGGGCAGAGATACTTATAGAATACTATTTTAAGATTTAGTATATTAAGGGTACAAATAATACGCAAGCAGATGCTTTAAGTCATAAAGCTAAACTATAAAACAATAAAAAGCCATTAGGGGCTTTACTGCGAAAAGACATAGACGGATTAATTAAGTATAATTATTTAGAGATTATAGTAACTTAAGAAGAACTAAATAGAACTTATAAGTTACTAGAAAGCTTTTAGGTATAAAGAATTCTAAAAGTATAACTAAAAGATCTATAGATAGATATATACAAAAATTATAAAGTAAAGTATATCCTAAGAAGCATAGCAGAGTAATTTATAAAAGACTTTTATAAGGGATTAACTTAAGGATATAATAGAGCTACAGGCTTAGTGTTAAGACTTTAGGAGGAGTACATTATTAATAGAATCTGGGGCTTAGCGTGAAAAATTATAAAGGAATGTTTAGATTGCTAAAGGAATAAACTAATAAGGTATAAGCTATATAGAGGGCTATAACCTATTAAAACACCAGAGAGATTATAGGAGGTTATATTATAGGACTTTATTATTAAGTTACTAAAATTAAGAGATCCTATTACTGGATAAGATTATAACGTAATTTTAGTAATAGTAGATAAGCTTATAAAGTAGGGATACTTTATAGCGTGCATAGAAGAAATATTAGTAGAAGATGTCGCTAAAATCTATATTAAAGAAGTGTTTGTAAGACACGGAGTACTAAGTAAAATTATATTAGATAGAGATCTAAGATTTATAGCAGCATTCTAGGAGGTATTTTTAGTGGAATAAGGAGTTAGAGCAGCAACTTCTACTGCATATTATCTATAGATAGACGGTTAAACGGAAAGATTAAATTAGACACTAGAGCAGTATCTAAAGTACTATATTAATTACGTATAGAACAATTGGGTATCGCTATTACTAGTTATATAGTTTGTATATAATGCAATACCTTAAAAGGGAATAGGCATATTACTATTTAAGGTAAATTATAGATATAAGCTAAGAATATTATTGTTACTATAGCAAGTAAAAAAACGAGTAGTATAGCTAAAGAAAGAATAAAGACGTTAATAAATCTTTATATAGACCTTATGGAATTAGCAAAGAAAGTATAAAAAATAATAAAAAAGTACTATAATGCTAGGAGATCTAAGGGACCAGATCTTAAGGAGGGAGATAAAGTGTAGCTACTACACAAAAATTTTAAGAGTTAATAACTAAGTAAGAAGTTGGACTATATTAGACTAGGACCTTTTAAAATTATATAGAGGATTTTACCAGTTACGTATAAATTAAACCTACTAGCCAGAATAAAGATTTACCCTATATAGTATATTATAATGCTAGAGCTAGTATATAGGAATATTAAGCTATTAGTCTACGAAGCAGATACGTATAGAGGATAGGAAGAAGATAAATAGTAAGTTTTAAAGATCATTAGTTATAAGGATATTAATAATAAAATATAGTATAAGGTTAAGTGGATAGGCTATACTAAGACTACCTAAAAGCTACTAGAAAATCTAAAGAATGCTATAGGAAAGGTACAGGAGTATTGGAAGAAATTAGGTTAGGTAGTATTAGTAAAAAAGGATTGCTAAAGAATAAGTTACCTAAGGGGGACCTAAGAAGAGCAGTTACCGAACTACTTAGATTTGTTTTCTTCTCTATTAGGGAAGAATTTGTTTTTTTATTACTAAGTTTCTATAGACCCTATTTTATAAGTTTCTATTTCTTAAAACGGACCTTCTTACGGCAGCGTGGTTTTCAATAAGCGAAAATCCAGCCAATAAAATATTGGCATTTGTCAATATTTACAGCGTCAATATTGAAATATTGACAATAATTTAGATAAAATTATTATAATAGAAATATACTTATTAAAAATAAATATTATACGAATTATTAGTATAGATTGACAGCTTTATAATATAATTAAGCTTGTAGGGGTAAGCTGTGTACGGAGCTGTGCACGAAGCTTTGCGCGGAGCTCTACAAAAGCTCTGCACGAAGCTCTGCACGAAGCTCTACTCGAAGCTCTACTTGGAGCTCTACTCGAAGCTCTACTCGAAGCTCTGCACGAGCAGGGTGGTTTTAGATAATGCGAATAAGCAAGCATAAAATATCCTTTCTAAAAAATCTCTGCTTTTACAGCTCTGTGCACCAAAGCTCTGCACAAAGCTCTGCACGAAGCTCTGCACGAAGCTCTGCACGAAGCTCTGCACGAAGCTCTGCACGAAGCTCTGCACGAAGCTCTGCGCGAAGCTCTGCACGAAGCTCTGCACAAAGCTCTGCACGAAGCTCTGCGGAGGCTCTGCACGAAGCTCTGCGGAGGCTCTGCACGAAGCTCTGCGGAAGCTCTGCACGAAGCTCTACGGAGGCTCTGCACGAAGCTCTGCGGAGGCTCTGCACGAAGCTTTGCGGAAGCTCTGCACGAAGCCCTGCGGAAGCTCTACACGAAGCTCTGCGGAAGCTCTGCACGAAGCTCTGCGTACGGAGGCTCCGCACGAGGCTCTACACGAAGTTCTGCACAAAGCTTTTATATAGAGCCTCCGTAGTAGAGCCGTCGTACGCAGAACCGTTGTACGCAGAACCGTTGTACGCAGAACCGTTGTACGCAGAACCGTCGTACGCAGAGCCGTCGTGCAGAGCCGTCGTGCAGAGCCTCCGTACGCAGAGCTTCGTGTAGAGCTTCGTGCAGAGCTTCGTGCAGAGCCTCCGCAGAGCTTCGCATTAAGCCTCCGTACGCAGAGCTTCGCATAGAGCTTCGTGCAGGGCTTCGCGCAGAGCCTCCGCAGAGCTTCGCGTAGAGCCTCCGTACACAGAGCTTCGTGCAGAGCTTCTACAGAGCTTCGTGCAGAGCTTCCGCAGAGCTCCGCACAGAGCCTCCGTACGCAGAGCTTCGTGCAGAGCTTCATGCAGCGCCTCCGTACGCAGAGCTTCGCGCAGAGCCTCCGTAAGGTATTAATAGCGTTAAGAGGTTCTAATTCTAGCTCTAAAGCCATATTTTATTTAATAATAAAGAAGAAAAAGGCAACTAAAAAATTATTTAGGGTATACTAAGACTTATTGCGATAAGATTTATCCAAAACCACCCTATACACGAGGCTCTACTTAAAGCCCTATTATGGCTCCACTTAAAGCTCTGCTCGAAGCTCTGCTTAAACTCTATTAAGGCTCTACACGGAGCTCTACTTAAGCTCTACTTAAAAGCTCTACGTAAGGCTCTGCTCGAAGCTCTACACGACACTCCACTCTAAGCTCTACTAACACGCAACACTAGTATACTAGGAAGACTCTATAATCGTCTATACAAACGACTCTATAATTAATCGATTTATTAATTAATTGCCTATACAAACGCCTATACAAACGTCTATATAAACGCCCGTACGATATTTAAGTTAATTTTTTGAAGGGGCGCCAAGAGGATCTGCAAATATTATAAATATCGCCAATACTCGCCAATATTGACTAGTGTCAATATTGATCAATCTGATTGGCCAATATTGAAAATGAAAACCACGCTGTTCTTACGAACCTTCTTAAGATAGAGTAAATAAGTAGATACCGCGATGCGAGTATCTAAGGCCTTCTATTCCGTATCTTAAGAACGTTTTAACTTAGTAAGGGCTTAAGACAGTTTACTATTTAGCTATATAGTAGTAGATTAAATATAAGACCCTAAGATAAATTAATTAAGGAACTAGATAACTATTAAGAGTAATAGGTCGCGTATACTTAGTATTAGAGGTAAAGCAAATATTACAGGACGAATAAATATTCGCTTTAATGCACTCTAAGTAAGAAGACAGTTGTCACGAAGATGGGTTCGCTAATATAATATAAACTAACCCCTCTTTTAAGCAGCGAGAATATAGAGACAGTATAATCTTACTAAAAGATAATATTGCAGCAATAGTACGAGTATGACGTTAGGTATATAAAGAAGAAATTACTTTAGGTATAATAAGTAATAATATTAACTAAATTAATTAGACGGATATTATACCTCTAGTAAATAACTTAGAGATATTTAGGATCCTTAAGGACAAAGATAGAGAGGAGGGAGATAGTGTTATGGACGCTTTAAGTACAATGCTACGACTACTAGGAGAGGAGTTAGAGGAAGCTAGTTAGTTAATTTAGGCACGGTTTAGAATGGAGCCGGTAGAACTATATAACGAGAAATAGTAACCGAGGTTATATAATATGCTATGTATTAAATAAGAGGGACGGAAGAAACTTACGTACCTTATATATAAGACGTATATTATATATAAGAAGGATTTTATAGAAGTACGGTCGTGTATTTAAAGGACTATAGTTCCTTCCTTGTAGTAATTCTTAGAATATAATTAAAGTTAATCTATTAGGTAACCACTCCACCAGTTGTTATTTATTGTTGACTTTAATTTGCATTACCTATACACCTAGCCCATTAATAAGCCCATCGTAGTTCCTGCTATAAGGTTCCGTTACACCGAGCCCCTAACTAGGGTTTGTAATAGTGCCGTAACATTAATTACGTTAAGGCTATAACTAGGTAATATATTTTATAAATAAACCGCCTATTTAAGTAAACTACCTACTTTATTCTTATTAAAATTATAAAGTAGTATTTTAATAATAAACTCTAAAATTTTATAATTTAGTTTTTATATACTATTATATTACCCTATAGAAATTTAAAAGTAATATATATTATAGTTTTAAAGATATTATATTTTAGTTTAACTTTAATAATTATTCATTGCTTAACGTCCAATTTAGATATCTATTGGCCCTACGCGGACTACTCCTTATTTACATATAGGGAGAAAACTCTACTTAAGAAAACTCCGTGTCACGGAACGGGGGCAACGGCTATAAAGCGTATGTATTCAAGGAGTCTACAAGACGTTGCGCGATCGATCGTAAGGGTCGAGGGCGTAAGGAGGTGATATACCCTCGCGTAGCTGACATAAGCTATACGCGAGGTGTATGCGAGAGCACGGGGTTCTCCTATGGAGGCCCCTGCGGTCGGGTTCCGTGACACTACCCCCCCTCCTATTGAGGCGGAGCTCCGGCGACGCTGTGGTTGCTATATACATGTAGGGGGAAATGCTTGGGGTATCTAGAAGAAGAAATATCGTTATAGGTGTGACGGGCTTGTATAGGTGCTTCTGACTTGAAGCTTGTGGGTTGCTACTATGCGAAGGTACTGGGCTATAGTGGGGAAGGAGGCTGTTGGGGACTTGGTGAGGTGCAAGGGTGTCGCCGAGGCGCTAGTAGCAAGCGAGCCAACCTGATTGGCTGGCTTCTCCTTAGCGTCTAGAATCTGACTAATTAGACAACTTTAACCGGCGGTTGAAGTTCCTTAACATCTCATTGGAGTAGTCACGTGACGGTAATATACAACGATTTAGTTGTGACGGCTTCTATAGGGGATTAGGTACGAAATCTCTGCTTAGGCCTGGTTTCTGTGGGTTTGCGTGGTGGAAATCGCTGATTAGGTCTTTTGCGTTTTTAAAATCTTCCTATAGTTGCCATTCCGGCTGATCTATGTCGAATCCTGTATAGGTAGCTTTATAGTAGAGCCGCCGTCCTCTGCCTTTGCCAAAGTATTTGGAGTTGATGATTCGTTTAATGGTCCACTCCTTATGGTTCTTGTCTTCGTTCTTATCTTGGATTAGTACCGGTGGGGGTTTAGGCTATGTTTATCCTGGTAGAGGGTTAGGCTAGTAAAGGTGTAGTAGCTATAGGTAAAATACGGGCCATATCCCGCGGGTGGCTAATGTAGGCGGGAGCTCTAGTTTGTATGCAGCTCCTCTGTCAATAACTTGTTTAATCTAGTAGGGGCCAAGGTTCTTGTGATCAAGTGACTTTATAGGTCTCTGTGTGGAGATATTGCGTGCATCTAACTATACCCAGTCGCTAACACGCATCTTAGGTGGCGGTATTCTGTGACGGTCGGTAAAGTAAGCCTATTTCGCTTAGGCCCAGGCCATCTCTCCTTTATAGTAGTCGAGTAGGTCTTTTATACGGTCTATATATTAATCGGCAAGTAGCATCTTAAGGCGTTTTCTATATGGCAGTTTCTTATCAATAGGCTCTGGTGGCTCTATACCGGATCGTAGGTAATATCCTTTATTCGCGAAGAACGGGGTAAGTCCTATAGTGGCTAAGACGTGGTTGTTTACTGCGAATTTACCTAGCGGAAGGTGGTCTACCTAGTCGTCCTGACTATAGGCGACTACCTGTCGTAAGTACGCCTTTATACTAGCGTTAGCGTTTTCCGGTTATCCCGCAGTTTCGTGGTAAAAGGATATAGATATCTTAACGGAGATACTAAGGCGTTAGTAGATCCGCCTCTATACATTAGAGTTAAATTATGTGCCTTGGTTAAACGTGATAGAGTCGGGTAACCTATATAGTCGGTAGACTTCGCGGAGGAAGGCGTCGGCAACGTCGCTTACAGCTACGCCTTTAGTTAGGACGTAGTGGCGTTCTTTTATAAGTCGGCATATTATTATAAGGATATTCTTATAGGTTCGGCCATATCGTTTGCAAGGCGGTAGGTCAATAACAAAATCTATAGCGATATCTGCCCATCGTCGTATAGGTACTGGTAGAGGGTATAGCAGTCCTTAGTACTTTATATGAAATGCTTTAGCACGTTTACAGCCATAGTAGGCGCTTATAAAGCGTTCAACTAAGTCTATCATTTTGGGCTAGAAGTAGTATCGGCTGAGGAGCTTATAGGTTCCTCCTTTGCCTGGGTGGCCGCTTAATTGGAGGTCGTAGGCCATTTAGATTAGTTGCCGTTATAGGTCTTCTAAGTTGGGGATAAATAAACAGCCTTTATAATAGAGCCTATTCTCTTTTACTTTTAAGGCTGCTATATCGATCTAGCCTAAGCTTTAGAGGTTAATAGGCAGTATATGGGTGCCGGCGATCTTTGCGGCAATCAGTTAATAAAATAATGGGTCGACAGAGGTGTTATATACTACGGTAATGAGTTCGTTGATTTTAGGGGGTAACTTTAGTTCTGTAGTATAAAGCTAATAGGGGGTTAGTTCTATCTTAGGTAGTATATCTAGGGCTAAGTTTCGTGCTTTTAGAATTGTTTGTTACTGGAATTAATTATAAGGGTTATCTTCTAACTAAGGAAGGTCTTGCGAACGGCGTATTAGGCTATTAGGCTTAGTACCTTATACTCCTAGCCTATATACGATTTTAAAGTTAAAACCAGAGAGGAACTCGTTCCAACGTGCTTAGCGTTAGTTTAGTTATTTCGTAGTTATAAAGTACTTAAGGTTGCGATAATCCGTAAGGACTTTAGTTGGCTAGTTAGGTTCTGTTAAGGAGAGTTCCGGTTAGAATTCCTTAAACGCTTATATAATTGCGAGGAGTTCCTTATTATAGATTTCGTAGTTATATTCTTATAATATAAGCTTAGACGAGTAGAATGCGACTAGGTAGAGAAGACCGTCGTTACCCATCTAGAAGAGGACGCCCGCGTTAACGTAGTCTGAGGAGTCAGTCTTAAGATAGAGTTGTTGTCCTGGTATGAAGTAAGCTAGGATAGATGCTTTAGTAAACATATCTTTTAAGTCTTAGAACGCCTTTTCGCATTTAAGCGTCCAGATAAAACATAGATATGTTTTTCTTTCTTTTACAGAAAGGCCCTTTATTCGCATTATTGCTGTAAGTGGTGCTATAACACCTAAGAAGTTATATATAAATTTCCAGTAAAAGTTGGTAAAACTGAGGAAGGCTTATACGTCCTTAATATAAGTAGGGGTTTGCTATCCGGTAATTATATATACTTTTTCGGGGTCCATACGGACACCCTTAGTAGTAATAATTAGTCTAAGGTATTTTACTTCTATAACTAAGAATTTATACTTCTTTAAATTAATATAAAGTCCTACGTCTCTAAGGCGCTATAGGACCTTTTAAACGTGCTCGGTATGCTTAGAAGGGTTATTACTATAAATAAGAATATCGTCTAGGTACGCAGAGCAGAAGTCGTCAAGGTAGTCCTATAAGGCGTTATTAATGTAGCTTTAGAAGCTGCCTGGGCCGTTACATACGCCGAAAGGCATAACGGTGTATTCGAATTGGCCGAAGCGCAATATAAATGCGGTTTTCCATTTATCACCTTCCCGTATTCTAAGGCGGTTAAAGGCGGCGATGATATCAAGCTTAGTATAGATTTTGGCTTAGCTAAGCCGTTTAAGGGTCTCGCGTATAAGCGGTACAGGATATCGGTTCTTAATTATAATAGCGTTAAGTCCTCTGTAGTCAACGCAGAATTAAATACCTCCTTTTAGCTTTTTAGCAAGAAGGATAGGGGCGGCTGCTAGGGATATACTAGGGCGAATAAACCCTTTATTAAGGTGCTCGTTGATATACTTTTTAATAACTAGGAGTTTGTTTTTTAATATTAAGTAGGGTCTCTTATAGGGCGGCGTTTTTCCTTATTTAATATTAATGGTATAATTATTAGGTCGATGTGGGGGGAGTATATCTATACTCTTTTATAAGCATACGTTAATAAAGTCGTAGTATCTCTTAGGGAGGAGCTTGCGGAGTTCCTTATTGGTAAGTCCTTTTTTAAGGTTTATAAACTTCTTAAAGTCTAAGGGTGAAAGTCCGTAGAGTTCTACAGGGGCATTATTTTCTAGGAAGTTGACTATATCTATCCTGTTACTATAGAGGACGTAGTCCTAATCTTTATTAAGCTTATATAGTCGTAATTAAGAGGCTACGGCAACGGTCTAGCCTTTCCTACGTGCTATGCGGTAGAAGGCCGCGGCGCTTACATAGTGGCAGTTAGTCATAGGTGGGGTAATAAGGGTTTCCTTGGGTTAATATCCTAGGGAGTAGATAGAGGTAGCTAGGCTATACCTTAGGCAAGTCTCTCTACAGTATTTAAAGTTAAAGGTTACTTCTCTCTTTTGCCAGTTAATAGTGGGGTTATATTATTTAAGCTAGTTCATTCTAAGGATAATAGAGTAGTTCGTAAGTGGTATAATATAGGCCCAAAGCTCCTCCTGGTGTCCGTTTATGTTTAGGTAAAGTTATGCTATATAGGTAATCTTTTATATAGTACAACTACCATCAGCGAGTTATAGGGCGCGGGCTTTAGCAAGGGGTAGGGTAGGTAGGTTATAAGTACGCACGAATTAAGTATCTATAAATTTATTAGTAGCTCCGCAGTTAATTATAGAATGGGTTTTGTATTGTTTCTTAGCGGTAGTTCCTTCTATAGGTAAGACTATTTGCTTCCATCCTTCCATTTTTACTAAGCTATCTATTAAGCAAGCCAATATATAAATCCCTCTATCGTCGAAGTGTCCCAACCTATGACTTAGGGCTAAAACTTTACGTTTTCCGCTTCCGCGTCTAATTCTACTACCATTACTATATCTTCGTCTTATGCGGTAGCGGCGTGTAGTAACGTATTTAGTGTCTAGGGTATAGGGTTAGGTGTTTAACGGCGGTTGCTAAACCTAGCTATTAGGCAGTTTGGGCTATAGCTATAATAGCCTTCTTAACGGCATCTATAGCAACGCCTTAGCTTCTGGAGTAGCTCGCGCTCTCCGTTTAGTAACTTCTTTAGGAAAGCTAGTATAGAGAGGTCGATATTAGGACCAGTGGTGTTACTTAGGGTAGTAGGCGTCGGTAGTTTGGTAGGTCCGGAGGGCTTCTATAGGGAGGTCTTCGGGCGGGGGTTTGCGGTAGTAATTTGGTTCAGCCGTCATTTAATCTTCTATAGGGCTGCTACCATATCGTGAACGTCATTATAGTTATGGCTGGCGGCTGCGTGACTAAGGCGATAAGTGACTTTTTTAAGAAGATCTTCCTAGTCTTTAGCGTTATCTCGGGCGAGAACTCTAGTGTATTCCTGGAATTTAACATAGAACTCGTTAAATAATTTAGTAGGATTTATCTTTAGGGCGCGTAGTTTAGCTTAACTAGTGGCCACTAGGTCATGGTCGCGGTACATTTAGTCGAGGTCGTTAAGGACTTCCTAGTGGGACTACCATTTCCGGGGACTGCTAGTCTCCTATTAGGCGAAAAGCCTATTAAACAGGATGCCCTTCGTTCGTCCGATAATGTAGCTAATCTTGGTATCTTCTGTAGGGAAAAGGCAGGCGCTCTGGGTCAGTTTCTCGCGGATTTGTATCTTCCAGTGGCTGTATTCCTTGCGGTTACCCTTAAAGATTAGGGGATCGGGGTAGCGTATATTAGACCCTATGGTAGTAGTTTGGGTTCGATTGTTGTGGCTTTCGTCGTTGCCGCTACTGTAGTAGGGGTTCCTGTTAGGTGAAGCTGCTTAGCGCTGACCTTCCGTCGAGCGTTAAGTAGGTAAGGTTGCCGGGGGCATAGAGGCTTGGGTGGCGTTGTATGCAGTAGAGAGGTATCTAGTATCGTTACGAATGTGCTCGTTAAGCTAAGATTATAGGTATTTGATTATACCCTCTCTTTTAGTAACCGTAGCAATAAGTATAATCTTGGCCTTCTTTAATCGTTGGACGTCGCGTTTAGACGCGCGGAGGTCATCTTTAATCTCTTGGTATGTGTTGTCAGCGAGCGCCTTATAAGCTTATAGGTCTTAGATGATATCGTAATCTTGGGCAGTACGCATCTTAGCTCGTATAAGCTTTAGATGGTAGTTCTATAGAAGGCGGTAGTATTTGTCGGGTTCTCGTACTACCATTTTTGCAAACATCTCGGCGTCTCGTATCTTGATCTCAATGGGTGGTAGCCCTTCGGCTTATTTATCCGTGGTTGTGTAGTTAATAAAGGATGAGATATTGTTAATGTCCCTCTCGTGGTCGTCATAATCTTTTAAGCCACTAGGCTTCCCTTTAGGGGTTAAGGCTAGGGCTGATGAATCAAATCCTCCTGGGACTGATTGGTGTTGTGGTTTCGATATAGGTATTAAGTTTGATATGGTGGCTAGTAAGGAATTTCGTCTTACTATCGTTAATTCTTTGGGAGTACGAAGTGAGGTAACTCATAGACACGCTGCTTCTGGCAGCGTCTGCGGTGTCGTGGAGACGTAGAATTGGTCGTAGGCTGAGCGTCGGTGAAGAAAAAAGGCGCAACGTAATGTCACGGAACGGGGGCAACGGCTACAAAGCGTATGTATTCAAGGAGTCTACAAGACGTTGCGCGATCGATCGTAAGGGTCGAGGGCGTAAGGAGGTGATATACCCTCGCGTAGCTGACATAAGCTGTACGCGAGGTGTATGCGAGAGCACGGGGTTCTCCTATGGAGGCCCCTGCGGTCGGGTTCCGTGACACTCCGTAATCCATCTCCCCGCCTTTTGGGACTCGCCTACTATAAAGTAATATAATAGTATAGGAAAACCTAATTATAAAATTTAAAGTTTATTTTTAAGCGGCTATTAAAATATTACCTTATAGTTTTAGTTTTTAAAAAAATAGAGTATAGCGCCATGTCGGGTCTTCTATTTTGTAGTATAACAGAGCTACCTTATGTTTAACCATTCCGCAAAACAAAGGAATACAGAGAAATTCCTTCGAACAAGACGGAACGCTTTTCGCACGATTGACGAGCTGTGAACACGGCATTTGCTCTTTGAAATACAATCTTTTCAAAGTCCTAATGATGTCCAGTGTCTGGTATCTTTACCTGTCGGAGTAGTGACCCGACTTATATTAAGAAGCTAAGACGAGCTCCAGCGAACGATACCACGAGCGTTCGTTCAATAGGGGGGGAGAGAGGAAGGCAGTCTCGTCCGCCGATTGAATTAAACCAGACGCGTACTCAGGTCTATGCAAACACGACTCAAACCTCGATCTAAATACCTCGATCTAAATACCTCGATCCTTAACGCTTAAGAATACCACTCTTAATAACTTAATATTGTTTATACACCTCAATTGCAGGTACTGTTCACGATAAAGAGAAGCCGTGTCTGGTGTTAGACACCACGACTTCGGCGGCGTTAAGCTGCTTACCCACAGCCCCAACCCCTCGTAGATTCGCCATTCCTTCTCTATTAATAGACGCCACGACGGACAGGAGGTGGAGACCTCAAAATTACTACCAGGTGGAATACCAGGGTGGAGCCTGCAGATTGTAGATGGTACTTGTTGCATAGGATTCAATATATGGAAGAACTCCCGGGTTGTATACAGAGAGACGGCCTGTCGGGGCTTGGCTTTCGCCGGTCAGATCACGTAATTTTGAGAAAACACCGATCGCCGGCCACAGCCCACTTAGTTCCCATAAATAACTGTCCTATCACCTTTCCCTCACTCACTTTTTGCGAATGCCGAAGATATACGCCATTCCTTACAACCAGAATTGCCCCTATGCAAGAGGCTAGGTTCCTCAGCTTCGAGGCTTTACTCAGCCGAAAGTGCCTTTCTGACCATTATGTGCATTTAAGAACCGGAACACGGCTGACGGTCCTGCCCTGAAGAAAACCTAAATGAAATACTCTTGACATATAAGTATTATCATAGTATACATTAGAGCACTCTCCCCTCCTAAACCGCCACTTCCAACTTCATTGCAAAACTCGTTCTTATTTGTCATATCGCCTAACAGCAACGGCAGGTTGGCTCCTAATCTTGTCTAACTATTCGTTGCTATTCTCTTCCATTTTGTTCTCAGTAGCGCTGAAGGTTTATTTGTCTTAAAACCCTATTCTCATCGAAGGCCCTCGACATGGTCGGCCTCGGCACACACCCAATCCGGAAGCTGAAAGAGAAACCGAGCCTTAGCCGAGACAACCGTACATCGTTTGCGAATGAATATTGGAAGGGCATTCGTGTGAAGTTCGCCATTCAAGCAGCAGCTGGAGGCCTCGCTTTCATGCTACTCTTCCTCGCATGCCTATCATACCTCTACGGATCACTTTACAAATCACACGACAAATACCATAACCTACATGTCCTCGCAGTCGACTACGATAGTGGTGTCATAGGTCAGGCTTTGTCTATAGCATACGAGCAACTAAAAGGGCCTGGATTCCCCACACTTTACTTTCATCTGCCAGAGGACTTTCCAACACAGTCTGACGTTTATCGCAGCGTACGCGACGGACATTATTGGGGCGCAATTTATTCAACCAAGGGTGCTTCCGCACGCCTAACGGCCGCTATACAAGATGGCCAGACGGCTAACATGTACGATGCTAGCAACGCATTGCACTGGGTATGGAACCAGCAATATTACTCGACATTTGCACAGGGTGCCATTCAAGCCAATATGCAACAGCTCGTAGGAGCTGTTCGAGTAGCCTATACAAAATTAAACGGGACAGGTGCTTTTCCGTATGTTGCCCAATCAAGTCCTGCAGCTGTTCAAGCATTCCTCAACCCAATTGCAGCCACTGTCCAGAATGTTAAGGCAAATCCACAAGGATCGATCGTCTTCTTCGGTACTGTCTCAATGGCTATGCCTGTTCTGCAGCAGTTTTTCTTCCTCCTTGCTCTCAACGGTGTCTGTCGTCAACATCAAATCTACAGCAAGATGACCATTCTCTCTAGCATAATGGTCCGTAGAATGTGTGGTCTCCTCTACTCTTTGGGTGCCGCTTTGGTGCAGACAGTGTACTACTGGGCCTTTGGTGATGGTTGGGATGTCAATGCCACCCAATTCGTCCTGACATGGATGGCCCTTTGGTTACTTATGAATATCCACTTTCTCTTTCTGGATGCTATATCTGCAATCTCCCCTTTACCGGCCATGCCATTCGTAGTTCTCATTTGGGTGTTCCTGAATATTTCAACCACCATCGGGCCGCTTGAGGTACAACCGGGCTTCTACCGCTGGGGTATTTGTTTGCCCGCTCATAACGCTTATTCTGTCCTTGTTACGATTTGGTCTGGCGGCGGAGATAATAGACTTTACCGTGCCCTACCTATCATGTTTTCTTGGTGGATTGTGGGAAATATGATCTCGATAGCTGCGCATTTACGTGCTTGTCACTTGGCCTTCAAATTTGATGACAACGAAGAGACGAAGAAGCATGACGAGTACTCAGTTACGTCATCTCAAGAAGACTTTAACAAAGAAAAGCAGAAACCTTCCGTCGGCGATGGTACCGCCGATTATGGGCTGACACGAGGGAAGAGCATAAAAGAAAGGGCTTTACAGCAAAGGCAGATTTACGGACCTTCCGTACCGCCACCTTTCGCGTAGCGATTACGATCTTATCATATGCGATTGTTAGATATCCGACAACGCCAAATCTCTAACCTGTAAAATAATATATATGTTAGCATCTACATATTCCCTCTCTTGTTTAGATTTTTTGACTGGCGCGTTTATGATTTTCGCAATAACCCCGCCACCCATGCCCCACGCTCAATCTTTCCACTGTTCCCCTCAGTGTGTAGTACTGTAAGCATTCTGACAACCAAATGTCGACTGGATCTAAGGTTACACGCGCAATGTTGTTTTATTCTCACCATTCATACTCTCTGCTGCAGTTCTGACTACGCATTCGACTACGAATTGTTGTTCATTAAAGCATTGCCCCATCATGTCGAGAATATATCGTCACCCAATGAAGGTTGATGTCTCCTAATATAGACCTTCTCACCTTACTTTTCAGTACGTCAGGCTCCTCAGTCAACTACTCCAGCCCCTCTATTAACCAAGCCACATCAGACTCCGAACACTGCACAGCGCAAGAAGACACGCTTCTCCACCTCGAAGCCGCCAACTCGTCAAACGTAGTTACGAAATCCACCCTCCGGGCCCTTGCCGAGCACATCACCCATGCTTTGCGCAGCCGCTTTGGCATCGGCCCCTCCGGCCCCAACAAGGATGTCGTGGTTGTCATGACGGGCGGGCAGCCGCTTTCTACGGTATCATTGCCGCAGATGGTGTTTTCTTCGCTGCGAGTCCTTCGTAGACGGCTGCAGAACTGGCGAAGTAGATCAGACAGGGGAAGAGTAAGCTGGTTATTTGCAGCCCGGATTTGCAACAGGTTGTCGTTGAGGCGGCACGGATGTGTGGAATAGGGCCCGACAGGGTCTTAGTGCTGCAGTTAAGTCTAAAGTGGGGCTGAATAGCGTGCAAGGTGGATTTGGAGCTCATTGTACACAAGGGGAGGAGCTGGCATGGGGAAGGATCACGGATCCGGAGGAATTGAAAACGAGCTTGATCGTGTTGCTTTATAGTTCCGGGACAACAGGTGTGCCAAAAGGTATAGGATTTCTCTAGCGGTTCGATTCATTTCCCACGAAGCAGGACGTGAAGCTAACATTAGCGCTAAGGCGTGATGCTCTCCCTAGTCTGCGAGTTATACATTCCGTCCGTACAAGGTCGCGAATGGGCTGCCCGTGAAATAGCGGCCGGCGGAACCTTGATCGAATATCGAACTCTCGCCCATTTATCCGTCGCCCATATTGCTGGCGTATTTGCCTACCTCATTGCGCCCTTCTACTCCGCGGGCGCTGTCTACTGTATGCGCAAATTTGAGTGGAAATCCTTTCAACGCCACATGAAAGAGCTCGAAATAACAGCTTTATATACAGTCCCTTCGATATACCTCCGTATTGCAAAGCCACCTGATGTCACTGGGCAGTTCGAGACCCTGGAGGTAGCGGTGACAGGCGCGGCACCCATGGATGCGGAACTGCAGATGGCAGTAAATGCGAAGCTGGGCAAGGGCAGAACGTATATTAGTCAGACATGGGGTTTGAGTGAGACGACAGGGGCAGTTACTGCAATGCTTCGAGGTGAAAGTAATGTTACCGGAAGCGTTAGCCTAATTCTGCCGAATATGGATTTGAGAATTGTATTGGAACGTATGTGCTCTACGCTAACACTCGATAGTCTGCTATGCTGTTTTCTTATTTCAGCTAACGGCGTTTAGTGTGTCGAGCCTGGTGAGCCTGGTGAAGTTCTTGTTCGTGGACCGCTTGTTACCCAAGGCTATTATGACAATCCAACGGCGACGAAAGAATCATTCCACGACGATTGGTTTTGCACTGGAGACAGAGCTGTTGACCGAGGTGGAAAATTCTATATTGTGGACCGTAAGAATGTGAGGTTTTGGAGACCACGTTGATGCAGTAGCTGTGGCTGACAGAATGCATTCAGGAACTCATTAAATATAAAGGTCTACAGACCGTACCTGCAAATCTTGAGAATACGAGTATACGCTTATTACGCACCCCAAAATTCAAGAGGCTGCTGTTGTTGGAGTGCCAATACCTGGAGGTTCTGAGGTTCCTTGTGCATATATTGTAGCAGATCTGGCACATGTTACCAAAGAAGAAATTCACGAGTATATTAGTAAAAGAATGGCACCTTACAAGCAGTTAAGAGGAGAGATTGTGTCCGAAGACGAGTTGCCAAAAAATGCAGTCGGCAAACTTTTGAGAAGAGAGTTAGGAGAACGCGCTAAAAAGGAATTGTAGCAGGTGTCTGCGGAATTATGATTGAGGGATCTCGGTTGCTTTATGGAACCAGACATTATAGCTAATAAGGTAATTATAGATCTTCAGCGTGGAAATTTCTTAGGCCTCAGGATGCATTACCAGCCGGATATATAATGAAGAGTCTCATTTAGCAATTTCATTATTTATAATATAACTCCTAGAGTAATGAGCTTTGATCCAATGGCTACATTCTAGCTTTGAGTGACCATCCAAGCCTTAGCATACACGTCCATCCGCGCCACCATGCCAATTCTCTTAGGCTCCCATCCCAAAAGAGTTTTCGCCCTTCCCGAGCTCGAGTTAATGGAGCAGTTCATCGCAATGGCGAATAGATCGTCTTTGGATCCCTTCAGCTCCACTTTGCCCTTGCAACCCATGGCCTTCGCCGCAGACTCCAAGATAATCTTCATGCTTTCCGTACTCGAGACTAGATCAAAAACGGGATAGATCCCTGTGCCTGATATGAGGGGTAGCTTCTCAACAGCTGCGTGTAGGCCGGTGGCAACGTCTTCAACGTGGATAAGGCCAGGCATGCTATCCTCGTCTGCTGCAACGCCCACGACTTCTGCTCCGCTCTTCGCAGCTCGCAATAAAGGTGTGAACAGGGCTGTCCAGATCGCTCCTGCACCTCCGTAAACTAGACCCGGCCTGACAACGACCGTATCCAGCACATCCGACGCCCCAAGGACTGCCTGCTCCAGCGCAGGCCTCCAAGCAACCAGCTGTGGTGGCTGTGTCGGTGAATGTTCAACGCCCACAGGCTGCAGATCCGACACCTCTCTGTGCGATGAGCCATGCACCCAAACACCGCTCGTGTAAACAAAACCCAGTTTAGGGGTTCTGATGCCGGCCTTCTTCGCTACTTCCAACCTCTCCTGCCCAACCTTCTTGAGGTCCTCCAGGATCTTGTAGCTCTCTGCATAAGCACCAGCGGCATCTATAACCACGTCGATGTGCTCGGATGAGATAAGGGAGAGGTATTCGGCAGAGTTTGAAACATCTCCAACCACAGGAACGATCTCGAGCGAGGTGAGGAGGGCGGCCTTTTCAGAGTTGCGCGCAAGGCCATAGACGATGTAGCGGCCACTACGGAGAAGGGAGAGCGCAAGTGCACGGCCGATATAGCCAGTAGCACCAATAACTAGGACTTTAGACATTGTAAATTGGTGTTGGGTGTTGGGTGGTTGCTTTGTTTGAAAGCGGTTCTGCTGACTATAAAGGAAGACTCTGGGTTATTCGAGGCGGCAGCGGGGTGTTTAATTAGTATTCGTACGGTTTGCAGGCCGTAAAGGTGGGAAATGTTGATGTACTGTAGTTTAATCAATGATAATATCTTCTGGAAGTGTCAAAGTAGCTTTGAATGTTAGCTGTTGAAGTGCTTGGATGCATCTACCATGGACGCTGGCGCCATGTCTTTATATACTGTAGGGTCAGCCTCCATATCACCGTTATGGCCGGGGTAGCAGAGCGGGTAAAATGATGTAAAGAATGCAGAGATAGAGGTTGAGTAGACAGATTCGGGGTTTAGGTGTTGCAGTACGGAGGCAAGGCAGGGCCGACCGGATCTAACCACTAACATCCTTTTTAAGGCCGAAGTCAGCAAAGCCCCGAAACTCTCAACACCACCAAGATGCTGATTGGTCCGCTCGATGAAGATTGGGTCAAGACTAGATCAAGGCTTGATCATTTCCGTCGACTAAATCTACATCCTCGTCGCCAGAGTCACCACGCTAGCTGCTTTGGCCCAATTTGGAAGTCAACACCATACGGAACATCGTCACTTCTGCAGTCGCTCTTGCATCGAAAGCCCTTAAGTCCGCTAAAATACGGGCGCGTGCCACTCCTCTCTATCTTAACCAATCTCGGTCTTCCTATGCTATCCTCCAGTCATTGCCCCCACTCGTCTTTCCCGTCTGTCTCGATACTGGTCCTTGTGAGCTGCTTACGAAGTATGGACTGATGATGTGTTCATGACAAATCTTATTAAAGTAATCTACCATTTATGTGGCTTTCTATCATACCTATCGTTACGCAACGCATACAACCGCGCCAATTCCAACAGCAATCAAGACCAACCTTCCCCGCCCCCAGGTTCTCCCCGCCGTGCTGGTAAGTCTTGACGTAGGAATAGCATTGACAATTCCGGAGGAGACAGAACTCATTCACGCGACTGTCGTGGTAACTGCCGAGCTTGGAAGCGCAGTGCTCGTGCTCGTGCTGGCGGTGCTTGTTACCGTGCTCGACTTCTTTGTTCCCGACTGTGCGGCGCCTGGATTTGTTGAAGTCGGATTCGGCGTTAACACTGCATTCGAACCTAGTAACCAGCCAATGTTCGCTATAGCCGCCCGGCTGTCTCATACGGTCACGGAAACCCTGCCATTCGATCCGATTGGGATGGCGGTGATGGTGGAGTTGACGGTTTCTGGTGTGCCGTCGTTGCTCGATTCGTAGCTGATGCCATTCCAGGTTGTGCCGCTCAGCAAATCAGCGCCGTCAGCAGTAAGATAGGATAGGTGGAGATTCTGGTTAGAATAGTCCGGAAGAGATAGAGAGAATGTGAGACTGCCTTTCCCGGTGTCGGACGCGTTCGCTGGGAGCGCATAGGCGGCGTATGCTCGGAACCGTCAGACCGCGGAACCTGCTCAGCGGACGCCATCCCCGGGCTACAGCACGTTCTGACATGGTCGCCTCGCAGTACGGAGGACGGCGCAAAATTGAATTTCCCCTTCAAATCCAGAACGGCCAACGACTGAGTAACCCGACACCAAACTACTTCAAAGACCTGTGATTGTGCTAAGTATGGCTCAAGAGGTATTTGATTCGAAGGTTTTGAGTGGGGCCATTCGCTTTCCTCTTGACCTTTCGACCAAATTTTCAACGCTAAAAGACATACTGACTGCAGAAACCTTGTCCTGTAAGCTGTGCTGGCAGCAAACCGCTTAAGGATTTGAGTTTAGGTTGAGCAGAGTGCTGTCAGATTGAGTTTGTCATTGGTGGTCTTATGCTGCGGCATGATGACATGATATTAGTCATTTTCTTCTCCTCTAAAGCGTCGACTGTGAGCCTGATGCTGTCAAAGCATTCAAAAGACCTCTTTTTTGGTCAATTTTGCTCAGACACTAGCAATCATCAAAAGTGCCAGCATCGAGATCTGCAAATCTCTAACAGAATGAGTGACATTGTTGCAACAATAAAGCGCATCAATGCCAACTCCTTCACGAGCGAGGAGAGGAAGGAGTCAGCCATCGAGGCACGAGTTCTTCTATCCCGCATTGAATCACAATGGGATACTGCCTCACGCCTAATCTTGACCACTCCGACGCTGATGGCATCTGAAGGTTGCAACTGACATAGGGCTCTTTCGGAAGTGGTTGCAGAAGAACGATGGCTGCGAAAGCTCTACGGGTGAGCTATCTGGCCTCGTCGAGTGTGATCCTGTGCTTTTCAAGCGTCTGATTTGGCACCTGGGAACTACCAACATATTGAGGGTCGACAAGAATGGTCTATACCAGATGGCGCCATTCACAACCGGCCTCGTCAAGGAGGATCTCTCATCGATGGTCGACTACTTCATCCAGGTGGGCATACCGACATCTCTCCACCTATCAAAATTTCTCAAGGATATAAAGTACCAAAACCCGCCTGGAAATGAGAACGACTGCTTTAAGCACTACAGCAGTGGTCAGAGCATTTGGGAGTACCTCGCGGCAATCCAGCGGTTGCCGAGAACCTTGGTCGGTATACAAAGGCAACCGGGTGCAAGTGAGGAAACTTCTCTGAGATCTACCCCTGCAAAAGTCTCAGTTGTGGAAAAGATGAACCCTTGGTTGTTGATGTCGGCCGAAGTATTGGACACGACGTTCAAGCGTTCAAGGCCAGGTATCCAAGCACAACGGGACGACTGGTGCTTCAAGAAATCTGGTCATTCTTCTCGGCTATCATCTGGGGCTAAGGCTCTAGGCAACCACGTGCTGGCTCCACATTCTTCACTTGCAAACTTTCATCCCTAAGTTATCCCTCACAATGTCAGCACCCACTCCAGACAAAAAGACCTTTACAGGGTCGTGCCACTGCGGCTTTATCAAATACAAAGCAGCCCTTCCAGCCACCGACACACCTGCCGCCACCCGCTGCAATTGCACTGTCTGCCTGAAGCAAGGTTTCACCGCACTACGACTCACGCCAGACGATTTCACGTTGATTTCACCCGCTTCTCTATCCGAGGTCAAGGACTATCAAATGAGATCCAAGGACGTCCATAAGTACTTCTGCGACAAGTGCGGGATCCACGTTATTGGGGCCGGGAAATACGAGTACGAGGGCGCTGTGCATGAGTTCTTCTCCTTGAATATTTTGACGCTCAATCAACCGCAGGAGGGGTTGGATTTGAGTAATTTCAAGATACAGTACTGGGACGGAAGGAACGACAATTGGCGGGGCGGGATGAAGGATGTTCCATGGCCCGGTGGGTGTATTTGAGTTGGATATATGAACAATGATCTGGTCTCTGGGCTGTGTCTGTTGCCAGAGGCGAGGCTCACTCGATACTTCCCAGAGATCATTAAGGCGTTCTTATATTGGACTACTTACTTCGAGTCCTCTCTCGCTTCCTCCCTTCTGCCGAAACGGCAGTTAGTGACGTCATGTGAGGTTCTTTCCCCAGCCTTCGCCGTCTGACCTTTCTCATCAAGATATAATTATCCTCCTCCTCTTTACACACTCCACATTCTCTAGATTTTGGTTCCTTAATTAATGTGGAATTCTACCCGTAATAGTGAAACGCTGGTGGTCCGTGTTTCCCTTTAAATTAACTAAAGATTGGCTCCTATAATAAATCGAAATTCGCCAACCACGGCATTAGAATGTGAGATATAACTACTGTTTATAGGATTGCTTGGTATAATGGCTGAACCAAAAGGTAAGTATGGTGAGTAGGGCGGCACTTGCTCACACAATATCACGATAATTGGATACTTTGACTACGACGCTTATAGACCTGTTGTTTCTCTTTGTGGCAGCCTTCCCTGCTATCTTACTTGCTTAGGATCTAGGTAGGCCTTACCCTCTTCTAGATCCACTCCTGTCCTCTATATCAATCCTTAACCACTTATCTTACATTAAGGGTTTTAATGAGCCATAATGGTGCCTTAACAATATCCTCTTTGTTGACTTTTCAGATACCACTATATAAGAAATCTACTATTGTGCATCCGTCCTAAAAACGCACCTAGTCTATGCTCACGAGGGCCACGGCCGGGTATTTACAGAATTTATTTAACCAGTTCCGCGGGCCAGCAAATTCCATTCTATACCGGATTCCGCGCCTTATCAGATTTTAGAAGCAAGATGGTTGCGATATCCGAGGTTTATTAACGACGTCACCCAGCTATACGCCGGGGGTGGTCTAGAAACGCTTGCCGGTGTTACCTACACTTATTACCTTCAAGACTCTTTCCTGGAGGCAACCCAGGTAACCAGAGATCTAGCTTTTCTAGAATCTTAATTTGATAGAATGATTAATATGTACTATCTTTGGGACAGCACCCACGATTATACTACCAATCTTTATTATCGCACTCCCTTGCTAGATGCTTAAGAATTCTGCCTTCCAGGATGTCACCGGAGGACCCGACGGTGGTGCCGTGGAAATTTGGAACGGCTTCCAGAATTTTTCCAAGATTTTTTCATGGCTTATACACGAACACGCTACGATCACCGCCAACTAGCCATTTTTGAACCCCATTATCCTTCAATGGCCGCTTGGAGTGGTTATACTTCCGACTATAGCGAACACTGTCTCCACTTAATATACGTCGATAACATGGTTACTAATTTACTTGGGATTATCCCTTTATTGTCTAATACATTCGAAATACGACCTCTTGTGCTATTTAACTGGAGCTACTTCGCAGTGGAATATCTGCGATACTATGGCACCCTCTTGTCCGTCCTATGGGATGCTAATGGTTTAGCCTACTCCAACTTCGCTTATTCTGCCGGCCTTTTAATCTATGCTAATAGAACATTAATACATAATTAATAGCCCCTATTGCCCCTTTTAATCGCCCTCCCAGACTCCACCAACTTATTAATTATCTAACTTTCCTCCATGGTTAGATACGTTAATATCCTCTCTAACTCTCCCCTCCTGATCCTCTATGAAAACGCCATAGATATATTCTTTGTCCTAGCAACAATCTTACCCATGCCGACTCTGCATATAAAACCGATGATGACCTTGTCTTCTATGGCAACCCGCCCGACAACTTATACTTTAATAATTAAACCTATAACCTTGCCAGCTGGCTAAACTTCACTCTCCCGCTGGCAAGGAATTTCTCCTCTATTACGATTGCGGTGTACCACCGTACCACGATGGTCGGCGGAACGGTATGCTGGCCTGTCCAGATAGCTTGTACTTTATGTTTCCAACGGTACGGCCAGTACTGGACTGAACATGAGTATGAATATCTCCAACGATGACAGTCTAGTCGTGTAACGTACGCTATGGACAACATGCCAGCTGAATGCGCGGAACACGCTCTCTTTTAATGAATCTGTTACAGCAGATGCTCTGTCTCTCTATCTAGTGAACACCATTTACTACGCAGTTGGGATTGTTGAAGTTGAAATCTGGATCCCAGCCAATCCTGGCTCGAGATATGAGGCTGAGGACGGCCTGATTGGCTTTAGCAGCCGGGGCGGGAGTATTGGGATATGGAGGCGATATCACGGTGGGAGTCTACTAGGTGCAACCTTTTTTAAAACTCCAGCCACCGCATCAACTATCGGGATCACCATTGAAATAAAGGATTTGGTTCAGGATAGCTTGATAGCAACCACAAAACGGCTTTGAGTATATTAGTGCCTGGAATCAGCATGATTGTTTCTATTTTATTGGAGTTTCAACAGTCTCCATCACTTTGGATGATCTTGTAGACTTAGACAACACCAACTTGGAATTTAAGTATTGGGAAAGTCGGGTGGCGGATGGACTAGCTGCGGGCTTACCTTACGTGTCGCGGGAGATGTGTAGCGTTGACCCAATTTGCATCCATGGCATTACAGTTGCGATAATTTTGGAGCATCGCTATGGACCCTCAACTTCTTCATGTACACGGCTTCCCTGAATATTTCGTCAGTGCAAATGCATATTACAGATGATTCCAACGCAAGTGCTTGGCAGCCCATCGATGTATGGTAACGGCCCTTTTGTCAAACCCATGTATTATGCCCATGCTGCTGTCGCGCAACTGATCGGAAATGGAAACGGGACCACCCAGATAGGAGTTCTCAACACCAACAGTGTTCCATCAGCCTATGCCGGACGAATTGGGGGGTCGTTATTTAAATAGGCATTGGTCCGCCCCGTCGTTCGATGCGCGTGTCTGCGGCTTTAGGAGTCCTGGCTACATTAATCATGACAGAAATACTTAGCAGTGCGTCATCATCACACAGGAGACAAAGATTCGAGACGTTTGGACATGTTCGGCGAAAGAATTCCGTAAATTCGTCCGCAACGGCTTTCTGGACCCTCAGCCACGGGCGAATTCGGCAAACTCCGAGGGGAGGGGGCGGGTTACCTCATCTAGACGGGACGAAAGCCCCCTCTCAATACCATATATAGACTTCTTTAATCCCTGCGTGGAATAGAGCTCATATTCATCCTACTTCAGCTGTAAACTCGGCGCCCAGACTATTTTCACCATTCATCAATTTACTTCGTTGTATTGTGTACTTTCACTTAGCAGATTTCATCTCACTTCTACGCTTGTTGCATCAATCGCATATATCGCCTCCATCTAATCCGATTGCTCTGATCCATCGCTTTATCAACATCATGGGCACCATCTGGAGTCAATCCTTCTTCCTACCTGAACCCGCCCTCACAGAAAAGAACCTTCCTGACCAGACCGGCAAGGTTCGCACTCCGCACTCCCCAGCCACACCCTAGCACTCGCCACACTCCCTTTTCCAACCCATGCTCACTTCAATCTTGCAGGTCCACATCGTAACTGGTGGCTACACCGGCATCGGCTTTGAGCTCGCCCAGATCCTCTATGCCAAGAACAGCACCGTATACATCGCCGGCCGCTCTTCATCCAAAGGAACCGCCGCCATTTCCGCCCTCAAAGCAGCCTGCCCTCACTCGCAAGGCCGGCTCGAGTTCCTCTCTCTCGACCTAGCGGACCTCCCCACCATCTCCAAATCCGCCGCCGAATTCACGTCGAAAGAGACGCGTCTGGACGTGTTGACGAACAACGCGGGCGTGATGGTCCCGCCCGCGGGCAGCACGACGGCCCAGGGCTTTGAGTTGCAAATGGGGACGAACTGCCTTGGCCCCTTTCTATTCACGCTGTGTTTGCTTCCTATTCTGAAGAAGACGGCCCGGACGGCAGCGCCGGGGAGCGTGAGAGTGACGTGGGCGGGGTCTTTAGGCGTTGAGGTGTTTGCCCCGAAAGGCGGCGTAGAATTTGACGAGAAGAGCGGCGCGCCTAAGGTGCTGGGATCGAGGCTGGATTATGGACAGAGCAAGGTTGGGAATGTGTTGATCGCGTCCGAGTTCGCGAAGAGGTTCAGCGGGGATGGAATTATCACTGTGGTGTGTACATCTTCGCCAACGGAAGCACTTCAATGTGTGCTTGGGCCGATAAGCTGACAGGATTATCTCCTCCACAGTGCTTCAATCCTGGCAACTTGAAGTCTGAGCTCCAGAGACATGGGAGTCGAGCACAGATATTCTTCGGAGTAAGCATCATCTGTCTTTCCTCGCCTAACGACACTCAGCTGATCCGCTATTACAGAATTTTTTGCTTTATCCCCCCATTTATGGTGGTTATACTGAATTGTATTCTGGTTGGTCGCCCGATATCACCGCGGCTCAGAATGGAAGCTACATCTGGCCTTGGGGTCGCCCTGGAACTTTGAGAGAAGAATTGGTCAATGCGATGAAAAGCAAATCCGAGGGAGGCAATGGGAAGGCGGAGCAGTTCTGGCTTTGGTGCGAGAAGGAGACGAAACCTTATATATGACCAAGGTCAAGGATCCGAAAGGCGTTCACGGGGATTTGGGGCTGTAAGTTTAATGTACAGCCTCAGCAACAGTAGTATTTCTAGGTTCGAGTTTTCTGGAGGCTTTTCCAACTTCTTTATTAAGCAGGACCCGGTCGCTCCCCTTGGTTCGAAGTAATTAAATCTTTCTACTAGACTGGAAGCTCTTAAAAAAATAAGCGTCTTTAAACCAGGCGTATATGAAACCAGTACAGCCCGGGCCCGAATGGGGAATAGAGGCACAAATAGTAGCTGGCAGACGTAGAGTTCATCGATTGGGCAAGTCCGAAGACTTTCGGTATGCTCATTCCATCTTCCATTCGGGACCGAGCCACACAAGTTTCTTTCTTTTGCCACTCCGTGTCTTGATTAGCTCGAGTCCACTCTAAAATTCTCTAGAAGTTCCTCTTCGTATCCGTCATGAGCCTTGGTTGAATGGAATCAACATTTTCTTAGAAAAATTTTGGTAACATCCTCGTCGTCTTCTGAGAAGGCTATCATGCAGTCAAGCCGCGCCTTAGGGAATTTCCGGTCACAAATAATCCTGTCGGACCACTTCCTCATTTTCGGGGCCCAGAGTGACTGCATAAATGTGTGAGATTTGTGGAATCGTTTCCTCAGTTGTTCTTCCACGGCGGGTTCATTCGTGCGGTTTGTGAGGGTGACATGGGTGTCGAAAACTACTCGTGTCAGGTGGATGTGGTATCTTGCGGCCGGCCATATCAGCCCCTGGGGGTAATTCTCAGAAAAGTTTCGAGGTGAGATGCGGTCGGAACTATCAAAGAAGATAACTCTCTGGCAGTAGAAGTAGAACGAGTTTGCCGCATAGAAAATAGAAGATGCCTCTTCGTGGATCTGTTTGCAAGTTTGAAAGAGCCGGGTAGCAGGTATATTTGACTCCGGCCTAACGTATCCTTCAAAGATGAGAACTCGACAGTATATGTTGTTGCGAATCTCTGGCGGCAGGTCCAAAAAGCTGACTGCACTATCATTTGCACGGGGGCTTACGGGCATGGTCCTTTCAACTTTGGGAGCTTCCGGTATGCATGATCCTGAATTACCCATATCTGCAGTTTGGACAAGCTTTCGTCTTGAAGGGAAACACGGAACTGTTGGACATGATCCTGAATTACCCATATCTGCAGTTTGGACAAGCTTTCGTCTTGAAGGGAAACACGGAACTGTTGGAGAGACGTGAGGACACGAACAGGCAGCAGAATTATCGTCTGATTTGGCCTTGGAGGCCAAAACAGGTAGACAGAACAGCCACCGCAGAATAACCGGCGTCGAGGTAATTGCCATTTTTATGATTGTATGGAAGATAAAGCGGCTGGTCTGGACAATGTTGCAGAGCTATGCTGGAGGTGTAGAGGTGCTGCCTGTAGGTGGTAGTCGTTCGGTTGCAAAAGCGTCAGATTGAATCTGAACTGAAAGTCCGGCAGAAAGAACGCGTCTGTGGCTCTACGGGTTGCACGGACGTGTGTAATCTAAAGCCTTTAGATTCAAATGAGCGGCTCCGAGCTCCTGATTCAAGACCTCAGTTCAGATTCTATCCCTTAACCCGCTGGCGTCCACGGAGTAAGTGGTCCGTGCAGAACACCAAATCCAAACAAACGCGTACAGTCGATTGCGTTAATCTAATTGGCTGATTCTTATCGATAATGCGTGGACGAATTTCAGCGGGTTAAGGGATATATGGCAAAGTGCGCCTGATTTAAGCGTGTTTTTTAGGCGGTCAGAGGAACATCAAAATTTTGTGGCTGAAGTTAAGCTGAACTGGAATTCAACCGAACAGCCGCCTCAGAATTAGATTGGAGCTCCAGATCAACTCTATTCTCTAATCTAAACTTGCAACCGAACGACCCCTTAGATTTTCGGCAATTTTCCAAGGCTGCACCTCATGTGTATCCAATTTCACCACCTGAATATGGTGTATGCCGTGGGCATATCACGAAATAAGTGTCTTGATTGATGAATCCAAAAGGGTAGCTCCCTGGGCGTTCAATAGCTAACTACAACTCCGGCAAAAGAAAGCGAAGGGGTCGAGCCATTCAAAGGGCAGCATAAAACTCTCACTAGCCAGCAGTCGCTAACTCGAATTCCATCTTCCATTCGAGGTTATTATCCTCAAATTCGTGTTGGTACCAGGCGATATCTGTCTCTCCCATAGCTTCCAGTTTCAGCGCCTCACCCAGCACATGGAAAAAGCTTGAGAGGACGCCTCGAATTTCCGAGTCGATATCCGCGTAATAGATATTACCTCGGCGGCCTGCGCAAATTCGCTTTCGTGCCGCGACAATGAATGCCTCCAATGTCTTACCACTAGCGCAAGTACCCCTCTCGGAGGAGCAGAAGTGCGCTTGGAAAGGCGAGAGACGTCAATTATATCTCCGAAGGATTGCCCATTATTGACTCAAACGTTGAATGAGGCTGAGTCACGGCAATCTCACTGGAGCTTTGATTATCGGAAGCACAAAGGCGCGAGATGGGCCAGCCATGAAACGAGACCAATGTCCAACCATGATGAGGCGGAAGACGATATAAGTAGCTTTGATGGGCTTCTTTGATGGTTGCCTTGACTATTGCCTTCGGTGTTTTGAGCTGTCTGCCAGACAAATACCAGGCGGGCAGGCTGCCAGCCACACACCGCGCCTCGCTTACAATATTAATTATGCCTAACGCAGGAAAGTTCGAAATGGGATCTCATAATAGATCCGGGTGAGAAGCACTTGGAATTCGCCTAATGGTAAAATAGCTAGTCAGATATATAAACAACTCCAAAACCGACATTCACATCTACTCTTAATTAACTACCCCATAGGTGCCGTATGGTCGTAGCAAATTACCCGGCGATTCCAGTCCTTTCATCAATGTAATTGACGCGAACTACAGCACAGCCGACTCTGATTACGACGAATTTTCTAGCTATAAAGGTTATGTTAAAGTTTTGCGTGGCGTGCTTTGGGGCAGGCTGTGCGCTTCGCTGTTTGACTTTGTCTATCTTTGGATGAGATTTGGCTCTTGGCAATGTGCATCCATTGGAGTTATATGTTGGGCTAATTATTGCCACGACAGATAGCTAAGTTGAGGAACATGGTCAAATCTTACCCAAGCGTGATTGCTTGAATTTTCCTGAAGAGGGGCTAGAACGCTGGAGAATGTGGCTGAAGCCTCAGTACCGTACTATATCAAGGTCACCGAGGATGTTCATTGAGTACGTTGCTAAGAGAATGAAGTTTTGAAGCTGATAGAACTGCTCTAATCTGAGTATAACGTCATCATAAAAATAATTTCTCCCCTTACAAGGGCTTAAAGTGGTTCAGTCTTAGGCGATCTTCAATTTACTTCCACCAAGGCCAAAGTATGCTTCATCCCTCTTAATCGGCACAATGGTCGGCGCAAAACCCACGTGTCTCAAATTCTCCGCATCCACCCCAAACATGACCTCAGCCGTACCCATCCTCCTCAACCTCGCATCCCTCAACACACATCCACCATGTAATTCTTGGTCCCACCACGGTCCCCTGACCGCATTGGCTATGGTTAAGAACGTCGTACGTCGAAACGGCAAATGGTACACAAGACAGTACACAATATCCGCGACGCTGAACGCAATCACTGCCACCAGGATTAACAGCACGATCCACATAATATACACACGCGCGATATAGACTTCCTTCGGCGCCTCACCCACCGTTGGAACGACGGCTGTACCATAGTAACCTGCGGAGGCGATAGCGGCAATGCTTTGCGCAACGGCGCCTAGAATGTTCTCGTACTGGGTTACCGACAGCGCATTGTAGAGCGCAACGAGGGGCTCGGCGATGGCAAGGTCGTACGAGTTCCAGAAGAACCACGGGACGGCGGTCATGTAGCTGTTTAGTGCGTCGAGACCGATGAGGTCGAGTGAGGTGGTGTTAGCGTTTGGTGTCGAGATGCAGTTCTGCATTGCGCTGCCGTTGAAGATGCAGGTACTTATTTGCCAGTCTAAGGAAGGAGTGCATTTGATGCGGGATATCCATTCTCCGTCGATGAAGTCAAGGCCATTGTCTGCCGTCGCGGTCACCGGGATTGCGTTATTTGCTTGCTTGTCAGAATTGAGGGCGAAGAAGGTAGTCCCACCCATAGGAATGCCTGATACAGCCCCATTGGTTGCATTGCTCCAGAAAAAGATGTTAAGGCCGAAGACTTCGCTATTTCCAAGGGTATCATCGGGCTGTACACTACCGTCAGGGAAAGTAAAGAGGACTGTAGAATTGTCCGGAAGTTTAGTGTAGGAAATATCACCACGGGCAGGTTCACAATTTGCAGCCCATTGATATGTGATGAGACCTTCATAACGTACTCCAGTTTCAAAGGAGATGTTCGCCGTTGAGATTGGTCCTAAGGTGCCAGAGCTTGGATTGAAGGTTCCGCTTTGACTGATTAGGCTTCCCTTGAACGCGCTGCCTACCAACGTGAGAAAAGTATCTGAACCGTCGTATTTCAGAATGAATGTCTCGTTACCAGAGTAAGCCATGGAGCTGGATAGCACATTGACACCTCCTGCCATTGTCGGCAAGCCCACCACAGAACTACCGGGTGTCTGCGGTGCATACGATCCCGTTGTGAGCATCAGCGTCCCAATAGGCACTAGCATCCATCCAGCACACATCAAAACGGTCTGCATAATACCATTCCACGCTGAATACTTCGTAAGCGCTGCAACAACAAAGGGGCCTCCTTGCGCATCCATCATTCGATCCAGGTCGCCAATCCTGACTGGCCTTCGGGCAGCAATAGCAAACGGGTGCAGCGACATGAAGTCATTGCTCAGCTTCCGAAGCAGCATGGCGGCTGGAGCAAGCAGCGCAGAGAGAGCTGTACCTGAATAGAACTGGTCGACCCTCAAATTCCCGGTTCGGAAAACTCTTTTATAACCAGGCAGAGTGGGGCCTCTGCAAGACCAAACGATGGCTATAAAAGTCGCATTGGTGTAGACTAAGACAGCGAGAATCGACCATACTAGACAACCACTAAAGCGATATAACTCCCTGCCTTTTCCAGCTGCTCTTGAAGGATAGTCTAAGGAAGGTGATGTGGATGTTTTGTGGATGGTAACGTTACTGGAACATCCAGATATCTCCGTTGCCGTGATAATTGGCCTTTCGGCCTGATACTGTTTGACGTTCATAATGAAAATGAGTATATGCAAGACTAGGCATTTGAAGAAAAGACCCTTCATCCTACCAATTCTTCTCTAGGCAATATATTAGTAGTGGAGACACCTGCCACAACCATCAACAAGGCAAATACTAATCAGGTATCACAGCAGTATTGCTGCGCTTCACTCTTCTAATTACGCTGGGTAATCATTGGTGTCGGGTCCAATCAGCATCACAGTCCTAGCCCAGACTGAATAGATTAATTGCAATCGGCACTCCTGGTGATTCTTTGGAAAATTAGAGATGGTCAAGCGGCCCCAAGCGAATTTTGAGATCCTTGACAGCATTCCACCCGGCGCAAAACCGGTAATCGTCCTAGTATAAGTGGATCCTCGACACGGCTAAAGTTATTGCGAGAAGAAATGATGGATGGGGAACCCGACCCACCAAGAACAAAATTCCCAGGATGTTTCATCGACTCCGAGGGAATCATACTACGGTTCTATAATATAAGGGTTTTAATAGAGGGCAGAGGTAGATCTTACGGCAGAGTTCTTGACTCGTAAGGCGACATAGCTCTCCCTAATTACCCTAATTTGGCTTAGCTCAGGGGTGCCTCACGATTGATCAAAATTGGCCACGATTAGGGACGGTTTGCAGCATATTGACGCTGGAGGTTGAGCCACACAACCGTGCACAAGGGTTACTCGGCAATATCTACCCCCATCAAAATGAGAGATTCTATATATTTTGTATAGGTAATGCGCATAGTAGAGGTAGATCTACTGCCTTGTAAAGCTGGTAATAGAGAGGGAGAAATAGAATGCAGCTTTTGATCGTGAATGGATAAAATGCGACTAGTATAACTTAAAATAGCCACGCCTGTACCAATTATTATTAGAATTTTATAATTTCTAGACCATTAGATTCGCCTTATTAAGTTCTATATTTCTATTATATAAAAAATTTCCATAACAGTTATAAATTAAGAGTTATGGGGAGAAATACACCTTAGTATAGCATTACCCATAAAAAAAAAGGGGAGCACGTACCACGTACGTTACCTCAGCGAGCTCAGACGCGATTTTTTAGCTAGCATCGGAATAACCTACGCCGTCTTCCGAATTGCAAAATCACGTCTAAGAGGGTTTGGCGAGATTTGTTAAAATCCTAAGCAAAATCCGTAAAACGGAGATTGCGGATATCTAATTTATTTATTCACATAACGCGTTATTATTAAACCCCATAGTTACTTTTTTTTTAAGACTTAGGNCTTCTAAATGGTATAAATTTTATTATATGGCTACCACTTAGTCCTAATATTAATTTTATTAAAGTTAAAAAACGCGTTATTAAAAGCCTAAGTACGTATTATATCTTATTAAATAGTTTACTAATATAGATAAAACTATACAGATATATAGATATCTACTACTTAAAGCTATTATAACACCTAGTAGGTGCTATAGTTAGGTCCTTCCTTAAAAATATCCTCCCTTAGCCTAAAGTGCCTTTACTACTACTAGACGCTATATCCGTATAGAAAACCACTATAGCTTAAAAGAAAAACACTAGTCGTTAGGGTTAGAAGACTATAGTTAAATAGGAATGCTAGTAGGTCTCGCGGAGCTTATAGGAGCTAGATAATCGTATATAGGAAGATCTTACGTCCCTAGTAGAGAGGCAGTTATAGGATGTATAAGATAAGCTTCTGGCCTTATAGGAGGCAAGTAAGGACGAATAGTTAAGCGTGATAGATAGAGCTATTAAGCTTCTATATCCGTATAGCGGATAACCTAGTTAAATTAAGGTATTAAGATAGGTAATATATAGGCGGAGGGACTTATTCCTGGCGGCGAAGATATTATAGGGTAAGAGTATAATAATGTAGGTAATTCTATTACTAATTCAAGCTTCTATTACTATTATTATATTACCTTTAAACGTAATTAAAGAGGAGTAGCTGTTAAAGATATGGGCTATTCTAGGAGCAAATCCTGTATTTATATATGCGGAGGTAATAAAAGCGTATGTGGATATCCTAAAACATATTAAGGCGGGTTAGTTTATATATATTTTAGTATTACTAGAGTTACTATTAAGTAAATAGTTCCACTATATCCTTACTTAGCCTACTTTTTACTTATATATTTCTTTAGTTATAATTAATAAGTGTTATCTAGTTACTAATTGGGGTAAGAGCTTCCGGCCCTATTATGTATAGCTCTTTAAGGTCTGATTACTGCTTAGTTTAATAGTATTATAGTTTATATATACTATAATACTTAATAAGAAAACATATATAAAGGTAATAAAGCTAGCGGGGTTTTATTAGAGTATAATGGATCTTAAATAAATAAATATTAATTAGCCTAACCTATTTATTATTAGGGGCTATATTAAGAGGAGGGATAAGAATAATTATAAGGCACTATTCTTTATTATTAAAGAGGCATTTAAGGAGGCGGTAGTAGAGGAGGATTATACACCTGTGACCCTTAGCTAGATATCTATAGGGTCTAGTAAAATATCCGTATTATTTAGCTAAACGCCTATAGCGTCTAGTAGGATATTTGTATCTTCTAGTTAAATATCCGCTACCTCTATTTATTAACCAGTTGGGCGGATCTAAAATCTAGTAGGAGGTACTATATAGCCAAAGGGATAAAAGGTTCTAAGTCCCGAATTAATTTCTAAGATAATTATCTTTCTTTATACTAAAAATTATATCCGTAGGTATATAAATATAATCCATTCATAGCTTATAACTAAGGGCTATACTATAAAGCAGGTTAAAATAGCAGTATGGAGTTATTATATGATATTATCTAAATATAATAAGAGTAGGGAGTATTAAAATTTCTGCACAAAAGACTTACCTACCCGCATTCTTATTACGTCGGACGCCCTAGCCTATAGTGCGGATATTCCAGATATTATCCGTTCTATTATATACAGTTATTATCCTAATAAAAGCCTAAATATAATATTACAGCGATTTAGACGGGCTGCCTAACGCGATAGTATTACTAAATATATAATTATCCTTATTAAAGACTAGTATAAGGGCGCTTTTATAGATATTATACCGCTAAAGCAAAAGTCTTAAAAACCTATAGCCCCTCTATCTACCCAACTTGGCTATAACTTTATTACTGTTAAGATGGCGATATAGGAGGATAGGGTAGCGGATTTCGCCAGCGATTTGGCTTTATTTATTATAATTAACAGTAATATTATCTCGTAGGTATTTACCTAGGAGAAAGAGGATTAAATACTTAATAAGAATATAATATTATTAGCCCTGCCAATTAAGTATATAGAAAAATAGAAGAGGGTAAAGACTAATATAGAGAAATGGGCGGTACTTCTAGATATATTATACGAGCTTGCGAATAAAGCTACTAGATATTTATATAATATTCTACTTAAGCCATATAAGGAGATAAGTCCGTTATCTAGAGGTCTACGCTATTACTCTAATTATGATAATTTGTTATAGGCTTATAAGGAGTATAATATTATCGCACTATATACTAGGAATATTACGAAAAGTAAGTATTTAAAGGATCTATTTATAAGTGTTAAGAAGTAGATTAAAGTGTTAGGAATGAGGCAAGCGGTCGTTACGTATTATCACGTATCGCCACGGCACTAGCGTAGTGAGGAACCTTAGGTTCCTTACCTACCCCCTAATTCTAAATAATAAGCTTTATAACTAACATTCACTATGTCTATTTAAGTAGCATTAGTGAGTTACCCTGTGACACTAATACTGATTAGTGGTTGAATATACAGTTAACCATAGAATAGTAAGGTTTTTAATAAAAGAGATAGTCTCGTGTAGGGGTGCCATATACGCTTATATGGAATGGATCCCGGCGATACTGTGCTACCTTAGACTTGCGGAAAACTAGTAATAGAAGTGTTACTGAGTACTAGGAGATACTAAGTTGCGTTTATTACGCAGAACAACCACGTTTACGAAGATTTGGTCAAGTACTTTAGGTTAGAAATATTACTAAACCTAAGGTCCTAAGTTAACGTCCGAAACGCGTTAAAAATAATACTCTTAATACTTTGCCACGTTCCTAGCGGCCCTGCCACGTTGAAATTACGTTAATAACGCGCTCTCTGGCCCTTATACTCCTCTATTAGTATTTAAGGCAGTACTAGCGCGCCCTTACCTTATGACAATTTCAGCTTTGCTAGACTATTAAAGTTCTACTAGTACGCTATCCCTATATTTTTAATACTCTCTATACGTCGAATAACTGTTATTATGGCGTTGACCTATCTAAAGAAGTATGAGAAAGATATTAACCTGGAGATATGGGATAGACCTATAACCGACTTTATAACTACTAAGTAAAAGGAGCTAAATGGATTCTTATTATACTGTATGGTATACTATAAAGACAGCGAATACGATGACACTATGCTATGGTATTATATAAAGGAGGACTTTGTTAGATGGATAAAGGAAACATAGGTTCCTATATATAAGGATCTTATATAGGACTTCTATAACTTTCTTTGGGAGTATAGAGTATTTGTCCCTATAGATAGGGGAGGTATTAGAGATAATATTTAGGAGTATGTTATTAAAGTAAAAGAAGAATATAAATGGACTCTATAAGAGATTAAGCACCAACTACGCACTATAAAGAAGCTTAACTTACGATGGAATTTAAGTAATACGCTACTAGAGACGTGCTCTAGTTCCATTACTCTAAAACCCCCTACTTTACAACTTAATAACCTTTAAACTCTCCTATAGTAAGATTAAGTACTATACTCTATTCTATTAAGCTCTACGTCCCCACTGCAGCCTATAATATAATCCCTACCTCCTTAATCTCTAATACAATCTTAACCTAACCTAGCGCCACTCGGAGGTATCTTAAAGTTGCTTACGGATCTTACGAAGCTCTATTTGGACTAGGAAAAGAAGTTTAGTAGGGAGCTGTATAATATCCTTAATTTAAAGCTACGTATCTTCTATAACTGTTACTAGAAGGTAGGACTAGAACCTAACTAATATTATAACGCCTATTCCATTATACTTAAAGGCCGCGCTAGTACCTTTTACTATAATCGTTTGGTAGGAAAAGGGTACGATTTTAACCGTATAATATATAAGTTAAGATGCTACTTTGAAATAGAAGAGAATAAGCAATAGTATATGTTGGAATGGAGAGAGACTACCTTCTTAAGGATTATTGCTATAAACCTAGGTGTTTCTCGGCTTAATTGTCTTTAAAAGCTCTTTAATTAACTTTAGACGATTTAGTGTAGTTTATCCGAATTATATTAAGAGGACTTCAGCCTACGCGATTAAGTTATTAGCGTATGCTGAGGTGTTAAAGAATGCAACCTTGCTCTCTTTAATCCTGCAAATACTTACGAAGGAGTATGTACTTAATTAAGATCCTCTATTAGCACCGCTCTACGTTCTTAAGAAATGTAGCAATTTAACGCCTAACCCTAACCTACTTTAATTAACCTAGACGATTAACACGACTATAACTGGACTAATTAAACATATCGTGGTAGGGGATACGGTAAAGGGTATAATTAACGTCGACTATAAAGTAATCGTGGAGGTCCTTATGGAGGTTCATTTTGCAACAATTGGCAGAAGAAATGCTACGTTTATGAGAAGCTAAATTGCTAGTTAACTAGATACCCCCTTAATAGACGAAAGGAGGCATATAATAAGTTTCGCCAGAGCGTATAAAACGTTAGAAACTAAGAAGTTACTACAGCCTACTTCTAAAGCTTCCTGGTTTAATATAAAGGCGAAGAAGATCTTAAGGGTAAGATTAACGAGGCTAAACAGCTCCTTATAGATATGGAAATTGAGGACTACTCTCCCGACTAATACTTTACTGAGTATGGTAAGGTAAATAGCGCACAAACCGTTGCTGTCCTTAATGACCAATCTACGCTCTATTCTGTTACAAGATACTCGGCGAACGTCTTCTATAGTATTATGCCAGATACTAGAGCCGCAGGAGTATCTATAGTAGGAGAACCTTAAGTATAAGCTCTTTAGCAGCTTAATAGCTCTGTTTAGATTAATTAATTAACGGCAGGCCAATATACAATTCGCTTTAGTAAGGGTACTATAATCTCTTTTAGCATAATTAAGGTCCAAACCCCGTTAGGATATATCATTTTCTATATTATTCCCATGAACACCCCGTTTTTATTCTACATCTAAGATATAGATAAATTAGGCGTTAAGCTCGATAACCTTAAGAATATACTTATTTAGGGAGATAATCGGGTGCCCGTTATACGCAAGTAGGGTCACCCTTAGTTGCTCCTTTAACAGCCAGAAAGGAGTATTGCTTAAAGCCACTTAACTAAGTTAGAGCTACGTTAACTACACCGTTGTTTTAGCCACCTATCTGTTTACTAACTACTTAGGGTTCTTTAGCGAGCAGGTTATAAAGTTGAGGTTAAGATAATTAAGCATCTTACAAAGTACTGCTATTACTACTAAATAAACCAGAAGTCCCCTAGCCGATTTAAGTTCACCCTTAAAGATAACTACAACTTTAACTTCTATATTATTATTGATATTATATATCTTAGCGGCAAACCAGTACTCTAAGTTATTAACTTCTTAACATCCTTCTAAGCCGCACGCTTCCTAAAGGATATATCAGCTAGGAACGCATAGGATACTCTCTAATTATACTGGATTAATATCTACCTAGAACCCCCTAATCGAATTATTTACGACATAAAAAGGAACTTCTTATCTGTAGAGTTTCGGTAATAGGTAAAGGCAATAGAAATTAAGGTTAAGGAAGTCCCTATTAAGGCATATAATAGCGTTAAAAAAGTAGAATAATACCACACACTATTACGCCGAGCATATGAGATTATTTCTTTAGAACTAGAGGACGCTAGCGAAGAGCTTATCTTATAGATGGCTGTTAAGGCTATTAACGATTCCGCTAGTCCAGATAGGCTCGTACCCACGTTATTAGTCTTTAGCGCCTACCCTTAAATAACTAACAATTCTCTATTATCTCCCTCTATTATATAATAAGCTAAGGCTATCCGCAAAGCAACGAAGGAGGTATGACGTCTCTACGCTACGCGCTAGGTTAACGACGTACTAGAAATAAGAAATGGCCTAAACACCTTAACTATGCTTAATCTGCCGCTCCAATCTAAGGTACGCGTATAGCGTAAAAAGGGAGGATAGTTAGGCCCATATAAATTTATTGCAATTAATAGTTAAACCTATACTCTCTAGATGCCCTATAGACCTACTTAATTCCGCTTAACCGTTATTAAGCCCTACTATAAGAATAACAGCTCCGAGCCTTTATAGGATGCCCTAGAGGATACCCCAAAGGAGAACCACGATTAACGTACTCTAGAAGGCGACAACGATTCTAATATAATTATAGTAGACGTGCCGCAACCATAACGCGGTAGAGGTCGCCCGAAGGGATTACGGAATCGCCAATATCTTATAAATTTTAAAGAGTAATTTATTACCGCTATTAAGAGTAGAGACAAGTTATTAATGGCTTTTATAACAGCTAAAGAGAAGGATAACTTTAAGCTCGCAAAACAGCTCTAAAAAGAAGGCCGTATTATAACTCTAGGAGCTTCTTTTTAAGCATCTAATAAATAGGAGATCGACGGTCTTATTATAAGAGGAGTCTTTAAATTTAAGAAATATAACCCTATTAAGTTTAATGGAGTTCGCATCTTTAAGTTAAGAATGGTTAATAAGATTAAGGGTAAAGCTACTAACGCCCTATTTAAGAAATTAAGGCTTATTATCTAAGGTTATAACGATAATAGTAAGGAGGTAATCCTTACGTAATCTTTTATAATTTAACGAGCTAGTTAGCAAGTTATTATTACGCTAGCTCCCTCCTTAATAAAGAGTGGAATAGTAGTTTATTTATAAGATATTACTTAAGCCTACACCTAATTAGAGACGCACCTTTAGCGCTTAATATTGGCATATCTTCTAGAGCAAATTTGCTACTAATATCCTAAAGATACAATTATGGTTGTCCTTAAGCTATTATACGGAATCATAGAGGCAGGAACCTATTAGTGGGCTACTTACAGCAAGCACTATAAAGAGAAGCTTTTAATAACTACTTCTATATTTAATCCCTACTTCCTTATTACAGCCACGGGAACTCTATTTGGAATTGTTGGCATATAAACAGACAATATAATTATCTTAGGAGACGACCAATTCTTAGCTCTTAAAGAAGATATGCTAGTAAAGGTAAACCTTATAGCAAAGCTAAAGGAAAGACTTGATTTAATAATACTATTACTCTTTAATAGATGCATTATTTCCCTAAATAAGGATTCTATTGCCCTACGCCAGAAAGGTTAAGGTAAGAAGATTAATATTATTAACGTTAATTCTCTAAAGTAAGGATATGTGGAGTAACGCGCTTATAGAGCTTATATGGCTTTTATCTATTAACCCAAAGCTTCCTTTAATCTCTCTATTACCGCCTAACACCAGGAACTAACTAAGGATAATATTTTTAACCTAAATAAGCGTCTTTCCTGGTAAATAAACCATCTCGATTAGGGACTACTCTACGTGCCTATTAATCTTCCTACCGCTAAGCTATTTGTATTTGTTAATAGATCGTTCGCAAATAATAAAGATTTTAGCTCCTAGCTAGAATATAAGATTATTATAGCAAACGAATCTACTAGAGAGAATAACTTTATAATCTACGGTAATCTTATTTATTAGAGCTTAACTAAGAGCAAATGTGTTACTTAAAGCGTTCTAGCGTTAGAGATATATAGAATAGTTAGTGGAGTTAATATGGCAATTGCAATTAGAACTACCCTTAAGATAATTATAGATTAACTTAAACTTCCTATTATCCCTATAATTGTGTACACTAACTTATATTCCCTCTATAAGTGTTTAGTTAAGCTTAGTACTATAAAGGAGAAGCGCCTTATAATTAATATTATGGCACTTTGGCAGTCCTATAAGTATTAAGAACTCTTTAAGATCCGATAGATTAATGGCTAAGATAACCTAGTAGATATAATGACAAAGGCAAACCCAAATAAGGCACTAGAGACGTTCGTTAATATAAATACTCTATATATGCGAGTTAAAGGTTGGGTTAAGAGGGAAATTTAGAGAAGTTAAGATCTTATAAAACTTTAACCACCGGTTAAAGTTGTCTAATTAGTTAGATTCTTGCTAAGAGCGCCGCGCCTAATTAATTTAGGTGGCGGTGTAGAGTTCTACTAACGCTATTTATTAAGCTGGCTAATTAGGATTTTCTATCCCTAGGATAGAAAATTGCCATTAGCTTGGCTAAGAGTGGTAAGCGGAACTAACATCTTTATATAAACCCGTATATCTACCTACGCTACCTCTTTCCCTTTATTTCTTCTTCTTCTTTTCCTTAGCTTTATATCTTTATATAGTAGCAATCTATAAGTGTATATAGATGGCAACTATAAAAGAAGAGTTGCTAGTGTCGGGAATAAGGCAAGCGGTTGTCACGTATCGTCACGTATTGCCGCGGCACTAGCGTAGTAAGGAACCTTAGGTTCCTTACCCACCCCCTAATTCTAAACAATAAGCTTTATAACTAACATTTACTATATCTACTTAAGTAGCATTGGTGAGTTACCCTATGACACCAATATAAAGGATAGCTTAATATAATATACTAGGATATAGTTTAAAGTCTAATTTCTAGTTATATTATATCTAATAATTAAATCCGTATACTTTATATCTAACCTTTACTAACTTATAAGGGCCTTAAGTGAATATTACCTAAATGGGATTACAGCTTTTTAGGAGATAAAGTAAACACACTTATCCGCTTTATTTATAAGGAAGAAACGTAATACTTTAGTACTAGTATCTTATAGGCTGCGTTATAATCTAGTAGATATATTGCCGTATCTAAAAGCTCATTATAAACGCCTCTGCCATTAGTGGGTTAAAGGGGACCCGTTAGTATATTAACTATAAAGAGTACTAGTCTTAATTAACCGTTATAAACCAAAGTATTACTACCCTTATAGCTATTATTAGCATCTAGCTTATAAATGGATATTACTAAGTCTTAAATATCTTAGCTTATATTAACCTAAGACTTATAGGCGAACTAGTCCCAAACTATATATACCGCTTTATTATAGTCATCTTAATAGCTATATATTTAGCCCTTAGAGCAATCCAGATATTAAAGCCTATAATATAGTATTAAATCTAAATCCTTAGGGTAGTCTAAGTATTAGAGCTTATAGTATAACACTAAGTCTTAACTTTTAGATAAGCCTAAGGTTTAATATTTGTAATACAGCACTAGATCTCTAATTATAAAAAATCCTAAGGTTTAAGATCTGTAGCGTAGCACCAGTTTTTAGGTAGTAGGAAATCTAAAAATTTAGAATTTGTAACGTAGTATTAGATCTCCGCTCCTAAAAAATCCTAAGGCTTAGGATTTAAGTTATAATACTAAATCTCCGCTCCTAGGAAACTCTAAGGCCTAGGGTTTATAGGCTAATACTTAATCTCCACCCTCTAAACTGGGCGCAGTTTAGAATTCGCGTACTAATACTTAATCCCCGCCTTCTAAATTAGGTGCAGCTTAGAGTTTATAGCCTAATATTTAATCTCCGCTCTTTAAGCTACGCGTAGCTTAGAACCTATAGCCTAGTACTTAATCTCCGCCCTTGGTTTTAGATATAACGCAGCTATTAGGTCCACCTCGCAGCAAAAGAAAACAAAAGGATGTGTTTGCGCACTTTAAAAGTGAGAAATCCGCTTACTAAGTAAACTTAATATCCGCTTATAACCCTTCTCTAGCACCTTAGCTAAGCAGTAATTTTATATTAATATTACTTTATAAGTTAACTAGACGGCGCCTACTTAGTTTAATTAGTAGCAACTTAATAGTAAAGGATTTGCGTATTACAAATAAGTGTATATAAGGTGGTTAATATTTACTAAGGTAAGTTATAGCGGTAATTATTTATTAGCGAGCTAATTTAATAAAATTGGCAGTGTGGATATTCACCTTTAATTAACCTCCGTACCTCTTCTTCTACTAACCTTCTATCTTATAGCACCGCACCGTAAACTTTACCGTTATTGTTTTATCTACTATCTATTAGCATACCACTATCTATAGTGCCTTTATTTATACTTCTAAATACGTCTAATAGCTATTTAGTTAAGGAACTTAATATACGCAATATTAATAATAAAATAATTAAGGACGCTTTTAAAGACGCTCTTTCTTTTACTAATCCTTTAGGGTCTCTACCTAAAGGGTAAGCTTTTTAATACTAAATTATGCCTATAGCTAATATAATTTTAGGAAATATATACTAAAGCACTCTTTATTAGATATAGCAGAGCACCATAATAATGCTATTACAAAATCCGCTAGAAATCCGCTTACTTCTTTACTGCCTGCCTTTTTACTACCTACCTCTTTACCGCGTACCTTTAAGCCACTTATTTCTCCGCCTACTACCTCTAAAAAGTTTAATTATTATTATACTTCTACTTCTCTTAAGAGGCAGGCTAATAGAATTACTGCGCAAAATATTAAGTATAAGATAGCCTTTAAATCGTAAGTGTTAGCTATACTATTTTAGTGTCTTATCTATTAATTTACCTCTTATAGTAACCTAATAGAAATGTTAGAGATTTTAAATAACAATAAAAGGAGTAATCTTAATAACGCCGACTCTCTTAAAAGCTCTCCTCTATCCTTTTATAATTTCTGTAGCCCTTATAAGCTCTATATAACCTAAGCTATAACGTTAAATATTAACATAAATGAGCGCCTTTCTATTTAAGTGCTGTTAGTAAATAAATAGTACACCCTAAAAGCTGGTGCTTAGGAAAATATAAAAGAAGCTTATTAGCGGATATATACCCACGTCTAGAATATTAAGGGTAACTCTAGTATGCTATGCAATCCGCTATACGCTTTATGCGTTAAGTAAGACTATAAATGTCGCGTTTATAAGCAGAACTCTAGGCCTTATTTTAGAGGTGTATACTTAAGATATCGCTTAAGTAGTAGGTCGTGCGAAAAGGTACGTACTAATAGTATACTACTATCCTATTAGCTAACACGTATATAGGATAGTTTGCTGATATTAGAGCTAGTTATACCTTAGTATAAAAAATATACACAATTAGCTTCTACTAGTAGTCTAGCTAAAACGCCTACTAAAAAGGTATAATATCCGCATTTTAACAATATAGATATTGCTAATATCCGCATAGCTTTATACCCGCACTATCCCCCCTTTAGAGACCTCCCCTCCCCCTAAAACTCCTACTTATAGCGATATATATAGCTATAAAGGCACCCGCTTTATCGCTATTCCTTCTACTCTTTTACTAATTCCTAGTATACCTAGTGCTACTTCTAGTACTATTACTCCTACTAGTATAGAAAATATTAGGGTGTATTTAGCAATTACTATTTCCGTACGCGTTAATATAATTTATAAACGGGTAACTAAGGTAGTAAAAGATGTTCGGGCTATAGACCACCGGTTAAGTAAGCTTAAAGGTTCTCTAAGTGAGATAAAGGATAAGCTTGCGTTTATAAGGCGTGGTATTACTACACTTATATATAACGCTGGGTCACCAAATATAGAACTTAAGTAGATATAGGTTAGCTGTTGCTACGGGTTAACTGTTATTATAGGTTTAGAGTAATAAAATAGTAACTCTTACTTTTTTACTGCTATGTATATAGGAATTAAGTCTCTACCTTATATTTAATAGATATCCTTAATTAATATTATAATATCTATATAAGCTGAGATAACGATATCCACATAAGCTAAGATAAAGATATTTATATCCGCGCACCGTTAATGTTTACTAAGGTAAGTTACTATAGCAGCAATTATTTATTAGTGAGCTAATTTAATAAAATCAGTAGCGTAGATATTTACCTTAATTAACCTCCGTACTTCTTCTTCCTCTACTAACCTTCTACCTTATAGCACCGCACCGCAAACTTTATTATTATTGTTTTATATACTATCCCTTAGAATACTATAATCTATAATGCCTTCATTTACACCTCTAAACGATATTAATATAAATAATAGCAACTAGGCGGTTAAGGAACTTAATATACGCGGCGTTAATAATAAGGAGTTCAATACTGTTAAGCACGCTATAGCTGCTTTTACTAAGCCTTTAGGCTCTATTCCTAAAGAGTAAGCTTTCTAATACTAAATTGTGCCTATAGCTAATATGATTTTAGGAAATATATACTAAGGCGCTCTTTATAGGATTTAGTAGATAATGACAATAAGGATAGAGTAAAATCCGCTAAAAACCTGCTTACCTTTTTACTAGATACCTTTCCGCTACCTACATCTTTACTATAGGCTACTTTACTATCCACTACTTTACTATCCGCCTCTCCACTACCGCCGCCTAATACTTCTAAAAAGAGGCTTAACAAGGCTTATTTGTCTTCTTTTCTTAGAAAGTGGGCTAAAAAGGCTACTAATACGAATATAAAGCTTAAGATAGCTATTAAATTGTATATGTTAGTTATACTGTTTTAGTATCTTATCTACTAATTTACCTCTTATAGTGACCCAAACACTATATATAAGGTTTCTTTAGATAGCAAATCTTTAGACAGCGATAAAGATAAAGACCTTAATAACGCTGACTCTTGTAATCTCCGCAGCCCTTATAATCTCCGCAGCCCTTAAAATCTCAGCAGCCCTTATAATCTCCGTAGTACTCCTAATATAAATAAGCGCCTTCCTATCTAAGTACTGTTAGTAAATAAATAGTATACTCCAAAAGCTGGTGTTTGGGATAATATAAAGGAAAGTCGCTAGCGGATATTAACACACGTCTAGAATATTAAGGGTAGCTTTAGTGAGCTGCGTAATCTGCTATATGCTCTATATGAGAAATATAGCTACAAATATCGCGTTTATAAGAAGGGCTCTAGGCCACATTTTAGGGGCGCGTACTTAAGATATTATATAGGTAATAGGCCGTGCGGAAAGGTACGTGCTAATAGTATACTATTATTCTATTAGCTAATACGCGTATAGGAAAGTTTACTAAATCCGGAGCTAGTTATACCTTAGGGCAGAAAACATGCGCAATTAGCTTCTACTAGTAGTCCGGCTGGAATACCTACTAAGAAGGTATACTATCCGCATCTTAATAATACGGATATTACTAATATCCGCATAGCTTTATTCTCGCACCATCCCCGCCCGCGCTACTACGCCTCCCCCTACTAAGACCTCCCCTCCTATTAAGACTCCCACTTACAGCAGTACGCACGGCCGTAGGGGCACCTGCTCTATTACCGCTCCTCTAACCCTTTTAGCAATTACTAGCACGCCGGGTGCTGCTATTGCTGCTACTACTTCCGCTAGCGCTAGGTCTATTAGGGTATATTTAGCAATCGCTATTTCTACGCGCGTTAATATAGTTCGTGAATAGGTAACTAATATAGCGAAAGATATTTAAGCTATAGATCGCCGGTTTAATAAGTTTAAAGATTCTCTAAGTAAGATAAAGGATAAGCTTACGTTCCTAAGGCGTGGTATTATTATACTTATACGCAATACTGGGCTACTGGATATTAAATATGGGTAGATATAAGTTAGCTATTACTGCGGGTTAGCCGTTATTACCAGTTTACGATAATAAAATAGTAGCTTATACCTTTTTACTACTATATTTATAGGAATTAAGTCTCTACCTTACATTTAATAGATATACTTAATTAATATTATAATATCCGCATAAGCTAAGATAACAATATCCGTATAAGCTAAGATAAAGATATTTATATATCTATACTACAAAACAGCCTACTGCTATATTATATACTACGCACTAAGAAGATTATATGCCAGCTAGAGTTAATATTAATAAAAAGAACTCGATTAATATATTAAGATAGAAACGTACCATAAGCCCAAGTATTTAAAAGTCCTCTAGTATATTATCTATAGCCTTATCAAATCCGTCCTTATAAGGGTTATATAGTAAACCGCTAATATAAGACATCCGCATATTAAAATTAGTAATGCCGCCCTATAAGAGCCGCTTTAATCTAAGTTAAAGAATAGTAGGTACCTTAAACCTAACGTCCTATATACACTAACGCATAATAGAAGTATATCCGTAATTAAAACAATAAATTACTATTACTCTTAGCATTTATTAAGCAATTTATATACTAACTATTATACACATTAGCAGAGGTATAGGTGTAATATTAGAATAACAAACTATGTAAATATATTTAGCAGCTTCTCCTAGTACCTCTATATTCTTATTAATATTACTAAAGCTGTATATAAGGGGATTAAATGGCAAACTGGCTACAGTTAATAGGAAGGCGTTAAATATATTTACGCCGTCCTTTATAAGTTTCTTATATCCACGCTATAGAATTAAAGGAGCCTTAAAATCCGCTAAGCGCCGCCTATATTACACGATTAAATCCTTCCTAATCTAATCTGCAAGATAGCGGATATCCAGCGCTAGAGACTTAGTCGTATATTTGCTATTTATATATTTACTAAATATACGCTTAAAAATATCGCGGAGCGTGCTAGTGTAACTTATTATAAGAACACTCTATTTAAATAGCTCGTCTATACTAAACGTTGAATTCCCACGCGTCTAGAGCAACTCCTTAAGTTAAAGATTTAGCAGTTTATTAAGGCGATCCGTCTTAAAAAAGCTATCTAGCCGCCCTTAAAGGTTAACTAAACTATTAGTAAGGATAGCCCGTTAAAGCACTAGATTACAAGCGCTTATTCTAACTAGTCGCTATAGAATTAGTATATTATATATATAGTTCTTTAATAAGCTTCCAGCGAAGTATAAGCAAAGGCAGGAGATTATATGCCTTAGTAGTCCGATATCCGCATACTTAATAGCGTATTTTAAAAGCTTATAAGTATTAATAACCTATAGGAACCGGATATAATTAAAGAACTCTATATTATAGTTATTAGCGATGGAGCTTAATATACCTATAGAGGACGACGTCGCTGCTAGCTAACGTACGTTAGTAGGTAGCTCTAAATAATCAGACGTGCGCTAATTTACATCGCGGCATACATCTCTTAAAAAAGCCGCTATGCGGATATCCTTAATATGCTCTAGAAATTGCTGCGGAGATAGGTTTTATATATATCGCTCGGCCTCACTATCTGCCTTAATATTATACTTGTTATAGATATAGAGCAGGAATAACGCAACAATATAAGCGTTAAAGCTTTAGAGGATTAGCTCTTCCATATAATAAAATAAGGCCTTTTCCCTAGGAATATTACGCCGACCTAGGTAATTTATATAGGTATAGAGCGCTAAAAACTGCTACGCGGCTTACTTACCCCTATAAAACGTACGCATAACCATATATAGGAAGTTTAATCACATATGCTATAGCCCTAGAATAGGCAACACCTACTTATAGCTATTATACGCACCTTCCGCCTTAACCCGCTCCTCTTTATATAATTAGATAAGCTTTATAGTCTTCTAATCTCTATATACTAGGAATAGCTAGTTATTAAAAGCGGTTTCGCGATTATACTACAGTTAGTCTAGAAAGATATTCTCTATTATATAATAATTGCCGTTAATAAAAGCCTCGCTGTCTAGAATAGGTCCTAGAGTTATATACTCTGTCCTTCCATAAGGGAGAACATTAACTGCTAGTATACGCGGATATTTAATATCCGCGTTAGAGTTAAATATACCATTAACCGCAGTAGGATACGCGTATTAGATAGCGTCCGTAATAAAACTTATAAATATCCGCTTCTAGAGGTTATTAAACTTATTCCTAGCTATATTAATAACCTTATCTAGCTTAAGTTAACGGGTATTATTTAACATTAACTGCTTAAGGCCCCCTTTAGGCATATATACTCCGCGTAAGATCTTTTCTATAGTGTGTAAATTAAACTCGCTAATCTCGCCAATAACCTAATATTAAGTCTTTTAGCAATAGTTAAAGTTATTATAGATAATATAGATATTATTATAAATAGACAGAGACTTAATTAGTTTCTTAAAGGTTATTAGCGCTAGAAGTACTAGTAGAATTAATAGGACCTTTCTTAAAACATTTAGCTAGCCTAAGCTTTTTAGCGTTAAGAGTTATATAACTATTAATTAGACTAAGGCTATATAGAAAAGATAGCACATAGTGCTTTATACTAAGCGCCTAAAGATATAGACTAAGTAGACGGGCAAAACCATTTATAAAGTTCCGGGCGAACCCTAGGAGAAATATAAAAGCAACTATAACTATATATCCGCCATATAGATCTTAACTATATTCCTCTCTATTTAGTGCGGATATCCCCTTAATAAGCTGGAACAGTAGCGGACCGTACTGCTAAATAAACTTAGCTACATTCTTAAGGTTAATATCCTAAAACTCTATATCTGGAGTCTATATATTAAAGGGGCCGCGTTATAATTATAGTTAGTAAAGCTCTTTCCGGATATAGCGGATAGTACAGGTTACCAGCGTTGTATAAATATTAGCCCTATTAACAAGTTCTTCTTATATTTCCCTATCCTCTAGTAAAGTAATAAGCAGGTCCCCTACTTTCTTCTTCTTCCTATTACCTCTATACCCGTTCTCGCTTTCTAAGAACTTAAAAACTAGCCTATAAAAAGACCAGCCCTATTAATATAAAAGGTCCCTAACAATATTAACCTTCTTTTTCTTTAATATCTTTATCTAACTAGTAGGTGGAATATCCACTAGTTACGGAGAGGGCTGGCGGCGTAGGCGTTTAGCGTTAGTGTTTACTACGTGGCTCGGTAGTATAGAGGTGGAATTAGAGCCTCTGCGGTAATAAATTCCTCTTAACGTCGCGCGTATATAAGGAGCTAAAGATCTCATAGCTTTATAGAGTAGGCTTTTCTCTATAATTTAGCGTAATTTTTATATCAATAGGTATTATAGGAGGGTAGATCAATTTCGTCAAAGTTAATAAGGTCTTCTCATATAAACGGTGTTTAGGTTTTCCTATAAATCTCGCTAAAGTCCCTCAGACTAAGAAAACGATTACCGTCCTAAATTAGCTTAGCGGACGGTGCGGATATTCCAATATCCGCAATCGATTTCTTGGTCTGAGCTTCTGAGGTAACCACGTACGTTTAAATATCGTACTTACACTCGTTTCAAAAAGATCGGTAAAAATTGCCAAGCCGCAGCAGCGCGCATCATCCCTATCCTGAGGCGCAACGCCAAGCCGGCCCGCGCATGAACACCGGTATTAGATATATAGTTCTTATTACAAAGGTTTGAATAAGGGCCTCCTATTAGCTAATCCTTATCGATATCGTTGCGCCGGGTTAAGAGATAGCCCCACTAATATCGCTCTATATTTTATAAATAGAGGTATATTTTATAGCTCTATTCTAGAGCTATAAAATGGGCCTTTATATGTAAATTGGACCAATATTGGTGGAATTATATAGGGTGCTTGCAACGGCTGGAAAACTTAAACTAACGTGTTTGACCACTCCCCGGGCCGCACCACTCCCTAGGCCACCCCAAAAACACACCAAAAATGGGGAAAAACGCACTTTGGTATCTTAACAACGGTTTAATAATAAATTACGAATTTTTATAATTAGCTTTTTATATATATTTTAAAACTCCTATTAAATTTTAAAAGTAATCTATTAAGTAATTTTAAAGATATAGTAATTTAGCTTAAAATTGGGGGCTAAAACCCGATATCTTAATAACGGCTAGACTTATTACTTTAAAAATTTATTAAGAGTCTTAAAGTAGGCACAAAAGGCTAATTATAAATTTTGAAATTTATTATTAAACCGTTGTCGAGATACCAAAGTGCGTTTTTTCCTATTTTTGGTGTGTTTTTGGGGTGGCCTAGGGAGTGGTGCGGCCCGGGGAGTGGTTAAACACGTTAAGGCTCTATGCTAACTAATCTAACCCTAAAAACAAACACCCCTATAACTCTACTAAAATAGCTCTAAATTATATAAATAAGGGCTTGTTTTATGGATATGTCTATATAGCTAAGTAAGCACTATAGCAGCACCCCTACATCTTAGCAACACTAATATTATCAACATTCATAAAATTAAGCCTTGCTTACTTACTTTTTATATTAGTTTTATTTAAGAGCTAATGCCTTATTTACTCAATTTCTAATAATTAATTGTTGCTGTTAATGACTTAACGACCTATACGCTCGTCTAAACCTTTATAAATCGTTTATAAAAACCTTAAAAACTTAACTAATAATAATATACTCGACGAGCTAAACTCCTTAGAGGTTACCTACTAGTCTCCCTTACCTTCCCTTATACCTTTAGGCGATACGCCGGCGTTATAGTCTCTATCCTCTATAATAGCGCCTCTCTCTATAGCTTAACGTAAGACTTTAGCCGCTAAAAAAGCTAAAAAATGGCTTTAGTAACTATATAAGGAGGACCTAAGGATTAAAAGAGCTTAGGTAAAGGAGGTTAAGGACTAGGTAACTAACCGGAAAATAAGACTTCTTTAGGAATAGGAGGACCGTACCAAAATGCTACGCGTCTAAAAAGAATAGGAAGATTAGGCGACTAAACTCTATATATTAAGCCTCGCTATAGTAACAGCGAGATTAGCTATAGTAGTGTTATTCTTAACCCCAATTAATAAACTAGGTAAGTTGCTCTTATTTATAGCCAATATCCTAAATACCCTCCTCCCTGGCGTCCTAAATAAAGAGATACTTAAGGTATTTTGGGGTACTTTCTTACCTAATAACCTCTCTTGCCTCTGGATATACTAGCTCTGGTTTAAGCCTTAGAATAATATCCTTATTATTAATATCGTCCTTTTTATAAGACTAAAAGAAGGGATAATAAAGAACTACCCGTCTGTTAAAGTGTGGGTAGAGGGCTTCCTTAACTATATAATAATTTTAATCGTTATATATAAGAATCTTTCGGTAGATCTTATTCCCTAAATACTTACCTTTTATAATTAAGTTATCTGGCTATCTACTACCTACTAAATTGCTCCCTTAATAACTATGGCCTTAGAGTACCACTCTATAGTTATTTAAAAGAACTAGTTAGAGCTAGCTAATTAGAAGATCTCTAGTAACTTCCTAAATATCTATTACAATCCTAGTACTTATAAATCCGTATTTATCTTAAAACGCGCGTAAATAAGTACTAATATCTTAAGGACCTGTTATAGCTTTAATAGAGGGAAGTATAACCTAGGTAAGGATTACAAGTTCCTATATACCTATAGTAAGTGCAGTGGCCCGTATACTACGAGGAATTATAAGTAGTAATTACTAGAGGAAAGTGTTAATAAGGAAAAGAAAGAGGAGGAAGAGGATTTTATTAAGCTATACCTACACTCTACCAAAACCGTGCTCTACCCTTATAGTACGGGTAGGCTAAATACTATACTATTATTTCTAGTCTTCCTACCCTCCTTTCCTTTATAGGACTCTCCCTCCCCCTTAATTATTTAAGCGTGGGGGCATTATTTATCCCTATACCCCAGCGACCTCTAATATAATATTATTGGTATCTTAAAGTTCGGATGCCAGATTAGGGTAGACCTAGAAATTAAGCTCCTTTCCTAAAAGAATTAAGCCTTAATAGCCGTAAATACGGTCCTAATCTTAGAGAAGATTAGCGCCGATCTAGATATAGGTAGGATTGTAATAGTAACGTCTCCCGTTATATTTTTACTGTTAGGTTTGGTACCTAAAGTAGATAAGGGATAGCGCCGTATTTATAACTTATCCTTACTATCTAGCCGATCTGTTAACAACTTAATCCCTATAGTATTCGCCATACTATAATATTTAATAGTTGATTAGGTTCTCTAATACGTTATATATATAGGCTATAATTATATAATTATTAAGAGGGATATTAAGGACGCCTTTTAGAATATCCTACTTTCTATTAAAGCTTAACGCCTTATGGGGTTCTCCTAGAAGGGTATAGTATATTTTAAACGTTGCCTCTTATTCGGCCTTCAAACTGCACCCTTTTTATTTAATTTTTTTGCGGAGGGATTTTACTAGATACTTATCTAACATATCCTAAACGCCGCCTTAGAGCACTATCTAGACAACTTTATCTTTATACTCTTTAATGTTTCTATCCTCTCTTAATTACTTAGTATATATAACCAATTAAGCGATAAATTAGGCATCCTATAAAACGAATTAAAGAATATTAAAGGTACTATGGCTAAAGTCCTAGGTTATATTATAGATACTCTAAAGTCTAAGCTGTGTCTTTCTCTTTTAAAATAGGCCACTATGATTAAGGAGATTAATAAAGCGTTAAGTGGTAGATCCCTAATGCTGGTTTAGAGTTAAAAACTAGCTAGTAGACTCGCTTAGAGCGCCTAGGTAATTAGGCTTAGGCATTTATATAACCGCTCTATTTAGGAGTTTATCTCCACTTTTATAAAGGTAGGTAGTTATCCTCGCCGATAGCTAATAGCTAAACTTCGCTAAGACTTGTTATGGTAGAGGGATACTCTTACCCTTTTGAATAGTATCCTTTTCTTTGACGATATGGATTAAAAATAATTCTATCTCTTCTTAGACGTATTTGGGATTCTTAGTTATAGGGCCTTCTTTTTCCTTAAGGATTCTTAAGGGATAATATGGCCGCCCTATTTGGTATCTCTACCCTAAGACAATTTTTTAAGCTGCTACCTTAATGTAGAACACCGCCTTGCCCTAATTAATAAGCGGGAGGTCTAAGTGATTATAACCTTATTCTAGCTCTGGGTAACGCGGTAGGAGTATAGCTTAGTCTATATCTATATGGATAATATAGTAGCATTCTTAGGATTTTAGAATATGGTGGTAAAAGGACTAGGTAATTACCCGCTCCGTAAGATCCTTTAACTAGCCGCAGCTTATAATATTACGCTCTATACGGAGTAGGTTTCCTCTATAGAAAATAGGCTAGCTAATGCTCTATCTTGTTTTAATTGCGATAGGGTATTATTACTATACCCGCATTAGGATACTTCTGATTTACTATTACTATACGCTTCTTTATTATATTTAATCTAACGCTAAAATAGGAGACCTAGTTTTTTTTAAAGACCCCCTACCTAATTTCTAGATTAAGGTAAAAGCCCCCTTAGAATGCTTTGGCTAACTATTATAGTACGGCCTCTCTAATAGAATAAGAGATTTATACTATCCCGTAATTAAGAGTTGGGAGGGCTACTATGACCTTTATGGAGTAGTAAAGTACCTAGCGCCCCTCTACTACCTAGGAGAATAGATTACCTAATAGATCTTCGGTAATACTAGTCTAGAAATAAGCCGTATTAAGCCTACTATAGTTAGAGCCTACGTCTCCGCAATTTAATCCTACTATATTAACGCTAATTATAACACCTCCGTCTTTAATAATCCTATTATTAAGAGGATCCTAAACGGTGCAATATCTATAAATCCCTTTACTACGGCTGAAAGATTGCTAATTACTAAAGATATCCTTACCTAATTGGTTACCCTAAATGCCCAATCCGTTAAGGATCTTAACTTTAACGCCGCTGTTACCACGGCCTTTGTAAGATTCCTTTATCTAGGCAAGATTACCTATACTAAGGCTTAGAAAAATAGCTATGCCTTCTCTGCTATAAAATATACTAAAAATGACATAACGCTAGCAGAGGACTATATAATATTATATCTAAAGCGTAGTAAAACGGACGTTAATTACCAAAAAGTCTTAATTATAATTACCGCTTTAGGGCAACCTAAATGCGTAGTTTAAGCTATAAAATACCTATTTAAAAATAACCCCTAACCCAGAAACGCCCCTTTCTTTTACTTTAAGAGATTGGCCTTTATAAGCTACGCGGTTAGGAATAAGCTAAAGTATAGAGTTACTGCTCTTAGCCTTTACTCTAAGCTCTATAACGGACACTTATTTTAGAAAGGTGCTGCTTAATACGCTTAAGATAACGGTTTTATAGACGGCTAAATATAGTAACTAGGCCGGTGGTCCTTATAAGCGTTCTAGCTTTACTGTTTATTATCCCTAAAAGACCTATTTTGGCTAAGTGTAAACTTCTAATATAGAATACTAATACCGTTCTTATTGTTACTCGCCCTAGATGTAATAGGCGAAGGTATTTAGGCATAATGGCGTATAGGAGTGCCTATTTTAGCACTTTAATATATTAACTTAAATCTCTCCTTTCCTCCCCTTTTTTATTTTTATTTTTTCTTCCCCCTACTTTACCTTATGTGGTATAGGCGCTACGCTTCTAGGTCTATAGGCATTACGTTTAGTTAAGGCAGGATAATCCCCTGTAAATGGCCTTGCGAATATACCTATTTTTAATTAATGCCTTTAAGCCTATACCCACTAATTAGATTAATTAATCCTCTTCTCTGTAAGCGTGTAAATAATAGATAGATATGTCTATATAGCTAAGCGAGCACTATAGTAGCACCCCTGTATTTTAGTAACACTAACATTATTAACATTTACAAAATTGAGCCTTGCTTGCTTGCTTTCCCTCCTACCTATACCTTTTTCTTTGGTTGCATATTTTGGGCTTTATAAATAGATACTGCAGCGATATGCTTGCGCACGGGTCTATGGGCATCACGTTTAGTTAAGGCAGGGCAATCCCCTGCAAATGGCCTTGCGAATATACCCATTCTTAATTGATGCCTTTGAGCCCGTACCCACCAATCAGATTAATTAATCCTCTTCTCCGCAAGCGTGTGAATAATAGATGGCCTTAGAGTAGAGCTATACTAGTAAGGCTATTAGGGGTGATACGCGCTGCTGCGGCTTGGCGATTTTTACCGATCTTTTTAAAATGAGTAACCAAATACGTCGTCAAACCCCATAGTGAACTCGTTAATATCGAGGATGACGATCCTCGGAGCTGACCCCTTGATTAAGACTAGTATGTGGCTATGCACGCCAAAATAGCGTCAATATTTAGGCTTCAATCTCGTGCAAACCGTCCCTATTATTAACCTCAATTTGACGTACGTGGAAATTCTAATTACTATATACACTATCGCGGATATTAGAGCCCTTTTATATAAGATCTTTTCCGGAATAAGGCAATTAATTCAGAATCAAGCCGATCAAAGCAATACACGACTCATTCTGGAACAAGGACGACTCGTTCCGGAATGAGGCAGAAATGTATCGGAATATCGTGTACCACCTCCTTTCTTTTGTATTGCAACCTCGGAACACACGAACCATCGCCTCTCGCCACCACCTCCTATCACCGTACTTTCAGCCAACAATTCATTTCTGTCGATTGGTAGTCCGTGCACCGATTGTAAGAAAAATGAGGACTCGTGTAAAGATTGATCTATGAAGAAAAAGAGGCTATATATACATGAGGTGGGGGGTACAGGCAACAGAGACAGGTACTAGGCAACTGAGACATTCTGTCTCAGCTCGACAATTTCACCTTCCATCAGGATGAGCTACTCAACTTCAATGTCTAATGAACGAGCATTCTATCCTAGCACTCAACTTTACACCCAGAAGAAACTTGCCTCGGAACAGGTCCAAGCCTTACCAATGCACCAATACTGCTAGCTCTGTTATCGAAAGTTATCTCGAGCCATCAGGCACACGTCACGCACGAAGTTTCGCTGCTTTTGTGCAAATATTGTAGATGATTACAGCTACTTACCCCATTTTCCTGCCTGCATAGTCATTTTCATTTCCATGTGTTTAACAATGCGTGAGAAGTCGCGGCTGAGTCTCGGTGAAAGCACACTTGCCGTTTTGAACGACGTCAAGTATTGGTGCATAACCTTGAATCGTTAGGGAAGAACATGGAGAAGTGGCGTTGCTTTGGTTTTAACTTTCGCACCGCGGCCGAATTCACCTCGATGACAGACAAGTTCACCTATGGCGCGAGCAACTATACATGGAACTTAAAAGACCACATCCGCATACTATCTTGAGGGTGCCGCGATAGCCTTTCAAGAATTGGTTTTTAGTAGACGGAGAACAACACTGCAAACAAATGCTAGCGAAGCATAAAGACTAGAGACATTGGCACATGAAGATATTCACTCACTGCATGTCCGTGGCGATTTGCTGGAAGGAATATTCGAAAAAGGTTGACAGAATACGACCCCCCTCGCTCTGGACATGTGGAAAGGCTGCAATGAGCTCATATGAGAGTGGTTTTTAGTAATAATTCCTGAAACGTGGCCTCTAATGAATTCCACACACCGTTCTGCCTTTCCGGCGGCTTTAGTGACGTTCAGACCATAGTCAAGAGCTGCACTTAAGGGTTTACCTAACACGTACAACTAAGACAGACTTGGGAGGATATGCTTCTAGTTAGCTTAATAATGGGGATGGGAATACTTCGAGCAACTACTCCTATGCGGGTTGGTATTTTGTTATTTACAGTTAGTCCACTTTAAGTCTAAAATCTACGAGAATTATCGTGGGCGCACTTACTCCATTGCAGAAGGTTCAATTGAATGGTATAGCTATGCTGGTACTCTCGAACATGAATGCATTAGTTGCAGATTTTCTCCAGTAATACTAGCATTGGGTGATGGAGAGTCAGGCACAGACAGACAAATAAGTTATCTCGGTCCCAGACGATCAGCCAATCATAAGCTGCTTACATAACAGATTAATCATCTTATGTTGTTGTCGTCTGGTTTTATCTCGGTCCCAGACGATCAACCAATCATAAGCTGCTTACATAACAGATTAATCATCTTATGTTGTTGTCGTCTGGTACACGGTTCGGAAATTTGTTAGTCCCTCGCGCCGATTTATATGTAATTCTTATATAAACTCACGCGCCATACTAAATATTTTAGCTATTAATTAATAATGAACTAACGCCTTTATAAATAATCGGCCAACGTTATGTTCTAGAACTTTATAGGGCGATTCTAATGCTGCCAAAATTATTGCGAATGGCCTGGTGGTTACTACTACATTTCGCCTTAAATAAGCGAATCTCCCCTTTAAAGCTCTGCTTAAAACTTTATTACTATTAATTAATAATAAACCAACGCCTTTATAGATAATCGGCCAATGTTATATTCTAGACCTTTATAAGGCAATTCTAATGCTACCAAAATTATTATAAACGGCGTTATGGTTACTGCTACATTTTGCTTTAAATATTACCGCTAAAATAGTAAATATTTAGCTAGAGCCATTAACCATCACCAATCCTTAATATTTAACCTCCTATATTAATATTTATAGTAGATAAATACCTAAATAGCTAATGTATTGTATCTAGACTAACTCTGGGCCTTATTACCTGCATAAACGCCTGCACGAAAGCCTGCACGAAGCCTGCACGAAGCCTGCACGACGTCTGCACGAACGCCTGCACGAATACAAACTCTATATAAAGCTCCGGTCGAAGCTCTGGTCGAAGCTCTGGTCGAAGCTCTGGTCGAAGCTCTGGTCGAAGCTCTGGTCGAAGCTCTGGTCGAAGCTCTGGTCGAAGCTCTGGTCGAAGCTCTGGCCGCGAAGCCTCTGCTTGAGGCTCTGGTCGAGCTCTTGGTCAAGGCTCCGCTCGAAGCTCTGGTCGAAGCCGTGGTCGGAAGCTCTGGCGAAGCTCTGCTTGAGGCTCTGGTCGAGGCTCTGGTCAAGGCTCTGGTCAAGGCTCTGGTCGAGGCTCCGCTCGAAGCTCTGTCGAAGCCGTGGTCGAAGCTCTGGTTGAAGCTCTGGTTGGAGGCTCTGGTTGAGGCTCTGGTTTGAAGCTCTGCTCGAAGCTCTGCACGAAGCTCTGCACGAAGCTCTGCTCGAAGCTCTGCATGAAGCTCTGCACGAAGCTCTGCTCGGAGCTCTGCACGAAGCTCTGCTCGAAGCTCTGCTCGAAGCTCTGCTCGAAGCTCTGCTCGAAGCTCTGCTCAAAGCTCTATACGAGGCCTCTGCTCAAAGCTCCTGCACAAGGCGGCTCTGCTCGAAGCTCTACTAACACACAGCACTAATATACTACGAAGGTTCTATAATTAGCTATATAACCACCTATATAATTATTATTATTAATTCTATTTATTGCCCAATTTGGTCCCTTTTTAGGTCTATATAGGAAAAAGCCCTATAAGGGGAAAACTCTAAGTATTTCCTTTTAGCTAGTNNTATTTGTTCNNCCTTTNCCTAGCTAGTATATCTTTATATCTTCTAGTCTACCTTATATACTATACTTCCTAGGTATATTAGAAAATCTAAAAGGAGAAGTAAAAGGGTTTAGAAATTCGCTAGTAAGCCGCCTATAGCTAGGCGGGAGTATTTAGTCCTTAAGGGGCTAGAATAGGGCGTATTATTTAGTGTCCTCCTATTAGATCTTATATGCTATTTAAAACTACTAAAGAATTCCTTAGCCTATAAGCTATTTTACTACTATTTATAAGCCCCTACTTATAAAGAGTATCTAAGTAATATTATTTATGCCTACGCTAGCGAGTAGCTAGTCCCTTACTAAGTAGTAGCTATAAAATAGTAGTATATAATATATTAAGGTAACTAAGAAGTAGTCCGTATAGGCCTAATAGGGATCTAAATTAAACATTAAGTAATAAATTATTATTATTATATATTAAGGTAAGATATTTAAAATATAGATATTAGCTATATATTTAGACCTAGGACCTTTATCTATAGTAGAAAAACAGCTATAGATTTTACTCTCATTAGTCCTTTATATAAGAGAAGAGCTAGTATTAACTATAGGGTATTCTATATAGCTGAGACTACAATTACGACATTACGTGATATTAGCCTTAGGTCATGTGTTCCGACAAAAAGGTATAAAAAAAGATAGTTATAAAACGTATATAAGAAGCGGCAGAAGTATAAAAGCTACTACCGTAGATATAAGTAGGCGTAAGAAAGAAAAGATTAACCCTTTTAGCTCTCTTCCTAATTATCTCTAATATCTAAGCGGTATAGTAAGCTTACCTAGAATATATTATATCTATACTAAGCCTAGACCTAAGCAGAATATTTAATAATATATTATATAAGAGACTTCTATAAATCCTAAGAAATAAAGGCCTACTAAATTAGATAATTAAGTTTATCTAAGCCTTTCTAATAGGGCGTACTATAAAAATTATAATTAAGGGCTATAAAAGCGAATTAATACTAATACCTATAGGTATTATATAGGGATTACCCCTATTTCTATTTTTAATTATTTTCTTTATATCTAAACTACTAAAGATATATAATAATAGCTAGGATAATAGCTATATAAAATTATAGGGGCCTATAAAAGGACACTATATACCGTAATAGAACGTAAAGTAGTAATACTGTTACTAGACGTATATATAGAAGCAACTGCTATATAGAGGGCATCTATAGTATAAGGCCACCTAGTAGAAAAGGAGATACGCTAAATAGTAGAGCGTATATAAGGAGCAAGGGCCCTATAAAGAAGCATTACGCCTAAGCTTATAAGTTAAAAAGCCCTCTATCTATAAGTAGTAGGGGGGATGGGAAATATAAGAGCTACTATAACACTTAGCGCTATGCTAGTAGAGCACTATAATAATAGAGGATATGAGGCCACTAGTATAAGTGGAGATCTACTATATACATCGCAAGATAGGTAGATATTAAGTAGAAATAATGCTAAAAGAAGGCGGTAAAAGCGTAGAGAGGAACTACGTGGAGCACCCTATAAATAATATTAACTTTCTCCCTATATAAAGGATAGATAAAGGTAGAATTTAAAGTCGCCTTTCTACTATAGATAGAGGTCTTAGAACTAAACGTATATCTAGCAAGCATTTATATCCTAAATACTATACTATACTATACGTATAAATAGCGGAAGATAAATATCTTTTTAGGGATTATTCCTTTTTGGATCCATATAAGAAATCGATAGAATGTGTGATATGAGTGCTTGATCGGATTTCTAGAATATTATTGGATATTCTATAATATGCAAATCTATCGGGATCCGCTATTTATCCTAAATCCCATTATCATTCATGCGGATGTTCGGCGGAAATCGATTTATCCGATCAGAATCAGTGTGGGATTTTTTCCCCGATTTTTCCCCGCATAGGGGATACAGGAGGATAATCTAGAATATGTGAGAGCTCTTGATGATTTCCTGAAGAATTGGATATTTGATATATGACAAAATATATCCGGGGATGAATATTTATCATAAATCCTATTATAATAAATTACGGATGATATCGTTTATCGATCAGAAAATGATATATCATCAATATCTTCTCATAATATATCGCATGACTGATATATTC